>NC_134353.1:807760325-808067075 GCF_048569485.1 Anomaloglossus baeobatrachus | reverse complement strand
GCAATTGATGGCACTGTAAAAATCAGCTGTTAGTTTTCATAAAGCTCATGAAGAAATGCTTTTAAAAATGCAACAAAAATGTAACGTGTGAACATATCCTTAATAGGCAGGCGATCTCTCACTGTATTTTCTTGTCACCTATAACTATAATGGATGAAATAGTAGAGGGGGCAATGAAACTATACCCTCTGGTAGTCGCTGGTAAATGTAATGTTAACATTTCATTACTTTATCTGGGCATATGATTTGTGTGACATGGTCAGACCAGATACATCCAGATTAATTTATAAAGGAGGGGCTGTGAAACTGACAAAAATGAGGTCGCCTTGCCGCTGGCTGTTGGGCTCACATAAAATCTGTCCAATTTTGTGTGCTAAGTATCTCAATTTTTACATGTTTTGTCATAGCAGTAATGCATGTCTATATTCCTATAGTCTTTGTTTCACATATCTTAGCACTGTAGTGGGCAATGTGGATATAGTGATGAAACCGGTCTTTGAGCGCTATTGATGGATCAGATTCTAAATGTTCTTTTGAAGATTTTGCTTTATTGTTAAAAAGATAAAGCTCTTGTTATCAATTTTTAACAATAAAGCAAAATCTTCAAAAGAACATTTAGAATCTGATCCATCAATAGCGCTCAAAGACCGGTTTCATCACTATATCCACATTGCCTACTCCTGAAGGGGAATCCGGCAAAGAGCTGCTGAGGATCACAGAATCTATCAGTTCACTTTGATTAATCCAGCGGGAGGACGGAGAGCCGACCTGAAAGCTCCAGGATCAAAGGAGTCGGTGAACCAGGAGCCATCAGCGGCAAACCTCCAGCTCCATCCAGCCAAAAGGATCGGATAACATCAGTCACCACAGCCCCTCAAACCCAGAGGAATTACACGCTCATCACCGAGGTTGTGCGAGGGCGCACAACCAAAACAGGTGAGCAGCTTCTAACTACATTAATCTAACACCAATACATCGGGTGCTCTTAGATTGCGCTATTTATTTTACAGTTAGCACTGTAGTGGGCAACTGTCTTCTTTTTGTTACTATTTTCCTGACCAGAACTAAACTGTCCCTCCTCCACCAGGGAGGGGATGGGCAGGAATGTGAAGGCAACACATATAAAGACATGAAATAGAAAAGATCTCCAGCTTCCAAATGCGTAATATCAATTTCTTTTATTACAAAAATTTAAATCCAAAGTACAGGACATGATCCAAAATAGTAAGAGCAATTAGAAATAAAGACAGACAGGGAAAAATCAATACTCAGACATACTGCAAACTCACAAGAACAAACAATAAGAAACTAAAAAAAACACCAGAAGTAAGGCAGCAACAAATGGACAAGGGTTGACAACACAACCACTCATAGCAATAAAGTGCTAGAACCACCAGTCTGTTGTCACAACACCTTACCAGACCAGTATAAAGAAGCTATAGCTGGCATTAAAGAAAATGTCAAGCCAGCATACATAGGAGGGGAGCAAATGTGACTGGCTCCCACACAGCATGTTATCAAAGGAGACTAACAAGCAGCCCAGCAGAGATTAACTCTTGCTAGCCTGCCTATGAACTACAAGTCTGTGAGTCGACACCCTAGTCTGCCTGTGTTGACACTGCCATGTATGCTATATTGGGTATACTACAAGAAAAAAAATGAAGTTCTGAACATTACAATAATTTTGCAAATCTTAATGTGATTTACTCAGGTGCCACCATTTTGTGAATGTACATAGGGGTGATGTTTCCCATTTTCCATTTTACAGCATAGAAATGGTTCCACCCCTGGAAAGAGGTAGTTCATGGTAGAGGTGAGTTGCACTCAGAGAAGCGTATTGTGTACTGAAACTTAACAGAAATTTCCACATGGTATGAATTTGAAAGATTATTTATTTCTGATATATTGAATTGCTTTTTCATTATAAGTTTTTCTGTATGTATACAATTATATTTATTTACAAAATTATCATCTACAGTATGTGTGGTAACCTCGTGTGGGACGCGGTAGAGTCTGATGGTGGTAATAGTTGTTATTGTTGTTGTTAATATTTAATCATAAAAAAACTCCGCTTCGGTGATGAACAGTGTCTTTACTGGTGATATAAACAACTATTTACAGATGACAGCGGGTCAGTGTTTTCCACACATACTGTGGTAAATTCAACCACACCAGACAGGCCGACCTCTGAGGGGAAGCTTTTCTTCTCGCGATGCTCTAGAAAAACTACTCACAAAATGGAGGACATCAACTCCCTCTATTTCCTCTCAAATGCCGCCTCCCAGCCGACCCTATCCTTCCACATGTAGTTATTGTTAGCTCCTCCCCCCCTGCATAGGACTCCTACCACTGCAGTCATTGCATGACTGCACAGGGGAAACTTAACCCTCTGAGTGCTGCCTGTCAGCAGGTTTTCACAACATCCTACAGTACTTAATATACATAGAAAATTACATTTGTGCTAAATACTCTATTTCTGGTATCCCGAGAAGATGACCACTTTGTGGGATACCACATGTCTCCCCTCTTGAAGCGTGTCGTTCCCGACACATACACATCTGAAAAACAGAAAGGAACAACATGCATACAAATAAATTATTTCAATTAACCCCTTCACCCCCGGCCACTAAAACACCCTAATGACCTGGCCATTTCTTTGCAATTCTGACCAGTGTCACTTTGACAGGTTATAACTCTGGAACGCTTTAACGGATCCTGGCAATTCTGAGATTGTTGTTCTTTTGTGACATATTGTACTTCATGTCAGTGGTAAATGTAGGCCGATATTTTTTGCGTTTATTTGTGAAAATTTAGTAAATTTTGCGAAAATTTCGCAATTTTCAAACTCTGAAAAATTATGCCCATAAATCTGAGAGATATGTCACACAAAATAGTTACTAAATAAAATTTCCAACTTGTCTACTTTACATCAGCGCAAATTTCGAAACAAATTTTTTTTTTTTCGTTAGGAAGTTAGAAGTGGTCAAAGTTCATCAGCAATTTCTCATTTTTCCAACAAAATTTACAAAATATTGTTTTTTAGGGACCACATCACATTTGAAGTGTCTTTGAGAGGCCTAGGTGACAGAAAATACCCAAAAGTGACACCATTCTAAAATCTGCACCCCTCAC
Source organism: Anomaloglossus baeobatrachus (assembly GCF_048569485.1). Classification (NCBI taxonomy): domain Eukaryota; kingdom Metazoa; phylum Chordata; class Amphibia; order Anura; family Aromobatidae; genus Anomaloglossus; species Anomaloglossus baeobatrachus. The sequence goes on along the minus strand of NC_134353.1, from coordinate 808,063,943 downwards.
ACTGCTCAAAACCACATCCAAGAAATGTATTAACTCTTTAGGTGCTTCACAGGAACCAAAGCAATGTGGAAGGAAAAAAGGAAAATTTTACTTTTTAACACAAAAATGTTACTTTAGCCATAAAATGTTCATTTTTACAAGGAGAAAAGAGAAAGTGCACTCTACAATTTACGGTGCATTTTCTCCTGAGTACGCTAATACCCCATATGTGTTAAAAATCAATTGTTTGGGCGCACGCCAGAGGTCAAAAGGGAAGGAGCGCCATTTGAATTTTTGAGTACAAAATTAGCTGCACTTATTAGCGGACGCCATGTCGGGTTTGAAGACCCCCTGAGGTGCCTAAACAATAGAGCTCCCCCACAAATGACTCCATTTTGGAAACTAGAGCCATCAAATAATTTTTCTAGATGTTTGGTGAGCACTTTGAACACCTGGGTACTTCACAGAAGTTTATAACGTTGAGCTGTGAAAAGAAAAAACATTTTTTTACCACAAAACTTTTGCTTCAACTAGGTAGCTTTTTTTTCACAAGGGTATCAGGAAAAAATGCACCATAAATGTATTGTGCAATTTCTCCTGAGTACGCAGATACCTCACATGTGGTGGAAAGTAATTGTTTGGGCGCATGGCGGGGCTCAAAAGAGAAGGAGCACCATTTGACAGCAAAATTGGTTGCAATCATTAGCGGACGCCATGTCACGTTTGGAGACCCCCTATGGTGCCTAAACAGTGGAGCTTCCCCACAAGTGACCCCATTTTGGAAACTAGACCCCTCAAGGAGTTTATCTAGATGTTTAGCGAGCCCCAAGGGGCTCCACAGAAGTTGATAATGTTGAGCCATGAATACAATTTTTTTTTTCACCACAAAACTGTTACCTGAACGAGGTAGCTTTTTTTTCACAAGGGTATCAGGAAAAAATGCACCATAAAACGTATTGTGAAATTTCTCCTGAGTACGACGATACCTCACATGTGGTGGAAAGTAATTGTTTGGGCGCATGGCGGGGCTCAGAAGAGAAGGAGCACCATTTGACAGCAAAATTGGTTGGAATCATTAGCGGACGCCATGTCGCATTTGGAGACCCCCTATGGTGCCTAAACAGTGAAACTCCCCCACAAATTACCCCATTTTTGAACTAGACCCCTCAAGGAATTTATCTAGATGTTTGGTACCCCCTTGTACCCCCAGGAGCTCCACAGAAGTTGATAACGTTGAACCGTGAAAATTATTTTTTTTTTACCACAAAATTTTTGCATCAACCAGGTAGCTTTTTTTTTTACAATGGTACCAGGAAAAACTGCGCCATAAAACGTATTGTGCAATTTTTCCTGAGTATGCAGAAACATCATATGTGGTGGAAAGTAATTGTCTGGGCGCATGATGGGGCTCAAAAGAGAAGGAATGCCATTTGACTTTTCAAATGCACAGACGCGGTGCACTGATCGGCCGCTGCAGGACGCACGGTCGGATGAGATACAAAAAGCGTCGGGGATACGGAAAAAAAAAAGTCCCGCCAAAAATTGAGCAAGGATGCCGATCCATTATGTGCATCCCTGATCAGGGCTCGGCAGGACGCATGGATGGATGCGATACACAAAGCGTCGGGGATACGGAAAAAAAGTCACGGCAAAAATTGAGCAGGGATGCCGATCCGTTATGTGCATCCCTGATCAGCGCTTAGCGGGACGCACGGACGGATGCGATACAAAAAGCATCTCGGATACGGAAAAAAGTCACGCCAAAAATTGACCACAGCTGCAGATACGTTATGTGCACCACTGATCGGAGCTCGGCGAGACGCACGGACAGATGCGATGCAAGAAGCATCGGGGATACGGGAAACAAAAGTCACGCCAAAAATTGACCACGGATGCAGATCCGTTATCTGCATCCCTGATCAGCGCTCGGCGGGACGCATGGACGGATGAGGTGTAAAATTGGACAGGGGATACAGAAAAAAAAAAAAAGTTATACTCACAGTACCAGAGGATTAGCAAGAGGATCACTGACCAGAAGATTTGCAGGAGGACAGGATGAACAGAAAGCAGCAAGATGGACAACTTTACAGGAGCAGCAAGCAGGACGTTGGACAGATCAGCAGAAGACCCAGGAAGGACCCAGCAATGGAGGCAGATGTGATCGGGCCAGTGAAGACCTCGGATGACCCGGTGAAGGCAGGTAAGAGGGGAGAGAGCAGAGGGGGAGGGGGAGAGCAGAGGGGGATACCAGAGAAGCAGAGGCAGAAGGAAGGAAGCAAAATAGAGATCATGGGGGAGGCCGGCAGATCGCGGGGGGAGCAGATCAAGGTTTGGGGGGGGCAGATCGCAGGGGAGGCATGGGCAGGGGCCATGGCGGGAGCGCGCAGGGGCCATCACGGGAGCGCGCACAGGCTGCAAGGGCAGCGGAATATGTACAATTGGAGCAGGAGCGGTGACATCAGCGGCGGCAGCAGCGGTGGCGTGGTACCACAAGTACCAGCCAGTGCACGCTGCAGACATGTTGGGGGAGGGCTTCCCAGACCAGCACAGGCCTGGGGATGGCGGCCACCTGCAGATCAGACCGCCACAATGCACACTGATTGGAGTGATTGCGCGTCATAGCACGATCGCTCCAATCAGTGCTGCAGGGGCTGGGGGCGACATGTTTGAGGTCCAGCTATGATCTGCTGCAGCTGCTATGGTACCTCATAGCCGGATCTCACAGTATCACACTAATTCAGGCATAATTTTTGCCGAAATCAGTGTGAACGATGTGGTTGGCGGTTCAGATTTGAACAGCCAATCACATCGATCGTCGATGGGGGTTGGCGATGCCACCTCCCCTGGGGTCAAGCAAAGGTTCCGTGCTGTAGGAAACAGCAGGGGACTTCATTTGAAAGCCGTTGCTATGGCCACGCCAATCAAATGAACTTTAGGCAGTAAAGTTACATCCCTGGTCGTTAAGTCATGTTAATATAGGACGTAACTTTACTGCCCGTGGTCGTGAAGGGGTTAATACTGTTGCTTAAATTATTCTTGGCTTCTTGAAGTCCTAGAAAAACACATAAAAAACCACAACATCTGGATGCAAAGTAAAACAGCATGTAACCATAATAAAGGAGTCCATTTGTCTTGAAGATCCTTGTAGAAACAACCCCCGCTCCTCCTCATCATAACAGAGTATTTCTGTTGTGGGCAGCCTGGATAGGGTATCAGCATTGGTGTTAAATCGACCTGCTCTGTACTTCAGGACAAACTGGTAGTTGGCCAGGCGGGAGGCCCATCTCTGCTCAAGGGCTCCAAGTTTGGCAGAATGTAACTGGGACAATGGGTTATTGTCAGTGAAAGCAATGAAGGGAGTTGCAGCTAAGCAGTGCTTAAATTTGTCTGTGACAGCCCACACTAGTGCAAGAAATTCCAACTTAAATGAACTGTAGTTCTGATTATTTCTTTCAGTTGGTCGGAGGGATCTGCTGGCATAGGCGACGACTCTTTCTTTGCTGTCTTGGACCTGGGTTAGCACTGCACCTAATCCCAGGTGGCTGGCATCTGTATACAGATGAAAGGGTATGTTGTAGTCTGGATAGGCAAGGACCTGGGTTTCAGTTGACTTCACCTTAAGTTCCTGGAAGCACTGTTCTATTTCTGGCGTCCACTGAATGGAGGGGCTCTTGCACATCTTCTGACACGGTTGTCCTTTTAGAAGCTCTTGTAAGGGAGCAGCAATCCGGGTAAAGTTTTTGATGAATCTCCTATAGTAGCTGGCAAATCCATAGAATCTGCGGACTTGTCTAATGGTGGTTGGGATAGGCCAGTCTTTTACTACGACAGTCTTCTCCGGATCTGGAATAACTCCTTCCGCACTAACTATGTATCCCAGGTACTGGACCTTGGATTTTAGTAGATGGCATTTGGATGGTCTGACTTTCAGGCCATGCTTGGCTAGGACTTCAAAGACTTCGGTGAGATGTTGGAGGTGCTCTTCGTAAGTTTTGGAGTAAATTATTACATCATAAAGTATAAAGGCATAAAGTACAACAGCACAGTTTCAAACTTCTTGTGACCCATGCAGCATTCCATAAGCCTCAGAAAGGTTCCAGGGGCATTACACAAGCCAAACGGCATAAATTTGAATTCAAACAAGCCGATAGGGGTAGTGAATGTAGTCTTTTCTTGGTCGTCTGAAGCCATGGGTACTTGCCAGTACCCGCTGGTGAGATCTAGGGTGGAGAAATCGGCTGCTGATTTCATAGCAGTCAAATCTTCTTCTATTCTGGGCAATGGGTAAGCATCCTTATGGGTAATGTTATTGAGCTTGCAATAATTCCCACATAGCCGAATACTTCCATCTTTCTTTTTGACGAGAACAATTGGTGCGGCCCAAGGACTTCGACTGTCTTTAATCACATCAGCATCTTTCATTTCTTGTATGATTCTCTTCACTGGCTGATTCATGGATGGATGTATAGGTCGGTACTTTTCTTTGATTGGAGGATGGGAGCCAGTGGGGATGAAATGTTTGATTGTACTGACTCTTCCAAAGTCAAAAGATGACTTGCTGAATATATGTTGGTACTCTTTGGCAACTGGCTTCCTTTTGTGTGAGGGGGGTTTCATCAGTACCTATATCTAGCTCTTGCCACCACTCCTCCTTAGTTTCTGGACTTGGAGAATTTTCCACTTGGGTAGAATTTTTAGACACTTGGAGGAAATCTTCATAATTAAGCCCACTCACTTTCGCTACAGTAGTATATTTGCGCAGGGTCACAGCTTGGTTACTGCAATTTATTAGACACACCGGTACTCGACCATGAGTTACATTAGCTAGACTTCTTCCAGCTACAATGACTGTATTATCTTTATATTCCTCTGGTTCAATTAGGACTTCATAGTTCTGACCCTGTAGACCCATCTTCGTTTTACACCACACCATAGTTTCTGTATGGGGTTGAAGAACCACAGGCCTTGAGTCCATAATCCTGGCAGAGCCTATCTCTCCTCTGGAATTAGTGAATTTATGATGGCTAATGAGTATACGAAGCGTTTTCTGAATAGTTAAAGGCTGGCATTCTCTTTCTATATGGCCACTACAATTGCATCTGCGACAAATCGGCTGACCTAGGGAATCAAATCTGTCAGTAGGTCTCCTACCTTTCCGGTAGTTGTTGTCCCGGGGACTGTTGGATGGTAACTTCCGGATAAAGAAAGGATGGTCCTCTTGATTGGATTGGTGTTTCAGCTCCTTTACTTCTTTGCACAGGATTGCGAGACTTTTGGTTAGTTTCGCAACTTGATCACGAAGCTCTTCAGTAGGGTCTTGTACCTCCTGGGGAGCACACTGAACAACGACAGGTTTGGCACAGGCAGATACAGCATTTTCTTGGTCATTCACACCTTTATATGCATCCTTGGGACTCAAAAATTTTATAGCTGTCTCTTTAAAATCAAAAAATCACTATTGGAATGTTGTAGTGCCAGCATTCTCAACTGTAACTTTGTAGAGTCAGATATTACACCCTCAATAAATTGTTCCTTTAAAATTTGATCAGCATTAATAGCTTCAGAGGGATCAGCCTGCTCAAGAATATGCCAATCTTCCTGTAAACTGAGGGCAAAATCTCTTAAAGATTCATGGGACTGCTGCTTTTTTCCAAAGAGTCACATCTTTTACTCTGACAGGGTTCTTGTTTGAAATATAACTTTTAACCTGTCTAATATTTCTTCAGCAGTCTTCTTTACACTACAAGGCCAAGATTTAACTTCCCTTAGTGCAGCGCCCCCTAGCTGACCAATCAGTAGTTCAACTTTTTGTTCCGGGCTGACTGGGTACAATCTGAATATTGCCTGCATTTTCTCTTTAAAGTCGGTTAATGTGTGGGGTTCTCCACTATAGCTGGGGAGCCAGGGTGCCCCAAAGTAGTAAGGCATTATTAATGGCATTGTTTGAGCAACAGCAATAGATGGGCTGCAGCTCGTCACTTTGCTCTCCTCTCCTGAAGACGTGTTTACAGCACTGTATGTGTGATGCAGTAGTTCTTACCATCCTCGCTGATGCCTGCCTCTCCACTCTTTGTTGGGGTGCAGCGGAGGGAATTTCAGCTTAGGAAGAAAGGATGTCACTTTTCCCAGTAAAGCAGCCACTGGTATGGGTACAGTCTCTTCTTGCAACAACAGCTGTGGCGCAGTACAAATTCTTTAAGGCAGTAAAGACTGGCGCTTCCTGAGGTAATTTTCTCATCAATTTCCTTCAATATCAATAGCATATATTACCACTCTCTTCAGGGCATATGAGGCACAGAGGTAACATCCTGTTCGTGACGCCAAAAGTTGTGGTAACCTCGTGTGGGACACGGTAGAGTCTGATGGTGGTAATAGTTGTTATTGTTGTTGTTAATATTTAATCATAAAACAACTCCGCTTCGGTGATGAACAGTCTCTTTACTGGTGATATAAACAACTATTTACAGATAACAGCGGGTCAGTGTTTTCCACACATACTGTGGTAAATTCAACCACACCAGACAGGCAGGCCTCTGAGGGGCAGCTTTTTTTCTCGCGATGCTCTAGAACAGTGTTTCTCAACTCCAGTCCTCGAGACCCACCAACAGATCATGTTTTCAGGTTTTCCTCAATATTAGACCGGGAATAATTCCATCACCTGTGCAACATTAAGGAAATCCTGAAAACCTGACTGAGGAAAACTTGAAAACATGATCTGTTGGTGGGTCTTGAGGCCTGGAGTTGAGAAACACTGCTCTAGAAAAACTACTCACAAAATGGAGGACGTCAACTCCCTCTATTTCCTCTCAACTGCCGTCTCCCAGCCGACCCTATCCTTCCACGCGTAGTTAGAGTTAGCGCTAGAGTTGAGCGCGGTTCGCGGTTCGAGGTTCTCCAGTTCGCGGCTCGAGTGATTTTGGGGGCTGTTCTAGATCGAACTAGAACTCGAGCTTTTTGCTAAAGCTCGATAGTTCTAGATACGTTCAAGAACGGTTCTAGCAGCAAAAAGCAGGGCTTTTTACAGCTACAGTGTGCAGGAGCCATCGCTGGCAGCCTGCCAGAAGCTGGTAACCAAGATAAACATCGGGTATTCAAGCAAAGCGCTTTGGTTAGTAACCCGATGTTTATCCTAGTTACGTGCAGGAAGCCCACACTTCCCCGCTCAGCTCACTCCGCCCCCTCCTGCACGCGGCATGTACACACACACACACACACACACACAAACACACTCACCTGTCCCCAGCCAAGCAGTCCACGACACTGACGTCCTCAGCGCCACCCACTTCGCACTCCGCCGCCAGCACACATGGGTCCGCCCACCTGCACTCTACACACATGGTCCTGCTCGGCTTACCTGCGGTGATGAAGTCCCGACCTCAGCGCTGTCACTGTCCTCCATGGCCGCCGCTTGTCACATCACCTTCTCTCGCTTCCGACCCGAGACTGACTAGCGGTGACGTCACGGGCCGCTCGCGATACTTTGCTGTGAAGGCGGCGGTCATTGAACTCAGTGACAGGTGCTGTCAGCAGTGCAGGAGATCAGCGCAGGTAATGTACCTCGCTGACAGCAGCACTTGTCATCCCCTGCAGTGACCTGGGCTGACCCATTGATGTTAGCTCAGGTCACTGCACTGCTCCCCCAGCCAATGGGGAACATCCTGCTCTTCATTGACTGGGACAGTGTGGATCGTCATGGCAACCCCTTGGATTACACCAGACCTGGATTTGTTTTTCTTTCTAATAAATTGGTTAAAGAGGGAATGTATTGGGGAGTGTTTTTTCAAATAAAAATGTGTTTGTCGTCTATTTTTTTTTATTACTGACTGGGTTTTTGATGTCGGGTATCTGATAGACGCCTGACCTCACCAACCCCAGGGCTTGATGCCAGGTGACATTCCACATCTGGTATTAACCCCATATATTACCCCGTTTGCCACCGCACCAGGGCGCAGGATGAGCTGGGGCGAAGCACCAGGATTGGCACATCTAATGGATGCGCCACTTCTGGGGCGGCTGTGGCCTGCTATTTTTAGGCTGGGGAGAGTCCAATAACCATGGACCTCCCTAGTCTGAGAATATCAGACCCCAGCTGTCTGCTTTACCTTGGCTGGTGATCCAATTTTGGGGGGACCCCTACGTGTTTTTTTTTTTTAATTATTTATTTAATTTAAAATAACAGTGTGGGGTGCCCTCAGTTTTGGATTACCAGCCAAGGTGAGGCTGCCAGCTCTGGTCTGCAGGCTGCAGCCGTCTGCTTTACCCTAGCTGGCTACAAAAATAGGGGGAACCCTACGTCATTTTTTTTTTCATTTTTTTGGCTAAATACAAAGCTAAGCACCCCTTAGTGCCACATGAAAGGCACCAAAGGGTGCAAAATTACAAAATGCAGGAGAGTGGGACATTATGTGTCTTTCTGCCATTATAATGACAGAAAAGACTGATATAAAGTGCACAAGCACAAGAAAATCACCAGAGCGCTCTACGCTGTGAAAAGCAGTAGAAAATGGCACTGGAGTGAACATGTGACCGCCTCATGTAGGATGAAGCTATGGATCTTGGGTAAATTTATGTATTTTCCCTCCTTCAGTTTTTTTGCAGTACACAAAAAAAAAACGGAAGGCACACGGATGACAAACATATGACATACGGACTGTCTACGGAACGGAAACGGATGCCGCACGGATGCACCCGTGAAAAAAACGGACTGTTTTTTGCAGACCGCAAAAATGGATCGGTCATGTTAATGTAGCCTTATTCTGATCTGCCGTTTATAAACAGCAGGCAGAAATAAGTGAATAACGCCCCCCAGCGTCAGAAAATCTCCGGGGTTTCAGGGCTAGCTGAGACCCTGGAGATCATGATTCAGAACGGTTTTTCCGGTCCCCGCTCACGTGATCACAGGTATACACCGTACACCGATGATCACGTTACAGTAAATGACAGCGCCGGTAAAAAATTATTTATCTCCAATCTGGCATGAACAAACATGATAAATCTCCTCCCCGGTCCCCTCCGGTCCCCCGGTGTCACCAAAGTGCCCCCCCTGATGCCCTCCCAGAAATCCAAGATGGCCGCGCGCACAGCAGCGCGCCGGCCGCATTCACCCTACTCCTCTGATTTCTGTCGCATGTGCCATGACACATGCGACAGAAAACTCCTCCCCAGGCCCTGCCAGGTCACCCCCTATAACCCCACCGGTGTTCCCCGGTGTCCCACGGTACCTGTGCAGCGTTGATCCCCCCATGGCCCTCTCCTTCACAATAGACGCTGCCGCATGCACAGAGCGGCTGTCAGCTCAGCTTCCTGTGTTCAGACACAGTGAGTGGTGGTTATGCATCTGTAAGCTAAATGGGCGGCACGGTGGCTCAGTGGTTAGCACTGCAGTCTTGCAGCGCTGAGGTCTTGGGTTCAATTCTCACCAAGAACACCATCTGCAAGGAGTTTGTATGTTCTCCCCGTGTTTGCGTTTGTTTCCTCCGGGTACTCCGGTTTCCTCCCACACTCCAAAGACATACAGCGCTATGGAATTAATAACGCTATATAAATGAATAAATTATTATTATTATTACTGCAATGCCCTGCTCATGAGGTAAGGAACATAATTGATCAGGAGAGCTATATACTACATTTTCAAATGGAGGGATTTGCTTTTATAGTTTCCCTGCTGAACGACTACCAAACATGAGAGTCCGTTATACGCCACAAGAAAACACATCTAAATAGCGAGCTCTGTTGTTAAGTATTCATTCAGCTGGATAACTGGACTTAAAGGGGTATTCCATCTCCAAGATCCTATCCCCAATATATAGTAGGTGGAAAAGCAATAATATCAGCAAATACCAATATTTAGAAATGTAGAATAGTTCCCCTGATTAAGCATGCCCTTACCTCATGAGCAGGGCATTGCAGCTTTGGTAGCAACCATTATGACATGGACTCTGCTGCTGTGGACCCGGGGAGAGTGAGTGCAGATTCATTGCACCCACACTCCTCACATGAAGGGTCTGCACTCCTAGAAAATGGGGCATACGTTCCCTGAGTGTCTCCCCCCCATATTCTAGACGGTCCAGAGTCGTCGTGGGACCCCTTTATTTTTTTTTCTTACAATAAATTGGTGAAAGAGGAAATGTTTTGGGGACTGTTTTTTCAAATAAATTTCTTTTGTCGATTTTTTTTTGTTAGTACTGACAGTTTATAATGTTGGGTATCTAATAGACGCCATGACATCACAAACTGCTGGGCTTGATCTCAGGTGACTTTACAGCTAGTATCAACCCAATTTATTACCCCGTTTGCCACTGCACCAGGGCACGGGATGAGCTGGGGTGAAGCGCCAGGATTGGCGCATCTAGTGGATGCGCCACGTCTGGGGTGCCTGCGGCCTGCTATTTTTAGGCTGTGAAGGCCCAATAACTATGGACCTTCCCACCCTGAGAATACCAGACCACAGCTGTCCGCTTTACAGGGGGGACCCTACTTTTTTTGTGTAATTATTAATATTTATAAAATAATTATAAAAAAAAAGAGGCTGGGGGGACCTCCACATTGGATCCCCAACCACGGTAAAGCTGCCAGCTGTGGTTTTCAGGCTACAGCCATCTGCTTTACCCTAGCTGGCTATCAAAAATGGAGGGACCCAACGTCATTTTTTTTTTAACTATTTTTTAAATAGAAAAAATTAATGGGCTTCCCTGTATTTTGATTGCCAACCAAGGTAATGGCAGGCAGATGGGGGTGGCAACCCATAGCTGTCTGCTTTATCTGCGCTGAGAATCAAAAATACCGCGGAGCGCTACGTCATTTTTTTTAAAGATTTATTTTTACAGCACTGTGATGTCCAGCAATCAAAATACAGGGAAGCCCATTTTGTTTTTAGTTATTTAAATAAATAATTAAAAAAAATATATATGGGCTCCCGCTGCATTTTTTGTATTGCTAGCTAAGGGTAATCCAAGCAGCTACTGGCTGCTAACCCCCACTGCTTGGTGTTACCTTCACTGGCAATGGAAAATCCAGGGAAGCATTTTTTATTTTTTTTGCCAAAAAACTACAAAAAAAGGACGTGAGCTTCGCCATATTTTTGTATGCTAGCCAGGTATAGCAGGCAGGTGCTGGAAGAGTTGGATACAGTGCCAGAAGATGGCGCTTCTATTAAAGTGACATTTTCTGAGGCGGCTGCAGACTGCAATTTGCAGAAGTGGGGCCCAGAAAGCTCAGGCCAACCTGTGCTGCGGATTCCAATCCCCAGCTGCCTAGTTGTACCTGGCTGGACACAAAAATGGGGCGAAGCCTACGTCATTTGTTTTCTAATTATTTCATGAAATTCATGAAATAATAAAAAAAGGGCTTCCCTTTATTTTTGGTTCCCAGCCGGGTACAAATAGGCAACTGGGGGTTAAGGGCAGCCGTACCTGCCTGCTGTACCTGGCTAGCATACAAAAATATGGCGAAGCCCACATAATTTTTTCAGGGGGCAAAAAACTTCTGCATACAGTCCTGGATGGAGTATGCTGAGCCTTGTAGTTCTGCAGCTGCTGTCTGTCTGTATGGAGAAGAGCAGACAGCAGCTGCAGAACTACAAGGCTCAGCATACTCCATCCAGGACTGAATGCAGAAGTTTTTTGCCCACCAAAAAAATGACGTGGGCTTCGCCATATTTTTGTATGCTAGCCAGGGACAGCAGGCAGCCACGGGCTGCCTCCAAACCCCAGTTGCCTATTTGTACCCGGCTGGGAACCAAAAATATAGGGAAGCCCGTTTTTTTTTAATTATTTCACTTATTTCATGAAATAATTAAAAATCAAATGACGTGGGCTTCGCCCCATTTTTGTGTCCAGCCAGGTACAACTAGGCAGCTGGGGATTGGAATCCGCAGCACAGGTTAGCCCGAGGTTTCTGGGCGCCTCTGCTGCGAATTGCAGTCCGCAGCCGCCCCAGAAAATGGCGCTTTCATAGAAGCGCCAACATCTGGCGCTGTATCCAACTCTTCCAACAGCCCTGAAGCCGGGTGGCTTGTTGGGTAATAATGAGTTAATACTAGCTTTGTTTTACTAGCTAGTATTAAGCCAGAGATTCTTAATGTCAGGCACGTTTGACCCGGCCATTAAGAATCTCCAATAAAGGGTTAAAAAAAGACACCACACAGAAAAAAAATACTTTAATAGAAATAAATTCACAGACACATTAGAGACTCCATCTTTATTACCCCCTGTCAGCCCTCCATGATCCATGGTCTTCTGTCTTTCTCGTTCAACAAATGCAGCTCTGCTCCATCACTGCTGCATGGGGGAAGACGCTGCTTCCCGTGCAGAAATCACTCTGTGAAGGCTGCACGGGAAGTAGCGTGCAGCCTTCACTCCGTGAGAGATCAGTGCTGCTGGCTGTTAGCGGTAACAGCGGTAACGCTGACAGACGCGTTACCATAGCAACGGTGCTTTGATCATGTAATTCCCGGAGCCGCGGTTAGCGGTGACGTCACCGCTAACTGCGTTGCTATGGCAACGGTGATCTCCGTTAATGACCGGCTGTGTCAGCCGGTCCCTAACGGAATGGGGAGTCGACTGTGTGCTAGAGCATGTCGCCGGTACACGGCGATACACAAATGTGCACCGTATACCGGAGAGTGCAATGACAGCACCTAGGACAGGACATGACGTCAAAGCCATGTGACCAGTCTGTAGCCAATGAAATAATAGCCACGTGACTGGTCACATGGCTATTTTGACGTCACGATAGGTCCTTCATCACTGCTGGCAGTGCTGGTCACCGGGAGGATTCAGCGATCATCAGATGGAATAGCGGCAGGAGACAGAGTGCAGGAGGGATCGCGGGGACGCGGTAAATGTTATGGCAATGTTTATTAACTGTATGTGTACATTTATAATGCGTTTTTATGTGTTTGTGATTGCCTCCCATTATTTCCTATTGGTTCGAGTTCGGTTCGTCGAACGTTCGCCGAACTGAACTCGAACGAGACCTCCGTTCGACGAACCGAACTCGAGCCGAACCACGGCCGGTTCGCTCATCTCTAGTTAGCGCCTCCCCCCTGCATAGGACTCCTACCACTGCAGTCATTGGATGACTGCACAGGTGAAACTTAACCCTCTGAGTGCTGCCTGTCAGCAGGTTTTCACAATATCCTATAGTACTTAATATACACCAAAAATTACATTTGTGCTAAATACTCTATATTTCTGGTATCCCAAGAAGATGACCACTTTGTGGAATACCACAGTATGTGTCTTTATTTTATATTTTTTGATATTTCATTCATGCCAATTTTGTTATTTTTCATATAATATATTCATGTATGCAATTATGTGTTATATATACAAACTTCCATCTCTATTTTTCTGTTATGTTTTTCATTGGTTTCTCATTTTGTGCATTGTGATTGGTTGTGGTATGTATAAAGGGTTAATTCACACTTCTGGCTTTATCATATGACTAATGGCACTGTCAGCACTAGAAATGTGTAAGATTCTGTAATTTTATCTCACGTGGATTTACCTTTTCTAGAATTTGAATAAGCAAGGTTTTTATTGGGATAGATGTGCCGTTGATTCCTCTAAGGCCGGCTTCTCACTTGCGATTTTCTCGCACGAGTGCAATGCGAGAAATTCTCGCATTGCACTCGGACACATGATACTCAATAAGGCAGCTCCCATCTGCTATTTTTTTCTCACTCCACATCAGACTTAGAAAAAAATCGCAGCATGCTGCATTTTGGTGAGTTTCTCACGCGAGTCTCTCCAATGCAAGTCTAGGGGAGCGGGTAAATAAACGGATGTCACATGGACGGCAACACACACCATCTTAGTGACATTCGTTTTTATAAAAACATTTATCGCATGTTTCAGAAAACACTGGAAATGAGTGAGGTCTCACAATGTCGGTCAATCTCTATCTCTGTCAGTCAGTCTCTCCCTCTTGGTCTCTATTCTCTGTCTGTCGGTCGGTCTGTCGTTCGGTCTTTCTCTCTGTCTCTATTAGAGATGAGCGAACCGGTCGCGGTTCGGCTCGAGGTTGGTTCGCCGAACGGACCTCCCGTTCGAGTTCGGTTCGTCGAACGTTCGACGAACCGAACTCGAACTGCATAGGAAACAATGGCAGGCAATCACAAACACAGAAAAACACCTAGAAAACACCCTCAAAGGTGTCCTAAAGGTGACAAACAACTCAAACACATTGGAAAGTGACAAGGACATATACTCATGCGAAAACAAAACAGCTGGACAAGGAAAAAGAGGAGGACACACAGATATAGGCATGGCACGCCCTTCTAAAATCATGTAAAACACCGCAAGGTGACTCCAAGCGAAGTCTCCCTTTTTTCCAAAAATTGTGCCCCACACACACCCACCCCTTCAGTGGCAGCAGTTGTGCCCTAGTTTTACACTTCATAGCTACATTTGCATCAAGCACATTCAAAAATACGCCATTCTTATCCGTCCCCAGGATGACACCGGGGTAGGTAGCAAAGTCTTTCCTGATCCCAGCTCTGTTCATCTTGGCTTCTTTTAAAAACAATGTAAGCAAGGGTTACTCCAAGCGGAGTCTCCCTTTTTTCCAAAAATTGGGCCCCACACACACCCACCCCTTCAGTGGCAGCAGTTGTGCCCTAGTTGTACACTTCACAGCTACATTTGCATCAAGCACATTCAAAAATACGCCATTCTTATCCGTCCCCAGGATGACACCGGGGTAGGTAGCAAAGTCTTTCCTGATCCCAGCTCTGTTCATCTTGGCTTCTTTTAAAAACACAGCAAGCAAGGGTTACTCCAAGCGGAGTCTCCCTTTTTTTCCAAAAATTGGGCCCCACACACCCACCCATTCAGTGGCAGCAGTTGTGCCCCAGTTGTACACTTCACAGCTAGATTTGCATCAAGCACATTCAAAAATACGTCATTCTTATCCGTCCCCAGGATGACACCGGGGTAGGTAGCAAAGTCTTTCCTGATCCCAGCTCTGTTCATCTTGGCTTCTTTTAAAAACACAGCAAGCAAGGGTTACTCCAAGCGGAGTCTCCCTTTTTTTCCAAAAATTGGGCCCCACACACCCACCCATTCAGTGGCAGCAGTTGTGCCCCAGTTGTACACTTCACAGCTAGATTTGCATCAAGCACATTCAAAAATACGTCATTCTTATCCGTCCCCAGGATGACACCGGGGTAGGTAGCAAAGTCTTTCCTGATCCCAGCTCTGTTCATCTTGGCTTCTTTTAAAAACACAGCAAGCAAGGGTTACTCCAAGCGGAGTCTCCCTTTTTTTCCAAAAATTGGGCCCCACACACCCACCCATTCAGTGGCAGCAGTTGTGCCCCAGTTGTACACTTCACAGCTAGATTTGCATCAAGCACATTCAAAAATACGCCATAATTAACCGTCCCCAGGATGACACCAGGGTAGGTAGCAAAGTCTTTCCTGATCCCAGCTCTGTTCATCTTGGCTTCTTTTAAAAACAATGTAAGCAAGGGTTACTCCAAGCGGAGTCTCCCTTTTTTTCCAAAAATTGGGCCCCACACACCCACCCATTCAGTGGCAGCACTTGTGCCCTAGTTGCAAACAGGATGTTTTGATTTGCATCAAGCACATTCCAAATCAACAAGCATTTACTCTCCCCAGGATGACACAGGGGTAGTAAATTCCTTCTGGATCCATGACTTGTTCATTTTGATGAACGTCAGTCTGTCCACATTGTCACTGGACAGACGCGTGCGCTTATCTGTCAGCACACACCCAGCAGCACTGAATACACGTTCAGAGACAACGCTGGCAGCTGGACACGACAAAATCTCCAAGGCGTAAGTTGCGAGCTCTGGCCATTTTTCTAGGTTTGAAGCCCAAAAGGAGCAAGGCTCCAGTTGCACAGTCATGGCATCGATGTTCATTTGGAGATACTCCTGTATCATCCTCTCCAGCCGTTGACTATGTGTCAGACTTGTTGTCTCTGGTGGCCTTGCAAAAGAGGGTCTAAAAAAATTATGAAAAGATTCCATAAAATTGCTGTTACCGGCACCAGATACGGTCCTACTGGTACGGGTAGACTGTTGAAGATGACGAGACCGTCCCATGTTTGTCAAGTTACAACTGGGAGATTCACTCCCTGCACCTGCACGGTTGTTTGGTGGAAAAGCCGAGCTAAGATCTAGTAACAGCTTCTGCTGATACTCCTGCATACGTGCGTCCCTTTCTATGGCTGGAATTATGTCACAAAATTTGGACTTGTACCGGGGATCTAATAGTGTGGCAATCCAGTAGTCATCATCACTTCTAATTTTGACAATACGACTGTCATGTTGGAGGTAGTGCAACAAAAAGGCACTCATGTGTCTTGCGCAGCCATGCGGACCAAGTCCACGCTGTGTTTGTGGCATAGAGGTGCTACCCGTTCTTTCTTCCTCTGACATCTGACCCCAACCTCTTTCAACTGAAATTTGACCAAGGTCTCCCTCATCCGCTGAGTCTTCCATGTCCATGGACAGTTCGTCCTCCATTTCTTCATGTTCTCCTGCACCTTGCTCAACATTTCGCCTGCTACTATGCGCCCTTGTCGATCCCTGTCCCCCTTGGTCCCATGCCTGCTGCGTTGGTGATGATGAACGTCTGGACCTTGGTGATGTTGTTGTCCCTTGCGCATATGAATCCTCCTGTAGTTCCTCCCCTTCATGTTGTCCCACCCCCTGACTCCGAATAGTGTTTAGCGTGTGCTCCAGCATGTAAATGACTGGAATCGTCATGCTGATAATGGCATTGTCAGCGCTAAACATATTCGTCGCCATGTCGAAACTGTGCAGAAGGTTGCATAGGTCCTTGATCTGAGACCACTCCATCAGGGTGATCTGCCCCACCTCTGCATCTCGTTGGCCCAGGCTATACGTCATGACGTATTGCACCAGGGCTCTGCGGTGCTGCCACAGTCGCTGTAACATGTGGAGAGTTGAATTCCAGCGTGTCGCCACATCGCATTTCAGGCGATGAACCGGCAGGCCGAAAGACTTCTGGAGCGATGCAAGTCGCTCAGCTGCGGCGCTTGAACGGCGGAAGTGAGCAGACAGTTTTCGTGCCCTGTTCAGAAGGCCATCTAGGCCGGGATAGTGTGTTAAAAATTGCTGCACGACAAGGTTCAACACGTGAGCCATACAAGGTACGTGTGTCACCTTGCCCAGGCGAAGGGCCGCACCCAGGTTTGCAGCATTGTCGCACACGGCCTTACCAGGCTGCAGGTTGAGTGGAGACAACCATTTATTAAACTCGGACCGCAGAGCTGACCACAACTCCTCAGCTGTGTGACTCTTATTACCAAGACATGTCAAGCTAAAGACCGCCTGATGCCGTTGCGCTCTGCTGCCAGCATAGTAATGAGGGGTGCGTGATTCCTTCTGCGCAGTGAGAACGCTGGTGGCCTGACCAGGCAGGCTTGGGGCGGAGGTGGAGGACCCAGATGAGGTGGAGGATGCAGAAGCAGTGGCGGAACTTGGACAGACAGAGGATTGACACACAAGTCGTGGGGACGGCAAGACTTGTGCAGCAGACCCTTCACCATCTATCACCATAGTTACCCAGTGCCCAGTCAGCGACATGTAACGTCCCTGTCCATGCTTACTGGTCCAAGTATCGGTGGTGAAATGCACCCGTTCACACACAGAGTTTCTCAAGGAAGCGGTGATGTTGTGTGCGACATGCTGGTGTAGCGCGGGCACACCTTTCTTAGAGAAGTAGTGGCGACTAGGCATCTGGTACTGGGGCACAGCGACAGACATAAGGTCTCTAAAATCCTGTGTGTCCACTAGGCGGAAAGGCAGCATTTCGGTAGCCAACAGCTTACAGAGGGATAGAGTCAACCTCTTAGCTTTGTCATGGGTCGGAGGAAGTGGCCTTTTATTTGACCACATCTGAGGGACAGAGATCTGGCTGCTGTGTGTAGACGGTGTTGAGTAGGGTGTCCCTGGAAAAATGCAGGTTTGTGAGGAAAGTGCAGGCGGAGACATGATGTTGCCTTCATCCAACGTTGGTGCTATCGATGTCTGAGAGAGCTGTACACACTCACTTGTTTCCCCTTCCAAACCAACTGACGACCTTACAAGCAAACTGCCTGTTGCGGTTACAGTGGTGGAAGTTTTGCGTGGAAAAACAGGTGTGACAGCTGTCCCCACAGTCCTAGAAGATGAAGAGCGAGCGGATGCACTGGAAGGGGCGGGCGGTGGATGGTTCGCTCCGCTAGGCCGCATTGCAGCACGGCGAGCTTCCCACCGGGACTTATGATATTTAGTCATGTGACGATTCATGGAAGAAGTTGTCAAACTGCTGAGGTTTTGACCTCTACTAACAGAATCATGACAAATGTTACATATCACATGAGTTGGGCGATCTTTTTCGATGTGAAAAAAGGACCAGGCTAGGCAAGGCTTAGAGGCCATGCGACCTGTTGATCCACCCCGAATAATGCTCATAGGCAGAGTGGTGGCTGAGGATGCAGTTGTAGACGTGCTACCAGTGCTCCGACTCTGTCCAGGAAGGCGCAAGGTAACTTCGTCGTCGGTTGCATCCTCCTCCACCGCCTCTGTTGACCTCCTCGAGTGCCTGACTGGGGGTTGACAGTAGGTGGGATCTAGAACGTCATCATCAATTGTTGTGTTTGCACTCCCCTCCCCCTCAGACCGAGCCTCTTCTTGCCCTGACCGAATATTTAAGTTGTCATCCCAATCGGGTATCTGCGTCTCATCTTCATCAGTATGTTCCTCATTGTCTATAACCACAGGTGTTACAGTTTGTGAGAAAGGGTCAACATTATGCTCAGAAACTTGGTCCTCACGGCCTGAATCAGAGTCACAAAGGTTCTGGGCATCACTGCAGACCATTTCCTGTTCTGTACTCACTGTAGCTTGGGAGCAGACCTCTGATTCCCAGGCTATAGTGTGACTGAACAGCTCTGCAGACTCAGCCATCTCAGTTCCACCATACTGTGCAGGGCTGATGGAGACTTCAGAGCTGGGAGAAATCAAGTGTGATTGGGATGACAACTCAGAGGACTGGTGTTTTTTGGATGCGGTACTTGAAGTGGCTGAGAGGGCACTTGTTGGACCACTTGAGATCCATTCAAGCATTTTCCTTTTTTGCCCATCATCTACCTTTGTTCCTCTTGTTCGTGTCCGTAAAAAAGGGAGCACATCGGATTGTCCACAATAAGTAGTAGACATCTTACTTTTGCTAGTAGATGGTCTATCTGCAGCAGATGATAATGGAGCTTTGCCACCTTCCCCACTGACAAAACCTTTTTTGCCTTTTCCACCACGCCTCTTCCCCTTTCCACCAGCATCTGTCATTTTGCCACTCATGTTGATTGCGACAAGATTGTGGACTGAAAATGTGGTAGTAAAAATTGAGAGGTGGTGAAGATTGCAGTGGTGGTCTAGCTTTATTAACAGCAGAATAATAAAGAATAAATATCCCTAACAATGTAACTTAGTTATAATTAGTTGGAGTGTGCAACGCAGGCAGACGTGCTGCAAATGTCTTGGCACTAGTGGGACTAAAGCAAAGTCCAATAGCCACGTATAGGATGCCACTAGGTACACTGAGTGTTTGCTAGTATAATGGCTTAGTTATAATTAGTTGGAGTGTGCAACGCAGGCAGATGCGCTCTGCAAATGTCTTGGCACTAGTGGGACTATAGCAAAGTCCAATAGCCACGTATAGGATGCCACTAGGTACACTGAGTGTTTGCTAGTATAATGGCTTAGTTATAATTAGTTGGAGTGTGCAACGCAGGCAGATGCGCTCTGCAAATGTCTTGGCACTAGTGGGACTATAGCAAAGTCCAATAGCCACGTATAGGATGCCACTAGGTACACTAAGTGTTTGCTAGTATAATGGCTTAGTTATAATTAGTTGGAGTGTGCAACGCAGGCAGATGCGCTCTGCAAATGTCTTGGCACTAGTGGGACTATAGCAAAGTCCAATAGCCACGTATAGGATGCCACTAGGTACACTGAGTGTGTGCTAGTATAATGGCTTAGTTATAATTAGTTGGAGTGTGCAACCCAGGCAGATGCGCTCTGCAAATGTCTTGGCACTAGTGGGACTATAGCAAAGTCCAATAGCCACGTATAGGATGCCACTAGGTACACTGAGTGTGTGCTAGTATAATGGCTTAGTTATAATTAGTTGGAGTGTGCAACGCAGGCAGATGCGCTCTGCAAATGTCTTGGCACTAGTGGGACTATAGCAAAGTCCAATAGCCACGTATAGGATGCCACTAGGTACACTAAGTGTTTGCTAGTATAATGGCTTAGTTATAATTAGTTGGAGTGTGCAACGCAGGCAGATGCGCTCTGCAAATGTCTTGGCACTAGTGGGACTATAGCAAAGTCCAATAGCCACGTATAGGATGCCACTAGGTACACTGAGTGTTTGCTAGTATAATGGCTTAGTTATAATTAGTTGTAGTGTGCAATGCAGGCAGACGTGCTCTGCAAATGTCTTTGCACTAGTGGGACTATAGCAAAGTCCAATAGCCACAGATAGGATGCCACTAGGTACACTGAGTGTTTGCTAGTATAATGGCTTAGTTATGAGTTGGAGTGTGCAGAGGACAAGAGGGTACAGTGGCAGGATTGTGGTGCTCTGGGTAGAGGAATGGAAGCCTGCCTTTCTATTCCCTCCTAATGGTAAAATGCAGGGAGGAAATCCCTGACCTTGGCTGCACAGACGCTGGCGCTGTTTTCAGGACCTGTCACCTTAACTCTGACCCTGCCGGTTTGAGCCCTTAAAAGGACTGCTATAAAGTGCTCTCCCTATGCTGTCTAACGCTGTGTATGCAGCGCATACAGCTGTATCGGCTATAGGACTCAGGAGGACGGAGCTGCGACAGTGATGTCTGACACCAAAGACGCAGAAGGCAGATAATGGCGTCCGTGAAGAAAATGTCCGGTTTTATAATGCAGGGACATGTGACATGCAGATCCTATCACACATGCCGTTGCTTCTCTGGCTCAAAGTCCACTTAGCTGTGTGTGTGTCTGTGATTGGCTGACATGCTGGCCCGCCCCACAAGACGCGCGCGCTTAGGGAAGGAAGACAAGAAAAAAAAAAAAAAAAATGGCGATCGCCATTATAGAAACAGCAGTGATCTGAAGGCGCTGTTCACGCACACTATACACTGAAATGTGATAATAGTTTGATTCACAGAGTGACTTACACTATTACAGCAGAAACCAAGCTATGATTTAGCTGTTTTTTGGCTGCTAGAACCGTTCTCGAACGTTTCTAGAACTATCGAGCTTTTGCAAAAAGCTCGAGTTCTAGTTCGATCTAGAACATGCCCCAAAATCACTCGAGCCTAGAACTGGAGAACCACGAACCACGAACCGCGCTCAACTCTAGTCTCTATCTCTCTCTCTGTCCATGTCGGTCTGTCCCTCTCCCCCCTCTTTCATACTCACCGATCCCCGATCATTGGCGCGGCGCTGCACGGCGTTCACACTGTGGCGGCTTCTCCTATTTTGAAAAAGCCAGCCGCTCATTATTCAATCTCGTATTTCCTGCTTTCCCCACCCACCGGCACCTATGATTGGTTGCAGTCAGACACGCCCCAACGATGAGTGACAGCTGTCTCACTGCAACCAATCACAGTTGCCGGTGGGCGGGTCTATTTCATGAAGTAAAATAAATAAATATTTAAAAAAAAACGACGTGCGGTTCCCCCCAATTTTGATACCAGCCAGGGTAAAGCCACACGGCTGAAGGCTGGTATTCTCACGATGGGGAGCCCCATGTTATGGGGAGCCCCCCAGCCTAACAATATCAGCCAGCAGCCACCCGGAATGGCCGCATCCATTAGATGCAACAGTCCCGGGACTGTACCCGGCTCATCCTGAATTGCCCTGGTGCATTGGCAATCGGGGTAATAAGGAGTTAATGGCAGCAACCTATAGCTGCCACTAAGTCCAAGATTATTCATGGCAGATGTCTCCCCAAGATATCTTCCATGATTAACCTGTTAGTTAAAGAAAATAAACACACACATCCAAAAAATCCTTTATTTGTAATAAAAGAAAAAACAGCAACCTCTTTCACCATTTTAATAAAGTCCCCAAATACCCCTCCATGTCCGACGTAATCCACAGCGGTTCCACGACGCTTTCAGCTCTGCTACATCGGAAGCTGACAGAGAGCGGTCACAGAGCATGACCACTCTCTGTGAGCTCCCCGCAGCGACTGAAGTGAGTCGCGCACTCAGCGATGATGTCACTCAGGTTACCCGCGGCCACAGATCTCAGTGGGAGGACTTATGCTGTGGCTGCGGGTAACCTCAGTGACTCACTGTGGTCACTCAGGGAATTTGCGGTTACCGGTGAGACCTTAACTGGTGACCAAAAATCAGGGGCCATGCCACACAGACAGAGCCGCGGGATGACAATGAAGTCGGGTGAAGTTCATCCGACTTCATTCTGATCGTGTGGCTTTGTCTGTGTCTGCTGTCAGCGGCCATTCAGCTATGCTACATGGCTCTGGCTGTGTCTGCTGTCAACGGCCATGTAGCAGAGCTGAATGGCAGATGACACAGTAAAAACGGATCCCATACGCATCAAACATGCATTGCACACAGAATGCAATCATGAGAAAAATCCCAGGATCGCATTGCAGTTGCATTGCATACTGATCATAACAAGAACTTAAATCGTCCGACTTTCTAGCATGCAACTCGGACCGATTTTACACGCATAAGTGTGTTTCCAGCCTAATCCTTGATATGCTTTGTAGCTGTGCATCGACAGCTGGACCTAGCATCCTGCTGTGAAATCTTTATTTGACTGGCATGGTGAGCACAACTTTTTCTTTTTTTTTTCAGATACTTTGAAACACGTCAATTAAAACTGCATTCCTTTCAATGTTCATATTACATCTCACAGGCCTTCACTAGGCCAGGAAACGTTTAGGGTCAGTGAAGGCCCTCTCCATAGCTGCAGGGCCCTCTATTGTATCGTGTTCCTGGTGTACCCTGTGTGATGAGGCTCTCGCCACCCTTATACCTGTCAGAACCCTGATAGTCAATGCGCAACATTATAGCCGACCATAAAGTTAAAAATAATATTATTCCTCCACATTGCAATATGAATCCAGTTGTGGCACTCGCACAACAAATTCTGAGTTTATCTCTAGAAGTGACAGAGTTGCGGTCATAGGTTGTGCTGCTGCAGTTTAGGGATTTGCTGGTCTCCAGCTCACAGCCAGACTGAACATGAACCCAAGATAGCAATTCCGGACAGGTTTGCTGGGGGGAAGAATAAATGTGTGGTTTTCAGAGAAGCTTGAAAACTATATTTAAATCTCCACCCTTGCTCCTCAGTGTGTGAAGAACAATAGGTGGGGATTGTGCTTTCTCTTCTGCAAAGAAGATACCCAGTCCTGGGCTTTTTCTCTTCACACTGATTCCCTGTCCTTTTGGTCAATTGATGAGTTCTTTGTGGCTCTGGGTCTTATTTCTGATGACCTGAACCAAGTCTCCCTTGCTGAGCCCCAGTGACATAAGATTTGGCAGGGGTCGGTTAGCAGAGCAATTTTGTTCGTTGGTTGTCAGATGGGCTTCTGACACCAGGTGGAATGTACATTCCCTCAGAAGTCATTTTTGACAAGGCCTATCAAGAAGGCTTAAAAATGCCTCTGCTATGTATGATGC
Source organism: Anomaloglossus baeobatrachus (assembly GCF_048569485.1). NCBI lineage: Eukaryota > Metazoa > Chordata > Amphibia > Anura > Aromobatidae > Anomaloglossus > Anomaloglossus baeobatrachus. The sequence goes on along the minus strand of NC_134353.1, from coordinate 808,040,286 downwards.
AGCGCAGTCTTCAGAGGCCACCATGGCTTTAGCATGCAGATTGACAGATGCTTAAGGGATAGATTTGTGTTGACCCCTTTTTCTATAGAACTCCTGGAGATGAAAACTCTCCCACGCTTCCAGATGAGCACCTACACAGACCCCTATACATCATATGAGCCTACACATATCCCTCTATATACAGTATGACCCCCCTCAGATTGTCCCTTATGTACAGAAGGAGCCTTCACATATCTCCTATATACAGTATGAGCCCCCCCACCACCCCCTACATACAGTAGCCTATACTACAAAGCCTATATATACACACTATGAGCCCTCACATAGCCACTTATATACAATGTGAACCCCCACATAGGCTCTCCATATACAATTTGAGCCCAACATAGATGTTATGATGACTTTGGGATACCAGGGAACCAAGGCTCTTAAGCTGTCCCTCAAGCTAGGGGACCCTAGCTATCCATAATCTCAGGGATACTCCCAATAGTTGAGCGGCTTGAGTCCCCTTCCTAGTCCTGCTACTGACCAGTTCTGATCTGATTCCCCCTCCCCCAGGGAGGGATGGGACAAGAGTGTGTTGAAAACCATAGATAAAGGCAGACAAGGACAAAATCAAAACTGTCACAAAGCACACACATAAAGGTAAAGACTGTAAGAGATTCAGGAGGAAAAACAAGAGGAAGAAGGAAGTACAAAACAACAGGGGTAAACTCCACAACTACTTGAAGCAATACTCACAACTTAAGCACAACTTTCACCAGAGAGACACCACCCCTCACTGACCAACATAGAATAAACTATAGAAGGCATGGGTAGAAGGATTCCAGCAACATAAATAGGAGGGTAGCAGATGTGATAGGTCTTCCTATAACATGTAATTAAAGGAGCAAGCAGAATAGTAGAGATTAGCACTTACTAGCCTACCTATGAATCATCACACAGCAGGTTGATGCCCAAGTCTGCCTGTGTTTATCCCAGACACCAGAGAAATCATCAGTTGGAGTGTCAGAATCTGCAGTCAGTTCAATGCCGACCTGACAATTGGCGAGGTTTGTGCAAAACTCTGTGGGACAAGTGTGATGCCCTGGACTAGCCAGTTCGTCACAGGTAGGCCCTTGCACAAACACCCTACTCCTAAAAATGTATCATCAGCCAACCTAAAATCCCTGAGTCACCCCTCTGAGGTCTTGACATTCACACCCGGGGGCGGAGCCAGGCGGTTGGCCATGCCCACCGAGGAGTTCGGAGAGCCTGAGGTGGGAAAAACACAAACAGATCAGTTAGGAGAGGAGAGGAGAGTAGTTGGAAAGTAGTGACGTATGTCATGGATCTGGGTAGGAGCCCGTATACCCTGTGGCCAGGAGGCAGATGGTGGTGGCCGCCTGCAGGAGGCGGGAAGACAGCCGGTGGAACCGTCATGGATCGGGACAGGGTAGTAGCCCGCCGGTACCGTACTGGGGAACCGAACGGAAACCGGAGCACCAGGAGGGGTAATCAGACCCAGTACAAGGCCCAGAAACCACTGGACCGAGTTGAATTCACTGATTGGGGTCTGGAACTTAGGTTCTTTCCCACCCAAGTCCCGACTGAAGGCAACAGCCCAAGGGGGTTAGAAAGCCACCGCCCAGGCATAGAGATCCCACGGGCAAACGGGCTCCCCGACATCCACTAGCCGGGGAGCGGACTCCCATCGCTGAAGCAAAGGAAGTCAGCATTCTACTAAAGAGGTACAGGAGAAAGGCGGGAACCAACAACCTCAGTAAGGGGCAAAGCGCAGCCGGCTGCGGGCACCGACCACCATCCTTTTGGTTTACCAGAGACTCCGGTATATAGGTCATAGTGAGTCCAACAGTGCCCTCGGGCAGCGCACCGCACCGCATCGCACCATCCCGCCCACACCAAACAACCACCGGGCCCCGGGACCATCACCCCCTGCCCACGGAGGGGTCAACACCAGGCTGCCCAACACCGTCCCCGGGAGCCTAGTTAATGGCAGCGGTGGTGTCCAAATTCACCACAACCCGTGGGTGGCGTCACGAACTTAACCCCCAAACCACCGCGGCCCCCGGCCGTGAACCTCCCCACCGAATACCACCCCCCACGTAGCGCCAGCATCCCTTCAGAGCGACATGACCCCTGGGTCCGAGAGAAACTTGAGTCACCCACCGACGAGCATGGATCCGAGCGGCTCGGCAGCCGGCCGAGCCCCGGGGCGGTACACAATGTTCCCTCAATATACAATGTGAGACCACACACATCCCTTCTACCCTTCTATATACAGTGTAAGCCCCCATATAGCCTTTCTTTATACAGTGTAAGCCCCTACATAGCCTCCTATATATTAGGAGTGCCACAAAACCTCATATATATACAGTATGATCCCCTATAAAAACCCATATTTATAGTATGAGCCCCCACACAGCTTCATATATACAGTATGAGCACCCACATTGCTTCCTATACAGAAGGTGAACCCCATATAGCATCCTATAAACATTATAATCCCCACATAGCTGCTTATATACATTTCTGAGCCCCCTCTTAGCCCCCAATGTAAAGGCCATTACCAACACCCTCACACTGACCTGTCCTACTCCCTCAGCGGGAACACTGGTACACTCAACTTCCCGGCCATTCAGCGGTAGCTCCTGTGTCCCTGGTCCCTCCTGCCAGCTCCCAGGGCCTGTACATGCCAGGCAGATCTACTCAGAGTGCACTTAGAGCTCATGTGCACCTATCCTTAAAGGGCCAGCGGGCCCTAACTATAGATGAGTAAACGTTTCAACAATTTCTAACCCCATTGGAATCAATAAGAGGTCAAACCTAAGGCAAAGAAAACACCTTTAGATAGGCCAAAAAGCTTCTAAAATAGCCAAAATACATTTTACAGTACAGCCCCACTGATTTGGCATAGCCATTAGCTTCCTAGAATATTGACATAAGAAATATTGAGCTGGATGAGAGACAGATGTAGGGCTGGTGTTCCCATACCCCTACCAATAAAGAAAAGACACAACTTTGAGACTCATCTTGGAATCTTGATATTTAAAAACATTTCAGGCAGACAGCAGGACAGTGGCATCAATTGCTCCCTCTATTACCCCATTGTGTCTTTGCACAGCAGTCAGGTATGGTCCATGCAACACACAACATGTGATCTGGCATTTCCATTTTAAAAATCAAGAAGTGGATGATTAACAGGATTAGGCCTCTTGCTCCCAGACTCCTGGAACTACAGGCAAAAGACAATTTGGAGACCATACTTGGAGTGTCCACATTTCCAAAAATTAAGGCCAGACAACAGGAAAAGTGGAAACAATTGGCACAGACTGCAAATAGTACAACAGCACAACATGGATGTGTGGGACAGGCCTTGTAACAATGCCTGAACCTGCATTTCTATCACCACCACAGACAGCAAGATGACCCCTGGCACTACACCATCGCTTAGTCTGCACAGTATGGGACTTGGGTGGCATAGTCATTTGACATCCACAATTTGTTCATGTTCATGAAAGTTAGGCGATCTACAGTTTCAGGGGACGGCCAGATATGCTTATCAATCAGTACACCTCCAGCAGCACTGAAAACATGTGCTGAGAAAATGCTGGCTGCCAGGCAGACCAAAACTTCGAAGGTGTGACTGGCAAACTCAGGCCACTCTTCCATTTTTGAAGACCAAAATGCAAAAGGGTCCAATCCCCCTTACGGCATTGATATTGAGCATTGTAAGCTGTCAGGTCCCTTGTGCCACTGCTGCTATATTGTTGTGCTGCTGTATTGTATACGCCAGTTTGTATTCCAGTATCTGCCAAACCCGCTTCTGCACCTATCTGTAACAGCTGTATCTGCAGTACCCTCTGCTGCACCTCTCCGGACCAGCTATACCGGTCATACCCGCTGCTGCATCTATCCAGACCAGTCGTGTGTGCTGCATCAGCCATCCAAGCTGTCTTATCTGTGACTGTAATGCCAGCGTCACACGGTACGATATATCGGGTGATATGTCGGCGGGGTCACGTCATAAGTGACGCACATCCGGCATCGTTTGATATATCGTAGCGTGTGACAGCTATGAGTGACGGTGAACGAGCAAAAATACTCACTTTATCGTTGCTCGTTGACACGTCGCTCATTTTCAAAAAGTCGTTTCTTCTTCTGTACGCCGGTTGTTCATCTTTCCCAGGGCAGCACACATCGCTCCGTGTGACACCCCGGGAACGACGAACACAGCTCACTTGCGTCCCGCCGGCAATGCGGAAGGAAGAAGGTGGGCGGGATGCTTACGTCCCGCTCATCTCTGCCCCTCCACTTCTATTGGCCGGCCGCTGTGTGACGTTGCTGTGATGCCGAACGTCCTTCCCCTTCAGGAAGAGGATGTTCGCCACCTACAGCGAGGTCATCTGGGAGGTAAGTGCGTGTGACGGGGGTTAACGACTTTGTGCGCCACGGGCAACTAATTGCCCATGACGCACAAACGACGGGGTCGGGTATGATCGCACGATAGATCGTCCCTTGTGACGCCGGCATAAGTGTTCCTAACCCTTGGGGTCAGATTTCGCAGCAACGAGTCTCCCTGAGTGGTACTTTGTGGCTACTGGGATCCAAGAACAACCTCACTATCAGAGGCTCTGGTGGATACCCGGTGTTCGTCTGAGTCACACTCCTCAAGTTAACTGTTTGCTGGCACCCAGTTGGTCCACTCTCACTTGCACTCACAAGAATTACACTCAATATACATTTCTCAGCCCCAACATAGCCCCTATACACATTTCTTATCCCCCCCTAGCACCCTATATACATTATGAGACCTAACACAGCCTTCTACATACATGCAAACAACCCATACACGTGAAAAAAAATACCCCATACTCACCTTTCTCCCGTTCCCCTGATGCTCTCCTTTGAGCTGCGATGCTTTGACACTCCTTACAGCACACGCAATGATGTGACGTCAATGCTTCTGCAGAGCAAAGTACTGTAATGCCCAGGTGTGGGGAAAGGTCAAAGAACGCCAGCGCATGTGCTCTACAGTACTTTGCTCTGCCCTCAGTTGTACAATTGTATAAAAAAAAACTGCAAAAATAAAGAACAAAAGAATCTTGTAAAATTATTACAGCATTAAATACACGTTTTTATGTAAAAACAAAGATAAATGGAAAAAAGGACACATATTTGGCATCCTCACATCCAGAAAGACCTACTCTATAAAACTGACACTGTATTCAATTCCTACTATAAAGAAATTGGCAAAAAAAACCCTGTTTTTTCATCATACAGTCAAACAAACCATGAAATAAAATGAATTTAAAAAGTCATATGTAAATAAAAATGGTATTTTTGAAAATGTCATCCTGTCTCAAAAACAATCCCTCCCTCAGCTGTCAGAAGAAAAATATAAAAGTTATAACTCTCAGAAAGTGACTACAAAAACAATTTTTTTTTTCTTAAAAATTGTTTTAGTGTGCAAAAGCAGAAAATCATAAGGAAATAAAATTAAAAAACATGGTATCTGTAATCATACTGACCAGAAGAATACATCTGTTATCACTTTTAGCAAACAGAATGGTGAAAAGCATTCCTGAAATGCTGATTTTTTCATTTCTGCCTTTTGCCAAACTGGTAGCAATAAAAACTTCAACTCATCTCGCGAAAAAAACAAAGCCTCACAAGACTTTGCAAAAAAACTGAAAAATGACAGCTCTCATACTAAGGCAAAAACTGTTTTACGTGGTTAGAAACCAATATAGATCTGGCATTGCTGTAATTGGGGTAAGCTGGCTTATCACTTATTGAGCATGATGAACAGCTGACTATTTTTTAAATAAATGCATTTCTTTAAAGACGTACTCCAGGGGAGAGCATCATTGTAATGCGGCATTATATGCAGACGACCTTCTCCTATACATTACACAGCCTCATATATACTTTCCATTCTTGGTTGAGGAAATTAAGAACTTCGGACATATAAGCAACTTTAAAGATAACTATAATAAATCAGAAGCCTTGAATTTCACTCTGCCTGTGAGGGAAGTAGACCTTATTGCATCCAACTTTCCTTTTAGATGGCAGACATCGGCCCTGACTTATCTGGGGGTGGCGGTACCACGGGACAGTACCAAGATTTTTCACCTCAATTACCTCCCTTTGTTGGAATGCACTATAAGAGATCTTAAATAAATCGATAGACAGAAACTGTCCTGGTTTGGACGTATTAATGTCATCAAGATGGATGTTCTCCCTCGTTTTCTATATATCTTTCAAACGGCCCCTATAGCACTACCATCGTTTTTCTTTACCAGAATACAGACAAATATTTACAAATTTGTGTCGGGTGGGAGGAGCTCTCAGGTGGGGAGGAGAGTGTTGAGTAGAGTTAAGGGAGAGGGGGGGCCAGGGTTGCCAGACTTTAAAAAATACCACAAGGCGTCTCTTCTGCTGAGACTAATGGATTGGCAATTTAATAAGAGCACTAAACAATGGGTGAGTCTAGAGCAGGTTTGCTCCGAAACACCCTTGCGGTTCCTCCCGTGGATCACATCGTCGTGAAGGAGATGGATAGATGGGGAGGCAGAGTTTCTCAGGGCATCCCTGAGGGTCTGGGACGTTGAGTGCAGGCGGGGATCTCTCTCAAGGGGTCCTGGTCCACTCTCACCACTCTTCTCTAATCCGGAGTTCACCCCAGGGATGGGAGTCGAGCGTTTCTTATGTTGGAGTAGGGGTGAGGACACACGGATAGCCCAGACTTTGCATGGTTTGGAAGTACCCCCCTTTTCAGCCCTTTTGCTCCCAGAGGGCCGGCATCCAACGGCTTGGCTGGAATACCTTCAACTTAGGTCCTTCCTGATGGTTGACAACAAACTTGGGCTTTTTGCGGCTCAGCCCACAAAATTTGAACAATTGTTTTTGCGGGAGGATTCTCCCGGGCATCTCTTGTCTCTGGTTTTCTCCTTCCTGACTACAGAGGCGGACATGGGGGACCTTAAATATATCGAGAAGTGGAATAGAGATTTGGGGACTTCCATTCCTGAGGAGGACTGGAAAAAGTCCTTTATCCTCACTCATAAATTTTCCATCGCCTGTGCAGCACTGGAAAAAATTATAAGATTCTGACCCGTTGGTACAGGTGCCCGGATACTCTACACGCAATATTTCCCGGGGTCTCAGATAGCTGCTGGAGGTGCGGACGGGGAAAGGGGACAATGCAATGCATATCTGGTGGGATTGCCCATTGTGAACGTTGCTTACCGCAACCCGGGGGTTTTACTCGCTTGCAGCGGTGCAGGGTAGCTTAGGCATACACAGGCAACACAGTCTCTCTCAAAAATGCAGCAGTTTATTAGTAACCAACATAAACTGCCCTTCCAAAACACAATGAAGCCTCTCCTAGCTTAAAGGAAAATATAACATCCACATACCGTGGGCTTCCAGTCCAATTAAGTGTCCATAGTGGATTCTCCACACTCTGGCTCCAGCCAGCGAACACAAGTCACTGTGGTTGCTTCCTGCAGCCTCCAGCCCTCTCCAGCCAGGCTGCAGTATTTTTCCCCAGTCATCACCGGGACTGATTTCCAGGAGTCTCTCTTCAGTCTTCACACAGACTGAGATCTCCAGCACACATCCTCCATGTGCAGCACTCTCAGGCTTCCCCCTGTTTCTAAAACTAACAGTCTCTTAAAACCCAACCGGATACACCCACAGGTGGAGGTATGTGATTCTCCAGCTCTGTCCATCACACTGGTCACAGTTTAAAGGGAACCTAACCCTTAATTACAACCCAAGTTCTGTGGAACTACAAGTCCCACAGTCACACCTTCAGTTCAATATCACAGGGGGATCCTTCTCCACTGCGACCATCCACAACATTGGTGGTCGCTACCTCACACCATTGATACAACCTTTCTGGATGTCAGTGTTCAAAGCATACTCTGTGATTTGCGGAGAGCAGTTGGTGGGTTCCCCTCAGATGGCGCTGCTTTCAATTCTCCTGGGATCGCTTAAATCACAGAAAGCGGGCCTTCTGAGATACTGTCTTACGGTGGCACGCATGGTGATCCTGAGATACTGGAGATCGACTGGGGTGTCATCTGTGAGGGAGTGGTATGCGGAGATGGCCATCATCCACAGGATGGAGTCCCTAACGGCAGAAACCAATGACTCAGTGGATAAATTTCTTAGGATCTGGACACCCTGGACCCTGGCTCTTGATTCCCTACCATTTCAGAACCTTATTGGTAACGCATGACGTGTGTTACGTTAGTCCAATGTAGCGGCTTGAGTACTGGGGAAGTAAACTCTGCCTTGCCTTCCCTCCCTCTCTTTCTGTTGCTCTTCTCTCTCCCTTTTCCTTCTCTTCTTTTCCTTATCTTTCCCCCTTGCTACTTTCCTTTCTCTCTGGTTCTCGTTAAATCTTCAAATTTTTTCCATTTCTTTTTTTTTTTTTTTTTCGGCAGTAGCCTCGCTTTGTTTGAGGCGTAGTTCTCCTTTGGAAGGAGATTTTCTGTATTATAAAAGGTGGTTACATGTCATATGCGTGCCTTATGATAGTTAGTAAGATAAGTGGTGTTAGTTAGGATGTGGCTTATACTCTTCTCTGTAAGTTGACATGAAGTAATCACGTATGTGAATCTTCTTTTTTTTCTTCCTGTAAATTCTCTTGTTTACTTTAATAAAGAAAGATTAAACATAAAAATATCAGAAATTTCAAAGAACTACTCCAGTTTTTTAATTTCACTGCTGGAGTTGTATCATTAATGCATGTTGCCCACCTCTAGTAATATACTTACTAAACGCTGTCTTCTGGTCTTCCACTCAAGTCCCATTCAATTACCTTGTAACCACAGCTTCCAGCTGACCAGAAGTCAGAGCCAACGGTCACAAGGTCTTAAAGCAAGTCTATGAGAGCCTTGTTGCTGGCTCTCATAGACTTACATTCGAACTGATCTGAAACACTTGAGCGATTTGAAAAGTCATAAACTGAAGAAGGCAACTAAAGCAGTGCCAAGAACACAAGAAGACAGCTGCTGATTATAGTTATACTAGAAGGTGGCCCGATTCTAACGTATCAGGTAGTCTAGAATGTGTATGTAGGTTAGCAGATTGAATAATAAGGTAATGAATGGACTGGATGGGTTAGGTTTAATTTAGTATTCTTATAATTGTTTATTGGTTTTAAAATGACAAACAACAGAAGGAACAGTTTTAATAGATGAGTCTAATGTTTAATGATGTCCATGGCTTGTAATGAAAGTAGGCCATGAACAGTGTAAAGTTAAGTAAAAATATGCTGATGCTGTGATGTGGCCCAACGCTGGTATGTGCCCCCATCGTGGTGCAGCCACCATCCTGATATGTGCCCCCATCCTGCGGGGTAATGTGTGCAGGGGGTGGAGTGCGGGGTGGGTGGAGCTGAGCAGGGCCATGGTGCTGGGAACGTCAGTGTCAGGGACTGCATGGCTGGGGACAGGTAACTATTCAGGTGTGTGTGTGTGTGTAATTAAATAATAGCCACTGGTATTGTACCACAAGTAGTGTCAGAATTAACAAAGCAGCAAGGACGGGGTACAAAAGTAATTAAAATATAACTTTAATAATTCCTTTAAAAGGAAGCAGGTAAAGCCTCACTTCACAGAAGTTATCTTAAAACCAAAACCGCATTACAGTCCCCTTTAGCATGTATAGGGGTACCATCAAGGCCAGGACTGCGCCTGTACAGATAACGAAACTGGTATGCTGACCTGTTTTAAGCATATAAAAAGATAATCGTCAGGGGAGTATAAAGTCAAATGTCAGTCCTTGCAACAGAAGGACAGGACATGCGGACGGCAGCAGCGGGGCTTCCAAACACTGTGCACCAGTGATGATTATCTTTTTATTTGAAACGCGTTGGGAGAACAAGGACATCGGGACCTCAATCCCTATAAGGGAACCATGTGTTAAGTCCATTAATAGGACTACTGGGACGCCCAGGAGGATATGAGGATCTCTATTGGTAGCGGATGGACCGTCGTCTGATGTGGTGAGACTGTTCCATCCTCTTCTACCTCTAAATACAGGGTTGTTGGACCTTCATTGATACTGTGGCTGTCCAAGCCCTACTGGTGAGCTGTCCTGGTATATGCTTAAAACAGGTCAGCATACCAGTTTCGTTATCTGTACAGGCGCAGTCCTGGCCTTGATGTTACCCCTATACATGCTAAAGGGGACTGTGATGCGGTTTTGGTTTTAAGATAACTTCTGTGAAGTGAGGCTTTACCTGCTTCCTTTTAAAGGAATTATTAAAAGTTATATTTTAATTACTTTTGTACCCCGTGTGTGTGTGCTTTCACACTTGTGCTCAGCGCAATCCACCGCTATTCTCCATAGACTTGTATTGATGACGCACTGTAACGCAAGCGTCTGCGTTGCATCTGCTGGACAACACTGCGTCGTTAATTTGACGCAGTGTCAGGCAAAGGGAACGCTGCATGTAGCGTTTTTGGGTTGTTAAAATATCGCACCTTGACTGATTCCTTTAGAATCCGCCAAGGTGTCTAACGATTGTCTATGGGGCGGATTCCGCCACAATGCACTAAGCAGTGGAATCCGCTGACGGATCCCGTCATGCTTTACTGTGCATGCTCAGCATGTCCAGCAAAACAATCTAAATCGTTTAAAATCACTCCTGGTCCCCCCTCCCCTCCCCTCCTCTCTCCACCCTCCTTCCCCCCTCTCCTTCCCCCCCTCCCCCTCCTTCTCTCCATTCCCGTCTCCCCCCCTCTCTCATACTCACCGATCACGGGCACGGCGCTGCACAGCTGTCACACTGCTCTGGCGGCTTCTCCTGCTTTTGAAAATGCCGGCCGCTCATTATTCAATCTCGTATTCCCTGCTTCCCCCGCCCACCGGCGACTATGATTGGTTGCAGTCAGACACACCCCCACGCCGAGTGACAGCTGTCTCACTGCAACCAATCACAGCCGCCGGTGGGTGAGTCTATATTGTGCGATACAATAAATAAATAAATATTTTTAAAAAAAAAGACGTGCAGTCTCCCCCAATTTTGATACCAGCCAAGATGTAGCCACATGGCTGAAGGCTGGTATTGTAAGGATGGGGAGTGCCACGTTATAGGGAGCCCACCACCCTAACAATATCAGCCAGCAGCCGCCCGGAATTGGCCCATCCATTAGCTGCGACAGTCCGGGGACTCTACCCAGCTCATCTCGAATTGCCCTGGTGCAGTGGCAATCGGGGTAATAAGGAGTTAAATGGCAGCTTATAGCTGCCACTAAGTCCTAGGTTAATCATTGCAGGAGTCTCCCCGAGATACCTTCCATGATTAAGTGAAAATAAATAAACACACACAACGAAAAATCCTTTATTTGAAATAAAAGACAAAAAAACCCCCTCATTTACCACTTTATTAATCCCCAAACACCCATCCAGGTCCGACGTAATCCACACAATGCTTTCAGCTCTGCTACATGAAGCTGACAGGGAGCGCCGTAGAACGCGACCGCTCTGTGTCAGCTCCACGCAGCAACTGAAGTGAGCCACACTGTCACCGGAGACTTCACTCAGGTAGTGCTTGCGTGTGTGTGGGGATGATGATGGGTGCGGTAGTGCTTGCGTGTGTGCGGGGATGATGATGGGTGCGGTAGTGCTTGCGTGTGTGCGGGAATGATGATGAGTGCGGTAGTGCTTGTGTGTGCGGTGATGATGATGAGTGTGGTAGTGCCGGGGTGTGTGCGGGGATTATGATGGGGCGGTAGTGCCTGCGTGTGTGCGGGGATGATGATGGGTGCGGTAGTGTCGGGGTGTGTACGGGGATGATGATGAGTGCGGTAGTGCCGGGGTGTGTGCGGGGATGATGATGAGTGCGGTAGTGCTTGTGTGTGCGGTGATGATGATGAGTGCGGTAGTGCCGGTGTGTGTTCAGTGTATACATGCGGAGGGGGGAGTGCGGGGGGAGTGGAGCCAAGCAGGTTCATGGCACTGTGGACGTCAGTGGAGGGGACTGCATGGCTGGGGACAGGTGACTATTCGCGTGTGTGTGTGTGTGTGTGTGTGTGTGCGTGTGTGTGTGTGTGTGCGTGTGTGTGTGTGTGTGTGTGTGTGTGTGTGTGAGTGCGTGTGTTTAGTGTATACATGCGGAGGGCAGAATGCTGGGGGGTGGAGCCGAGTTACGCTGGTAACCATGGTACACAATCGGGTAACTATGCAAAGCACTTTGCTTAGTTACCCGATGTGTACTATGGTTACCAGCGTACGCCGACTCCCGGCACGATCCCAGCAACACAAGGGTATGTCTCGACTGGGTTCTCGGTCTGGGGTGCAGCAGTCACCTGGGAGTCGGGGCTCCGTGTGGGTGCGGGGAAAGGTGTCAGGCGTCGTCCTGTCGCGCCGTAGTTCGGGCTGTTCACTTAGCTGAGCCGTTGGTCGCAGGCTCTTTAGCGCACGCGCTGTGGCGATGGTTGTCACTGTAATGACGTAATTTTGGAGCAAGACAGACAGACAGACAGTATAAGGCAATTATATATATAGATTACATTAGTAATACCATTCTGTATAGCCACACAGGGCTGGGATAAGGGGTAGACAGAGTAGGTACGCACCTAGAAACTACCTCCTGCCTCCCTGAGGGGGTGCACTTTGGAAAAAAAAACTAGCCTTACTGAATGACAGAACTCACTACCTGTGCCCCAGCCTCTTAGTACTCAATTGTATTTGAATCAATGTGAATGCCACCTAGCACAGAAGCAGAGGAGAAACTGTAATCAGCTCCCTACCCCACTGGGAGGTGGTGGCTGTGCTATATGGGGAGCCTGGTTTAGGTGAGAATAAGCTTTTTTTTTATTTTACTTATAATATTTTGCCAATGTATGTGGAATTATGACAAGATGGACTGGCTGTGGGGATAGTATAAGACGGGCTGGCTGTGGGGACATTACAAAAGGAGATCCAAATTGTTGGGACAATTTCACCTATTTCTCCTTATGAGAATACAAAATCTGGGGAAAAAACATTTTAAAGAGAATCTACCACCAGGTTTGTGTTCCCTCATCTGAGAGCAACATAATATAGAGACAGAGACCCTGATTCAGCTTTGTGTCACTCACTGAGCTGTTTTCTGTCATTTTGATAAAATCATTGTTTTCTCTGCTGAAAATCTAGCAATTATACAGAGCCTATGAATATGCTGGACTACCTGGCAGCAGGCCAAGTAGTCCTCTAATGAGAATCTACTGCTGATTAATCAGTGATTTTATCAAAGCTGCACTAAGCAGCCCAGTGAGTGACACATCACTGGAATCAGGATCTCTGCCCGTATGTTATGTTGCTCTCAGATTAGGTGTTAAAAATCTGGTGACAGATTCCCTTTAATGATAAATTTTATTTTTTTTTCACCGACACCACAATATAATAATGCTCAAAGCACTGCTAGGTAATTAACAGATTTTGTTTGTAAAATGGACGCACTTATGGTGGGTTTCGCTGTTCTGGTACTTCTGGGGCTCTGCCAATGTGAAATGGCATACATAACCAATTCCAGTAAAATCTGCACTGTAATATGGCGCTCCTTAAATTCTAAGCTTCACATTGTGCCTGTAAAGTAGTTTTCAGCTACATATTGCAAATTACGTTGTCTATTTTCTCCTATTATGGCTTTTGAAAGTAAATAACCTTGGGGCTGAAGGAACATTTTAGTGGAGAAAATGTAATTTTTCATTTCCAGATCCCACTGCTGTAACAAAAAGAAAAAATATTTCAGAGATACTGATATGTAGAAGTATTCCAAAGATATATAGATGTCAAGTGACACATCACATTTGAAAAATATGGCCTGGTCAGGAAGATGAAAATGGGCTTTGGTCATAGTGCCTCCAGGCTATAGTTTGTTAGTTCTGCAGAAACAAACTGGATTCACACAATGGTATGGCTAGTGCATTGGATGCAATATGCTAATGACCCTCAGTTTCCACTGTGCTGCCAGCGTGAGCCAAGTGTCATGCACCTGTGATCCAATCCTGCAATCAAAGGACAGCTGCGGAGAAGACAGAGGGATTAATCCCCCCCATCTCCTCTATTGTCAACTGATGCGATTATCGCACTGCACTCATATGTCATCCGAGTGCAGTCAGTTGTTTCACTTGCGCCCATAGACTTGTATGGGTGCGAGTAACACGGCTTTCGCTGACAATCTCAGCATACTGTGACTTTTCTCTCATCCAGAATCTGGATGAAAAAAGCTGACCATCTGCTCTTCCTCATTGAATAACATTGGTCCGTGTGCAATTCGAGATTTTCTGGCATTGCACTCGTCAGTTTCATAAGCTTGTGTGAGCGTATCCAATATCAGACATCAGGAGCAGTGGCAGAAACTCAGTACTGGACCTGAGAATGGTGAATTAAACACAGTTAAGCTTTTCATAAACGTTCTGAACGTTGAAAACCCTATTGAACATATTTGAATAGGTATGAGAGCAGTTTTAGGGTAAGTGCGCATGCTACAGAATAGGTGCAAAAATGTTCCGCACCAAAAAACACACCTTGTGGCAGAAAAACTAAAATAAAAATCATGCTTTTTTTTGTGAGTTTTCATGCGGTTTTTGTGCCACATATTGTTTTCATGAAATCATTGGCTGGAAGGGCTGAAAAACACAGGAAAAAAAAGGCACCAACAATTGACATGCTGCTTCTTTTTTTCTGCACCCAAAGCTGCAAGGAAAAATGAAGTGATGTGCGCACAGTATTCCAGACTTCTCATTAACTTTGCTGGCATAAGGATAGACATGTGGATTTGGGCAACAGTCACCAGCGAGAGGATCGGAAAAATAAAAAGGTCATATTAAATTCCAATGTATCTGATTCCTTTTTGTGCCTTGCAGATATGAATCTTTCATTCATTTGTGAATTGGTTCAAGCTTCTATAGTCAGTTAAATGAATTAGCCATTGAATTTATTAAACTATGTGCTGGAAAATCTGCAGATTGGAAAATTAGTCAAATTTATTAGCCAACCTTGCTAATCTTTTAAAAACATTCATCATGAGCCATGTTTCATTTTAATACACAGCATATGTCACAGGCAAAAACAAAATTGATTTCCCACAGC
Source organism: Anomaloglossus baeobatrachus (assembly GCF_048569485.1). Taxonomy (NCBI): domain Eukaryota; kingdom Metazoa; phylum Chordata; class Amphibia; order Anura; family Aromobatidae; genus Anomaloglossus; species Anomaloglossus baeobatrachus. Next base: position 808,025,187 of record NC_134353.1, on the reverse strand, counting down.
ACCGATACTGGTTCCTGTGACAGTGCTGATTCATTAGCCCCGATATATATTTTTGGTGGCATCTTTAATAAATATGTGTCTAATATGATAAACTAGTGCCATGTATAAACATCAACACATCATTTATGAATAATTTCAAAAATCATCCTACACTGATGAAAGTGTTATAGAAATCATTACTGGAGCTTGTGGTTACCCATATAGCGGAATCTTCACAGGTTGTGGTTGACAGGTTCTTGTTACACGACAGCTCATATATCGATAGACATTAAAATTCACTAATCTTGTATGTGTGACATCTCTTCATGAGCATGTAGCATAAATCTACACATTGTAGTTGCATCCCATCCCAACAGGCTACTTAGCATTTTTCAGTTATACATATCAGAAATCAGCTACAACCAGTTGATTTTTTTAACCTGGTATATATTGTGTTTGAACCTTGCATAAATTCAAGGATAAGTACAGCACGCCAGTTTTCCATTCAACCAGTGTCAGATTGGAGTACTTTTCAGAGAAAATCAATCTAGGGTCCCACCATGCAGCTATATAGACATATAGGCATAATACAAGATAGGAATTAAACTGGATAAAGGCTGAACACAAAAAAAGGGTTTTTTTATTCTTGTTATTGTCATGCTTTATGTAGTGTTTTTTGGCAATTTTTCTTATTTGTACTATGTTGGGTTCGGTGAATTATGTTGGTGATATGGCATGGCATCACTGGGACTTGTTATCAGCCAGCCTTGTTTTTGCCACCCCATGCCTGATGCCTACTCCCCCTCACTATTATTTCAGCACCCAATACATCTAGGGCAATGTAAAGAGCAAGGTCAGTGTCAGAAGAGCACATATACCATCAAGATAATGTTCTCTTCCCACCCTAAAAATGCCATCCTATGGCTGCCCTAGATGAATCACATTAAATCTAGCACAAAACAGAATTCATTATCGTTCTCTTCTTCACTCCACCCCCCCAACTGACCTATCCATCAAAGTCAATGGCTGCCCACTCTCCCCAGTCCAACATGCTCGCTGCCTGGGAGTAACTCTGGACTCTAAACTCTCTTTCACCTCCTGCTGCCTCCAACTCAAAAATATTTCCCGGATCCGTACATTCCTTTCCCAAGAAGCTGCAAAAACCCTAGTGCATGCGCTTATTACCTCCTGCCTCGATTATTGCAACCTCCTGCTCTATGGACACCCTTCTAACAGTCTTGTGACCCCTACAATCTATTCTACACTTTGCTGCCCGAATAATCCACGTGTCCCCCCGCTACTCCCCAACCTCTCCTCTTTGCCAATCCCTTCACTGGCTTCCCATTGCCCAGCAACTTCAGTTCAAAAACGAACCTAACCATGATCTACAAAGCCATCCACAACCTGTCTCCTCCTTACATCTGTGACCTAGTCTCACAGTACTTATAACACTAGAAAAAACCATTTTACCGAAGGTAGTAAATTCAAATTTGTCACCGGTAGCTACCTTAATACATATATAAAAAACACATCTTTATTATACTCATTAAAATCCCACGCTGTGAAAAAAACACACTAATGAAATTAAAGGACCAAAGGATGCCACAAAAATACAAATTCCAACATTATCAGGTTATAAAGGGAGGGTTCACCTAATAATTAATCAGGTTTATTGGATAGCCCTAAACAATTCTCTCCGCTACCTAACAATGGAGATGCGACTTGCGTCACTCACACCCTATAGGTGATTTGGTGCCCCCATTCCTCGGCGGCTCTCCCTTTAAACTGTCCATGAGCTCACTCCCAGATAGAGATGAGCCACCTCCCTAGAGTTCGAGTTCGGTTCGTCGAACGGAGGACAAGTTCGTCAAACGTTCGACGAACGTTCGATGAACCAACTCGAACCCCATTGAAAACAATGGCAGGCATACACAAACACATAAAAACACATTATACATGTACACATACAGGTAATAAGCATTGCCATTGCACTTACAGGTCCCCGCAACGCATCCTGCACTTTGTCTCCTGCCGCTTTTCCTTCCGATGATTGCTGCATCCTCCCGGTAACCAGCACTGATGATAGGACCTTCCGTGACGTCAAAATAGCCATGTGACCAGTCACGTGTCTATTATCTCATTGGCTACAGACTAGTCACATAGCTAGACATCATGCTAGGTCCTGTCAGTGCATCTCTCCGGTACGCGGTGCTAGTTTGAGCATGTCCGTGTACCGGCGACATGCTCTGGCACATGGTCGGCTTCCCCGTTCCTGCATGTCGGCGCTCTTTACAGAGTCAGCCCACATGCAGGGACTAGATGCCACAGCTGGTGAATAGCGGGAATCCCGTGATCGGAGCACCGTTGCTATGGTAACCCGCCTGTCAGCAGTGACGTCACCGCTTACAGCCCGCAGCCTCTGCTCACTCTCACTGAGTGATTAGACTGCACGGAGCAGCAGCATCTTCCTCCCATGCAGTGCTGTCTGATGTTGCAGAGCTGCATGGGTTGAAGGAGAAAGAAGACAGAAGACCGTGATCGTGGAGGGGTGAGAGGGACTAATAAACATGGAGTCTCTAAGTGTGTCTGTGTATTTATTTCTATTAAAGTATTTTTTCTCTGTGTGGTTTCTTTTTTTTAACCCTTTATTGGAGATTCTTAATGGCCGGGTCAAACTTGCCTGACATTAACAATTTCTGGCTTAATACTAGCTAGTAAAACAAAGCTAGTATTAACCCATTATTACCCAGCAAGCCACCCGGCTTCAGGGCTGCTGGAAGAGTTGGATACAGCGCCAGATGATGGCGCTTCTATGAAAGCGCCATTTTCTGGGGCGGCTATGGACTGTAATTCGCAGCAGAGGGGCCCAGAAAGCTCAGGCTAACCTGTTCTGCGGATTCCAATCCCCAGCTGCCTAGTTGTACCTGGCTGGACACAAAAATGGGGTGAAGCCCATGTGGGGTTTTTTTTAATTATTTCATGAAATTCATGAAATAATTAAAAAAAGGGCTTCCCTATATTTTTAGTATCCCAGCCGGGTACAAATGGGCAGCTGGGGGTTGGGGGCGGCCGTACCTGCCTGCTGTATTTGGCTAACATACAAAAATATGGTGAAGCTCACGTCATTTTTTTTGTTTTTGTTTTTTGGCAAAAAAAAAATAAAAAATGCTTCCCTGGATTTGCCAGTGAAGGTAACACCAAGCAGTGGGGGTAAGCAGCCAGTAGCTGCTTGGATTACCCTTAGCTAGCAATACAAAAAATGCAGCGGGAGCCCATATACATTTTTTTAATTATTTATTTAAATAACTAAAAAAAAAAATGGCTGCGGGGAATGAGGGTGCTGCGGTGGAGCGGGTCATCGGCAGCATGTGCATGACCACGTGGGCCTGCTCATTTCATATACACGCCCATGCTGCCTCCCATCATCTCTCAGCGCTGAAGCTGGCACTGACAGGTGGGCGGGATGATGGGTGGGAGATGTGCGCATAATTAACAGCCAGCCCGTGTGATCACCCCTGGCAACTACAGCCTGGAGTTACCATGTGCGGCTGTATTCACTGCTCCCCGCGCATCATCATCAGCGCGGGGCACAGTAAATAAGTATACTCACCCGTCACTGTTGAATGCAGCATTGCGATGTCCTCCTGTCTGCCAGCCGCTGCTGTGTGTGGAGACTAGCAGTGCGCACAGCAATAACATCATCGCTGTGCTCACCGCTCTCTACACACATCAGTGGGCGGCAGACAGGAGGACATTGCGATACTGCAGGGAACGGTGATGGCTCCACACAGGTCAGCGGCGCTGCTGCTGACATAGACAGGAGGACAAGCGATGCTGCTGGAGTGAGGAAAGGTGAGTATAAAAGTTTAGTTTTTTTGTATGCCACAGAATGCAGGCCATATAGCAGGATGGGGTATATAGCAGGATGAGGGCATATACCAGGATGGCAGTATATACTAAAATGGGGGTATATATCAAGATGAGGGCATATACCAGACTGGTGCTATGTAGCAGGATGGGGGTATATACCAGGATGGCGGTATTAAGCAGGATGAGGGCATATACCAGGATGGCAGTATATAGCAGGATGGTGGTATATACTAGGATGGCAGCATATAGCTGGATGGGGGTATATAGCAGGATAAGGACATATACTAGGATGGCGTAATGTAGCAGGATGGGGGCTATACCAGGATGGCGGTGTATAGCAGGATGAGGGCTATACCAGGATGAGGGACATAGATATAAAAGTATGGGGATTATAAACAAGGCAGGAGGATCATTACCAAGATGGGGTACCTTATTTGAGAATTTGGCGACATTACCCCCATAATAGTGTCAGCAGCAGATCCTTACCCCATAACAGTGTGTCATGAAAAAATAAGGAGATACTCCAGCTCACCCTTCTTCACTCCTAAATCCACCACTGATGCACAGAAAACGCCTTGACCCGGGCGGAAACAACAAATCCAAAGGAGGGATCCAGCGTCTCAAGGAGAATGGAAAGCGTTTAAAAAATTGTAAACTTTATTGTATCCATTAAAATGTCCAAAACCCAACACACAGGAGGCACATAGGAACAGGACAGAGGATTTTTCCTACGCGTTTCAACCTATTAAGGTCTTAATCATGGAATGCATAAATGTCTCCATAGAGAAGTCATTTAAATGCACCACACATCATGAAACAGGTTGAATTAATTAATCAAATAAAAAACACACCCATCTACTGTAGACATTGTGTGAGCAACATTGAATATGATGTGTGAGACAGAGACAATAAATGCACATTAAAAACTGCACAAACAATGCGTAGTGAACATGCCAGATGGAGGGGTTCCATGCCCATCTGACCACACAAGTTTCCAGAGCCAAGTGGCACCTAGCATTCCGGGCCTAGATCACGCTGAGACTTAATGGGATCCATGTTACTGACATAGGAAACAGTACTCTACCTAGTACGGAAGGGACTCTAAGTGCTACAAGCCACAGGGACCCGCACTACCGCACTGCTTCTGACCTTCCGAGGATCCGGGATCGACCAGAGCCTATCACGGCGGTGACCGGTACTACTGGGCTGGTGACTGAAGTTGTGAGTAAACGACACCTTGAACACGCAGAGACTGTGTTGGCTTTTCCTTAATGGCATCACCGCCCAGCACTTTGGCACCGACGGCCACAACCTCCCCCTTTGTCATCCACCTGGGACCCACTCTGCCTGTGGGGAGCAACACCATCCTGACTGCCATAACACCTGCCACAGCAAGGAATTCGGAAGCGGCCGAAACTCCCTGGCCGCATACCACTGGTGGCGTCACGACAAATTCTCCCCATCACCCCGCTATCCCCACCATTTGCTGTACGCCTCAGGTCAATGGAACCGGGCAAGGCCAACCGTGACATTTCCTGACCCGACCCACAACGGCCTGGCAACGAGTAGGTTAACCACCTGCCCCGGGGCGCTACACTTGTGCGGCGCTATAGCGGACTGAGGGTTATGGCAGGTTGTAGGCTTGTCGGAAGAGGCTGGTCTTCAGGTTCCTTTTGAACCCTGTCAAGGTAGGTGAGAGTCTGCTATGTTGTGGCAGAGCATTCCAGAGTATGGGGATTTATGAGAGAAATCTTGGATATGGTGGTGGATAGAGGAGATGTGAGGGGAGTAGAGAAGGAGATCTTGTGAGGATTGAAAGTTACGAGCAGGTAAGTACTGGTAAGTACCCTGGATTAATTTTCAGCTAAGTCAAACCAATACGACTCTCTATTGCTGCAGGTTATTGTCACAGATGACCCTGTGCAGTTAGGGAGTAGAGATGAGCAATGTTCGAGGTTCGCCAATTTCATGTTCGAGTGATTTTGGGGGGTGTTCGAGTCGTTCGACGAACTCAAACGATTTGCTAAAAGTTCGGCAGTTCGAGTTACGTTCGAGAACGGTTCGATCACTAAAAGCGTGTCTTTTCACAGCGACGTGTGCAAGGAGTAATCGCTGGCAGCCTGCGGTAAGCTGGTAACCAGGGTACATATCGGGTATCCAAGCAAAGAGCCATGCCCTACATTCAGACTATAAGACGCACCCCCCACTTGGGGGGAAAAAAAGTGTGTCTTATAGTCCGAAAAATATGGTACATGTCAAAATCCACAATAGACTACCTAAAAAGATACAAGCTGAAGGTTTTACAATGGCCCTCACTGTCCCCTTATCAGAATATCATTTAAAAACTGTAGCTAGTAGAGTTGAGCGCGGTTCGTGGTTCGTGGTTCTCCAGTTCGCGGCTCGAGTGATTTTTGGGCTGTTCGAGATCGAACTAGAACTCGAGCTTTTTGCTAAAAGCTCGATAGTTCTAGATACGTTCGAGAACGGTTCTAGCAGCAAAAAGCAGGGCTTTTTACAGCTACAGTGAGCAGGAGCCATCGCTGGCAGCCTGCCACAAGCTGGTAACCAAGATAAACATCGGGTATCCAAGCAAAGCGCTTTGGTTAGTAACCCGATGTTTATCTTAGTTACGTGCAGGAAGCCCACACTTTCCCGCTCAGCTCGCTCCACCCCCTCCTGCCCGCGGCATGTACACATACATACACATACACAAACACACACACACACACACACACATCCACCCCCCCCCCCGCCCGCCCGCCCGCCCGCCCGCTCGCTCGCTCGCTCGCTCGCTCGGCTTACCTGCGGTGATGAAGTCCCGCCATCCCGACCTCAGCGCTGTCACTGTCCTCCATGGCCGCCGCTTGTCACATCACCTCTCGCTTCCGACCCGAGACTGACACTGGCGGTGACGTCACGGACCTCTCGCGATACTTGATGTGAAGGCGCCGGTCATTGACCTCAGTGACAGGGGCTGTCAGTGTGCTGGAGATCAGCGCAGGTAATGTACCTCACTGACAGCAGCACTTGTCATCCCCTGCAGTGACCTGGGCTGACCCATTGATGTTAGCTCAGGTCACTGCACTGCTCTCCCAGCCAATGGGGAACATCCTGCTCTTCATTGACTGGGACAGTGTGGATCGTCATGGCAACCCCTTGGATTACACCAGACCTGGATTTGTTTTTCAATCTAATAAATTGGTTAAAGAGGGAATGTTTTGGGGAGTGTTTTTTCAAATAAAAATGTGTTTGTCGTGTATTTTTTTTTATTACTGACTGGGTTGGTGATGTCGGGTATCTGATAGACGCCTGACCTCACCAACCCCAGGGCTTGATGCCAGGTGACATTACACATCTGGTATTAACCCCAAATATTACCCCGTTTGCCACCGCACCAGGGCGCGGGATGAGCTGGGGCGAAGCACCAGGATTGGCGCATCTAATGGATGCGCCACTTCTGGGGCGGCTGCGGCCTGCTATTTTTAGGCTGGGGAGATTCCAATAACCATGGACCTCCCTAGTCTGAGAATATCAGGCCCCAGCTGTCTGCTTTACCTTGGCTGGTGATCCAATTTTGGGGGACCCCTACGTGGTTTTTTTTTTTAATTATTTATTTAATTTAAAATAACAGCGTGGGGTGCCCTCAGTTTTGGATTACCAGCCAAGGTGAGGTTGCCAGCTGTGGTCTGCAGGCTGCAGCCGTCTGCTTTACCCTAGCTGGCTACAAAACTAGGGGGAACCCTATGTCATTTTTTTTTCATTTTTTTGGCTAAATACAAAGCTAAGCACCCCTTAGTGCCACATGAAAGGTACCAAAGGGTGTTCCACTTTTTCTCCATTTTTTTCTCCACTTTCTCTCCACTTTTTCTCCACTTTTTCTCCATTTTTTTCTCCACTTATTCTCCACTTTTTCTCCTCTTATTCTCCACTTTTTCTCCACTTTTTCTCCACTTTTTCTCCTCTTATTCTCCACTTTTTCTCCACTTTTTCTCCACTTTTTCTCCATTTTTTTCTCTACTTTCTCCACTTTTTCTCCACTTTTTCTCCACGTTTTCTCCACGTTTTCTCCACTTTTTTCTCCACTTTTTCTCCTCTTATGCTCCACTTTTTCTCCACTTTTTCTCCACTTTTTCTCCTCTTAATCTCCACTTTTTCTCCACTTTTTCTCCACTTTTACTCCACTTTTTCTCCACTTTTTTCTCCACTTTTTCTCCACTTTTTCTCCTCTTATGCTCCACTTTTTCTCCACTTTTTCTCCACTTTTTCTCCACGTTTTCTCCACTTTTTTCTCCACTTTTTCTCCTCTTATGCTCCACTTTTTCTCCACTTTTTCTCCACTTTTTCTCCTCTTAATCTCCACTTTTTCTCCACTTTTTCTCCACTTTTTCTCCACTTTTTCTCCACTTTTTTCTCCACTTTTTCTCCACTTTTTCTCCTCTTATGCTCCACTTTTTCTCCACTTTTTCTCCACTTTTTCTCCACTTTTTCTCCTCTTATGCTCCACTTTTTCTCCACTTTTTCTCCACTTTTTCTCCTCTTATGCTCCACTTTTTCTCCACTTTTTCTCCACTTTTTTCTCCACTTTTTCTCCTCTTATGCTCCACTTTTTCTCCACTTTTTCTCCTCTTATGCTCCACTTTTTCTCCACTTTTTCTCCACTTTTTCTCCATTTTTTTCTCCACTTATTCTCCACTTTTTCTCCTCTTATTCTCCACTTTTTCTCCACTTTTTCTCCACTTTTTCTCCTCTTATTCTCCACTTTTTCTCCACTTTTTCTCCACTTTATCTCCATTTTTTTCTCCACTTTCTCCACTTTTTCTCCACTTTTTTCTCCACTTTTTCTCCTCTTATGCTCCACTTTTTCTCCTCTTAATCTCCACTTTTTCTCCACTTTTTCTCCACTTTTTCTCCACTTTTTTCTCCACTTTTTCTCCTCTTATGCTCCACTTTTTCTCCACTTTTTCTCCACTTTTTCTCCACTTTTTCTCCTCTTAATCTCCACTTTTTCTCCTCTTATGCTCCACTTTTTCTCCACTTTTTCTCCACTTTTTCTCCTCTTATGCTCCACTTTTTCTCCACTTTTTCTCCACTTTTTTCTCCACTTTTTCTCCTCTTATGCTCCACTTTTTCTCCACTTTTTCTCCACTTATGCTCCACTTTTTCTCCACTTTTTCTCCACTTTTTTCTCCACTTTTTCTCCTCTTAATCTCCACTTTTTCTCCACTTTTTCTCCACTTTTTCTCCACTTTTTCTCCACTTTTTCTCCACTTTTTTCTCCACTTTTTCTCCACTTTTTCTCCTCTTATGTTCCACTTATTCTCCACTTTTTCTCCACTTTTTCTCTACTTTTTCTATGGTCGGTCTACCCATTAGCTCTGCCATGCATAGTGTAGCTCTACACCTACTGCACATGTTACTTTATGATTGACATCTCTTTCGTACCAGAGCTGTCTAAGTCTACTCTGACCCCATATTTGTCATTACTATATTGTCCTTGTACTGTATTATGACATTTGTATCATGTGTTTCATTTCTTGCTGTGTTGCAATTTTTTTGCTGCATCCCAATTGTACCTCTACATTGTTCGAGTTTATGTTATTGTTCTCTCACTCTTATGTGATACTGATTATTGTCATTTTTCATGATTACATGCAGATAAGTCCAATCTGACGAAGGCTCAGGCCGAAACGTCATTTGTAACTTGTTTTGGACAAAAACATATATGCTTATGAAAAAAAAATTTTCTTAATACGGACCAATAAAGAGTGATTTTGCATTACTATCCGTTGTGACTTACTGACTTAGTCTGGGAGATATAGAGTGCCGAGGTTACTCACTAATTTTATCTATTATTACCTCTGAGCACCTATATACCAGTGAGCAGAGCTTCCTCTACAGTAGTTCTCCTGATTAGGCATGCCCTTACCTCATGAGCAGGGCATTGCAGCTTTGGTAGCAACCATTACGACATGGACTCTGCTGCTGTGGACCCGGGGAGAGTGAGTGCAGATTCATTGCACCCACACTCCTCACATGAAGGGTCCGCACTCCTAGAAAATGGGGGATACGTTCCCTGAGTGTCTCCCCCCCCATATTCTAGACGGTCCAGAGTCGTCGTGGGACCCCTTTATTTTTTTTCTTACAATAAATTGGTGAAAGAGGAAATGTTTTGGGGACTGTTTTTTCAAATAAATTTCTTTTGTCGATTTTTTGTTTTTGTTAGTACTGACAGTTTATGATGTTGGGTATCTAATAGACGCCATGACATCACAAACTGCTGGGCTTGATCTCAGGTGACTTTACAGCTAGTATCAACCCGATTTATTACCCCGTTTGCCACTGCACCAGGGCACGGGATGAGCTGGGGTGAAGCGCCAGGATTGGCGCATCTAGTGGATGCGCCACGTCTGGGGTGCCTGCGGCCTGCTATTTTTAGGCTGTGAAGGCCCAATAACTATGGACCTTCCCACCCTGAGAATACCAGACCACAGCTGTCCGCTTTACCTTGGCTGGTGATCCAATTTGGGGGGTCCCCTACTTTTATTGTGTAATTATTAATATTTATAAAATAATTATAAAAAAGAGCCTGAGGGGACCTCCACATTGGATCCCCAACCACGGTAAAGCTGCCAGCTGTGGTTTTCAGGCTACAGCCGTCTGCTTTACCCTAGCTGGCTATCAAAAATGGGGGGACCCAACGTAATTTTTTTTTTTTAACTATTTTTTAAATAGAAAAAATTAATGGGCTTCCCTGTATTTTGATTGCCAACCAAGGTAACGGCAGGCAGATGGGGGTGGCAACCCATAGCTGTCTGCTTTATCTGCGCTGAGAATCAAAAATACCGCGGAGCGCTACGTCATTTTTTTAAAGATTTATTTTTACAGCACTGTGATGTCCAGCAATCAAAATACAGGGAAGCCCATTTTATTTTTAGTTATTTAAATAAATAATTAAAAAAAATATATGTTAGCTCCCACTGCATTTTTTGTATTGCTAGCTAAGGGTAATCCAAGCAGCTACTAGCTGCTAACCCCCACTGCTTGGTGTTACCTTCACTGGCAATGGAAAATCCAGGGAAGCATTTTTTTTTTTTTTTGCCAAAAAGCTACAAAAAAAGGACGTGAGCTTCGCCATATTTTTGTATGCTAGCCAGGTATAGCAGGCAGGTGCTGGAAGAGTTGGATACAGCGCCAGAAGATGGCGCTTCTATGAAAATGCCATTTTCTGAGGCGGCTGCAGACTGCAAATCGCAGCAGTGGGGCCCAGAAAGCTCAGGCCAACCTGTGCTGCGGATTCCAATCCCCAGCTGCCTAGTTGTACCTGGCTGGACACAAAAATGGGGCAAAGCCTACGTCATTTGTTTTCTAATTATTTCATGAAATTCATGAAATAATAAAAAAAGGGCTTCCCTTTATTTTTGGTTCCCAGCCGGGTACAAATAGGCAACTGGGGGTTGGGGGCAGCCGTACCTGCCTGCTGTACCTGGCTAGCATACAAAAATATGGCGAAGCCACATAATTTTTTCAGGGGGCAAAAAACTTCTGCATACAGTCCTGGATGGAGTATGCTGAGCCTTGTAGTTCTGCAGCTGCTGTCTGTCTGTATGGAGAAGAGCAGACAGCAGCTGCAGAACTACAAGGCTCAGCATACTCCATCCAGGACTGCATGCAGAAGTTTTTTGCCCACCAAAAAAATGACGTGGGCTTCGCCATATTTTTGTATGCTAGCCAGGTACAGCTGGCAGCCACGGGCTGCCTCCAACCCCCAGTTGCCTATTTGTACCCGGCTGGGAACCAAAAATATAGGGAAGCCCGTTTTTTTTAATTATTTCACTTATTTCATGAAATAATTAAAAAACAAATGACGTGGGCTTCGCCCTATTTTTGTGTCCAGCCGGGTACAACTAGGCAGCTGGGGATTGGAATCCGCAGCACAGGTTAGCCCGAGGTTTGTGGGCGCCTCTGCTGCGGATTTCAGTCCGCAGCCGTCCCAGAAAATGGCGCTCTCATAGAAGCGCCATCATCTGGCGCTGTATCCAACTCTTCCAACAGCCCTGGAGCCGGGTGGCTTGTTGGGTAATCATGAGTTAATACTGGCTTTGTTTTACCAGCCAGTATTAAGCCAGAGATTCTTAATGTCAGGCACGTTTGACCCGGCCATTAAGAATCTCCAATAAAGGGTTAAAAAAAGACACCACACAGAGAAAAAATACTTTAATAGAAATAAATACACAGACACATTAGAGACTCCATCTTTATTACCCCTGTCAGCCCTCCACGATCCTGCTCTTCTGTCTTCTTTCTTTCTAGTGTAGTAGTAGTGACGATTGTAGTGAGGGGCATCACTTGGGGCTGGGGAACCTCCATCCTAACTACAATGCTCACTACAATCGGGAAGCAGCGTGCAGCCTTCACTCCGTGAGTGATCACTGCTGGCTGCTAGCGGTAACGCTGACAGACGCGTTACCATAGCAACGGTGCTCCCGGAGCCGCGGTTAGCGGTGACGTCACCGCTAACTGCGTTGCTATGGCAACGGTGATCTCCGTTAATGACCGGCTGTGTCAGCCGGTCCCTAACGGAACGGGGAGTCGACCGTGTGCTAGAGCATGTCGCCGGTACACGGCGATACACATATGTGCACCGTGTACCGGAGAGATGCACTCGCAGGTCCTACATGACGTGTCATAGTCATGTGACCAGTCTGTAGCCAATGAGATAATAGCCACGTGACTGGTCACATGGCTATTTTGACGTCACGATAGGTCCTGCTTCTCTGCTGGCAGTGCAGGTCACCGGGAGGATTCAGCGATCATCGGATGGAATAGCGGCAGGAGACAGAGTGCAGAAGGGATCGCGAGGACCGGTAAGTGTTATGGCAATGTTTATTAACTGTTTGTGTACATTTATAATGCATTTTTATGTGTTTGTGATTGCCTCCCATTATAGCCTATTGGTTCTAGTTCGGTTCGTCGAACGTTCGACGAGCCGAACTCGAGCCAGACCCCCCGTTCGGCGAACCGCCTCGAGCCGAACCGGGACCGGTTCGCTCATCTCTAGTAGCTAGATCTCAAAAGAGCAGTGCATGCAAGACGACTTAGGAATCTCACAAAACTGGAAGACTTTTCCAAGGAAGAAAGGATTAAAATCCCTCAAACAGGAATTGAAAGACTCTTAGCTGGCAACAAAAAGCGCTTACAAGCTGTGATACTTGCAAAAGGGGGTTCTAACCATGCAAAGTGCCCAAACTTTTGCATCTGCCTATTTTCCTTTTTGGTTTATCTAAAAATGTAAAAGATTACTTTTTTTTGCCTTAAATACAAAGGAAATGTGTCATCTTTAACATTATGCCTTTTAGAGATCATATCATCTTCAACTTGTTTAACTAATTACAATAACAGTAATTTTGACCAGGGGTCCCCAAACATTTGCATGACACTGTAACACATTAACATTTATTACTCTGCTCACTGGCATAATGTCTTGCAAAACATTACACCTGTCAGTGTGACAAGGACAGAATACCTTTTAGACCATGCTCCTGGCATAGTCTAACAGGCCAAGGTAGCAAGCAAACACAGAGGTCATTATTTGATCTTGGGTAGCCATGGCAATGATCAGCAGCATGTGATTATATTGCGAGGGTGGCAATCGCGAGGGAGGAGTGCAGCCTCTCACAGCGTCCTAAATCCTGGAATCCCTATTGATCACTGCATTTAGGTGGTTCTACAGCCATGGGAAGTGCAGGCACCAGTCATGGCTGTGACAGCTGGAGCTCAGCTATCATTTTAACTTGAGCTTGTTGCAGATGTACCTATACATCAACGATTGGGAACCCCTATCTAACTGTAACAAATTCATACGTCGAATGTCATGTATGCGTTAAGGACTCTGATAGAGAAGTGTATTCTTAGTCCAAATGTTGGGCTCCAAATAAACCTAAAATTGGGTTCCAAATGGACCTAACATGGATCAATGCAAGTCAATGGTGAAGTTCAGATGAATTTTCAGTCAGTGAATAAAAAGAATAAACATTCATTTCTCTGACCATTTTCAGTTCAGACTTGCCCATTACTCTCCATTTTTAAAGGAACCCTTGAAAAATTCTGCAGCAAGTCTTTTATTTGTGAACTGCCCCTTAAGGAGCATTTAGAGAGGAACTCATGTTTCATGATTAATTCTTTGTGTAAACATGCCGGCAAATACCCGACAAATGACCAAAATGTTCATTCATCTCGTGCTTCAATTTTTAAGATGGCTTAAAAAGCATCCTTCTAAGCAAAATATCATCTTGTATAAAAACAGGACATGTATTGCCGATAGCAATGTTCTATGCTCAAGAACGATTGTGCACATTGAAGTACAGTCTGTCTGTCTACACAGGCCATTAACCAAGAAAATACAGCTGCGCTCTGAAAAGCTGTGATATGCAAACATTGAATATTTGAATTTGAAACTGTATTAAAGCTATAGAAAATATCTTAAAAAATTAAAGCACTTAGACACAAATTGGCCATTCATGAGATCCTCATTAGCCCAGGCAAAGTATTCCCTTTTGTTGGAACAATAACTTTATATGCCTCTCCTAGGCTGCAAGTCTACAATATTAAGGGCAGGTAGGATGCCTCTCTAATTAATAACGTCTTATTCTGATGGAAGGAGTGCATATTCAGAAAGGAGAGCACTACAAATATAAAAAACTGATCAGCACCTCCAAGTAGAATAAGACACATTTGAACAGGTGCAACCCATCATGACTTTTCATCATAACTTTTCAATATAATGAATCAAATACAGCTGCACTCTGAAAGGCTATAAACATTGAATATGTAATAAAAATAATATGGATAAAAAAAAATGGAGACACAAGATGACTGTAAGTTAGCTGACACGTTTTGACCTCTAATTGGTCTGAATCGGAACATACCTGTATCAAAGAGTCCACATCCTTTTAAAACCATAAACCACACTCAAATTAATGACATCTTAATATGTAAATGATCAATATTAAAATCAAAAGGCAAATAAAAAAACAATTTAATTAATAAATGTATGTAAGGTCTTTGCAGTAATTAATGTCTGTAGGTGATCTAGTGTTTGCCTTAAGAATCCAAAAGTCTTTTTTTATTCACCAATGATTTCCTCCAGTTTCCACCTTATCTGAGCTTATTAACCTATTTGACCTGAAGTCAGAAAAGGAATCCAATTTGTAGTGATGAACTTGCACAAAGTGTTTTCACCAGAAATGAGCTTGCCTTTAACAATATAGGCAATATGCTCTTCCTAAATACGTGATTTTAGCTTTCTAATGGTGCAGCCAATATACAGTAAATTGCAGTCGGTGAAACTGATTGCATAAAGCGCATATTTAGTATTACAATTGATAAAAGACTTTTCTAGCAAAATGGCACATGATACTTTTGACTTCCACATATTTGAAAAAGTCTTTTTGTGCTACACATTTTGCTTTGCAGAGGATTCTGTAACAACAAACTGGGATAAAGAAGATTCCCCAAAGGTTGATCCTTTTGAGGTACATATTTCACACCAAGACAAAGCTTGACATTTGAATTGCAAACTATAGTTGGGGGGAATTATTGGTGTTTTTTTGCAATATTACAAAATATTGATTTATTTAACCATAATTTTTATGATAATTTGTCAGCCATTCACATATCATTCTGAAGAACAAATTTGTTGTAACTTTATGTTTTAATCTTGTGGAAATAATGTGACACTTCACCAAATAATTCAGAATTAGAGCATGCTTATTTCACTCTAATAAATTCCTAATAGGATATATCATTTATAGTCCATTTTGGATGGCAATTGTTGATAGCAAGGATTGTGTTGCTAGAGACAGGCTTGCAATAAATAGTAGAATTTATTTTATTTTTAGAGTCTCCCCATAATAATAAGTCTAGAAAAGTCATGCGAGAGGTTAACATAGAATAAGTAAAATAAAGATTCAAAGTATTGTCATTGAAACAGTTGATAAAGTGGGTGACATGGGTATCGAATGCATCAATATCCTTCCATATAATTAATAAATCATCAATAAAACTACCATACCAAAATATGGATTGGTGAAAAAGATTAGAAGCTGAAAAAATAAATTAGGAATAAGTTAGGAATTGCATTACTGCTATAGAAAATATGTTAGAAAATTAATGTACTTTGCACACAAATTGGTCAATTCATGAGAGACTATCAGCCATGGCAAGGTGAACTCCTTTCATGGGTGAATATAATTAGAGCTGGATCTGGCTACCCTTAAAATAGTAGATTTTAGCCCAAAAGAGGCATATAAGGTTATGCTCCCATACTAAGGAGTACACCTTGTGGGGCTAATGGACTTTCATGAATTGACCAATTTGTGTGCTAAGTACGTTCATTTTTAAACATATTGCAGATAATGCAGCAAGAAGGCACTCATGTGTTGGATGTTTCTATGAGGTCCAAGTCCACGGTGTGTTGGTGGCGGGATAATGCTCCAGTTTGCTTCTATCATACCTTCGTACCGACCACTGATAACAGAGAGCAGATCAATATCTTCTTAATCTCCTGACTGTTGCGCACCCATAACCTCTTCCTCTATACCCTCCTCCATTTGTTCCTCAGTTCCTGCACCTTCACTAACAGTTTATCTGGTACCATGAGCCCCCTTGATCGCTGTATTTAACCCTCCTATGCCACCCCCTGTGCAACGGCAGTCAGACCTTAGAGATATTGGTATCCCATCTGCATCCTCCTCTGCTTCCTCCTCTTCCTCTGGTACCACCATCTTCTCCTATAGACTATTCAAAGTGTGCTCCAGTATGAAGATGATCAGAATAGTGATGCAGATGATGGCATTGTCAGCGCTTACCATCTTAGTAGGCTTTTGAAACTGTGCAGAAGGGTGCATAGGTCCTTCATCTGTGCTCACTCCTCAAGTGTGATTTGCCCCACCACCGGACTGCATAGGGCCAGGCTATGTCATACTGCACCAGAGCTTAGCACTTCTGACACCATGGCGGCACACCGCATATCAACCAGTTATCCAGTAGGCTGAAAGACCTCTGTAGGAATGCTAGTTGATGAGCCGCAGGGTTTCAAATGGCATAATTTAGCACAGAATGACCTTTGCCTTCTGCATCAGCGTATCAAGGCCGGGATAGTGTTCATGATTGCAATGTTATCGCACATAGTCTTCCGTGACTCCAGGTTGAGTGGAAAAATGTTGGTGTCCACTCAGCGTAGTTACTGGTGGTGCAGGTTGTACCCAAGATTCAGTATGAAGAACAAAACAAACACACTTCACAATAGTTTAGATGCAAAAAGTGTGTCTCTAAATTTATTGTGTACAGGGTAATTCCATAATATTAGGACATATAAGACATTAATTATTGATGTTTCAACCTGTCCCAGGTTTTACTCAAATGGTTGCTTGATCCTGTATTGAGACACTTGTGGAGCAGCCCCTTCCCCGCCAGCCCCCCTCAGCCACCAGTGTCACCCAGTGCCCAGTCAGCAAGATGTAATGCCCTTAGCCATGCGTCCTTGTTCAGGGGTCAGTGGTAAAAAGCACCCTGTCAGACACATATTTTTCCAGGAAAGGGTGATGTTGTCTGTAACATGCTGGTGTAGCACAGGCACAGTTTTATTACAGAAGTTCTTCTGTGGTCAACAGATTGGATATGGTGAAGTTCAAGCTCTTAGCTTTGGCATGTGTAGGAGGAAATAATCTTTTACATGACCATAATTGTGGCACCAAGGGCTGGCTGCTGTGCTGAGAGAGGGTGGAGTAAGGTGTACACGACAAACTGTGTGGGAGGTGCAGGTGCAGATGTTATGGTGGATTGAGAAAGATTTGGATTAGGGATTTTGCTGAGACTTAAATTGGTAAATGAGGGTTAATTTTGTCTACTCTTTAGTTCTTTAATAATTCTCTGTTTTTATGTGTGTGTCAGATTTGCTTCTGAGGGACACCGTGTGATATTGCAATGGATTACGGTGAACTTTTTAAAAAGAAAAGGTACATAAGGGCTGTAATCGGGGGAGGGGGGTTGTTTGTTCAAAAACCTCATTGTCATTCTGTCTATTGTCCCTCTAATCGCCCTGAGAGTCACTCTCCTCTTCTTCCTGTCCTGACAGCACAGTACAGTACGCGTACGACTCAGGTAGCTGAGTTTCATCATGATCAACTCCACCCCCGAGGCTTAATTTCTGGTAACGAGGGTCTGGATTCTGCTTGGACTATACTTTGTCCAGCCCCAGATCCAACTGACAAAGATTTTGGCCATTGGTGCAGATGCTTTCCCCCTATTGAGCCTGTGAATCTTTGAAGCAGACCTCTGATGCCCATTAGATTGTGTGAACAGCTTTGCAGGCTCTTCCATCTGTGTTTTGACAGCTTTTGGGCCCTCTAAAGGTGTTTTCTATGCCTTTATTGCCTCTTATTGAATTCAGCGGGTTCGGATATAATCGTCGAGCCGTTAGTCGAACACAGGTAAAGTCAGTGAACATAAACCAAGTCGAACCTTGGTAGGTTCACTCATCTCTAGTAACAATAATGTTTTTTGCTCAATTCTATCACACATCATTGCTTATTAATTTCAGGTACCAGCATCATGTATATGACATCACATCCCTAGTGTCATCTTCTACTCATAGCTATAGAGCCCCCCCTCATGAATCACTTTTCCTTTCCCTTTAGGATTCTCTTGCGTCCTCGTGCAACCTTTTTTGACCTTTTGTCATTATTTAAATTTGACATTTTTCATTTCGTATGTTCATGTATGTTTTTGTTATCAAAGATAATAAATAAATTCACTGCACTCATAGATTGTGATGCAAAAAAATGTTTAAATTTATTAAGGCGACTGTGAAGTTATTCGACATTTCGACCCCCCTGGGTCTTACTCAAGTGTCGCTTAAAGATGGGTACCTTGGATATGGAAATTTGAGTGGATTATAGCGGTGGTAGAGACTACCTTGAGGATAAAGGTCCTGGGTTTAGCCAGCGCAGCAGCACTGTGGCTGGTGATATGGTGTATCCTGTTTTTTGTTATCATACATTGCAGCACTATAATGAAGGTTCGTTGAGGACCAAAACATCTGTGCTGAGACTGTTTTCAACAGAGACACATAGATAGTGGTTACATGTGGCAGCACATTTATTATATGGTATACAGCAGTCATATCAATTAGCTGACTCTTCACCTTTTGATGTAAGAATTTTTCCACTTCTGCCTGCCGTCCACTTCCACTCTATAATCCGTGTCCCGCTTGGCTATCAAGACTAATTTCTTTAAAAACCAGATTAGATTTATATTAGATTTTTATTTTCCCCCCAAAATGGTTAAAGTTTGTTTCTCAATTGATTTGTACAGATCATAGGTGACATTAAAGATGGAAAAAGTTGTGAAATTATTCATAGTATGATTTTTTAACATGACAAATGTGGCTTTTAACATGGTTGTGTAGACTTTTCATATTCAGTGTATGTACAGTAGCAACCAATCTGGTGCTTAGAAATTTACAAAGAAGAAGTTTATACGTAAAAGTTAAAAAAAAATTATCAGAAATCGCACGGTCCTCCTGAATAAGTACTTTTCAACTGAACTTTTAAAGCATTTTCTAAGAATGTTAACATAATTTATATTATTCTTACTTCATCATCATCCTTCAAAATACAGTTTTACATTTATCAGACTATTTTAAAGAGCATTTTAGTCATTTGTTGATGAAGATTAAATAATAGATAATGTAAGTTTCCACATGAGTGCTATGTTATATTAGTATCAACATGACCTTTATAATATTCCAATGTCTCAGTGCTGAGGCAGAATGAAATTGTGATGCACAGTATTTAATGTCATAATCATGAAATTTAACAGTTTTATTTTAATTGTGTGAGAAGTACTTACAATCTCAACCTAACGCTTATTTAATATTCACTAAAGCAGATGGAGAAAAGCAACAAATAACTTTATAATTTACAATATGGAAAAATGGGCTAATATTGGGCCAAGAAGAGGCCAGGAGCTGCACTACAGTCATGAGGAGGTCAATGGACTTCATTTTATCATGAGAGAGTGTTAAGCGTGCTTTACATGCTGCGACATCGCTAGCGATTGTTAGCGATGTCGAGAGCAATAGCACCCGCCCCGTCGTACATGCAACATGTGGTAATCGCTGCCGTAGCGAACATTATCGCTACGGCAGCGTCACACGCACATACCTGTGCAGCGACTTCGCTGTGAGCGCCAAACAATCCCTCCTTCAAGGGGGAGGTGCGTTCGGCGTCACATCAACATCACTAAGCGGCCGCTCAATAGCAGAGGAGGGGCGGAGATGAGCGGCCGTAACATGCCGCCCACCTCCTTCCTTCCTCATTGCCGATGGACGCAGGTAAGGAGATGGTCGTCGCTCCTGCGGTGTCACACACAGCGATCTGTGATGCCGAAGGAGCGACGAACAAGCAGCGGCATGCACCACCACCGATATTTTGTAAAGGAGCGACGTCTCAACGATCAACTATTTTTGACGTTTTTGTGATCGTTGAGCGTCGCTCCTTGGTGTCACATGCTGCGATGTCGCTAACGGCGCCGGATGTGCGTCACTAACGACGTGACACCGATGATATATTGTTAGTGATATTGCAGCGTGTAAATGGCCCTTTACAAAGAGAGGCTGTTGTTTCTTGATCCTACTAACCAAATACTCCCAATTTGTCAAGACTTGCTGTAGCTGATACAACTTTTACAGTAAAGAGCACTGTGTGAACAGTGGTCTAAATAATGAAGACTACATGAATTGTCAGAAGACTGCATAAGATGATTTGTCATTGTCTGAAGTCCTGAGTGGGATAAGATGGCAGTAGTGTAATGGTATAGTGATGCCGTGTGACCATTGTCATGTGCGTTACTTTCCTGGCGGTGATAAAAGTTTGTTATTAGCAGTAGTGTCAGTAATCCAGATTTTACAGTGTTTCTTAGGGATTCCTAGAAATGTCACGTGATGATATGTAGAATTATGTATAGAAAATAAAATATTCCTTTTTCAGCCAGTTTTCTTATCGCCATGCTGATATTTCAGAAGCAGAAGAATAGATGACCACATGGTTGAGCTTGATGGACACAGATACAAACACTGGGCTCGATTCATCAAGACTGGCTTTGTTCTTGATGAGGAGATATGCTGGAGTCAGACACTTCTGATTCATGAAGAGGCTGCTCCATGAATCAGGACCATCAGAGAAGTCTGTATGCTCTTCAGCATTAAGCTTACTGCAGTCCCTGTTGGACTAAGATTTGTGGAGTAACAAAAACCACAGCTTATCATGAATCTGATGATTGGCGGTCATTACATCCTCATCCTGACCACTTTGTCGGAGTGTGTAAAAAAAGCATGAGCATCTGGCAGTTGGGCCAAAATAATGCAACTTTTCAAAACCTTTTTTGGCAGAATAATAGCGTAAAAGCATTGATGAATTGGGTACATTACTTATATATTTTTCAGTTTTAATTGCAGCATGAAACAAAATAGCATTGAAAGGGAAATGGAAATAAAATGGAAGCATTGCTGTAATATTTTTCTTTCCTGTAGTTTCCTTGTTTAGTCTTTCTTTACAGCAACTGTCTGTTTTCCATACTGAACAGTAATTTTGGGTCCCCATGAAAGCTAACATGTTTTGGTGAGGTGTAATGTGGTGCAGGGTGGTAGCCATGGGCAAAATGATCATTTCATGCTCTAGCATCAGGGCCGACGTCACCACCCGGTGCACACGGCCAAGTGCTGAGGTCTTGGACAACGCACTGTCAGCCGGTGTGGGTCGGGCCAAGGGGCAGCCTCCCAGGCTTCTCCCCCAGCAGCTGTGCAGGGCCGTCATGTGACTGTAGCTGTGCAGGGCACTCTGCTTGATGGGTGTCACTTTAATATGGCTGCTCACAGTGCACTATGAAGCAGTGCTAGCAATAACATGGCCGGGCCGAAGCTTAAGCAGAAAGACGCAGTGCCAGCCCAGCCTCGTCAGTGCTAGCATCGCATCACTGTGCACTGTGTGCAGCCATGTCTGTTAAAGTGACAACCATCATGCAGCGCAGCCTGCACAGCCACATGTCTGAGAGGAGCTCGATGGGAGACAAGCTGTGGGGAGATGAGTGAGGCTTGCTGGAGGCTTCTCCATTAGAGATGAGCGAACCGGTCCCGGTTCGGCTCGAGGTCGGTTCGCTGAACGGACCTCCCGTTCGAGTTCGGCTCGTCGAACGTTCGACGAACCGAACTCGAGCCAATAGGAAACAATGGCAGGCAATCACAAACACAGTAAAACACCTAGAAAACACCCTCAAAGGTGTCCAAAAGGTGACAAACAACTCAAACACATTGGAAAGTGACAAGGACATATACTCATGCGAAAACAAAACAGCTGGACAAGGAAAAGGAGGAGGACACACAGATATAGGCATGGCACGCCATTCTAAAATCATGTAAAACACCGCAAGGTGACTCCAAGCATAGTCTCCCTTTTTTTCCAAAAATTGGGCCCCACACCCACCCACCCATTCAGTGGCAGCAGTTGGGCCCCAGTTGTACAATTCACAGCTAGATTTGCAGCAAGCACATTCAAAAATACGCCATTCTTATCCGTCCCCAGGATGACACCGGGGTAGGTAGCAAAGTCTTTCCTGATCCCAGCTCTGTTCATCTTGGCTTCTTTTAAAAACACAGCAAGCAAGGGTTACTCCAAGCGGAGTCTCCCTTTTTTTCCAAAAATTGTGCCCCACACACACCCACCCATTCAGTGGCAGCACTTGTGCCCTAGTTGTACACTTCACAGCTAGATTTGCATCAAGCACATTCAAAAATACGCCATTCTTATCCGTCCCCAGGATGACACCGGGGTAGGTAGATAAAGTCTTTGCTGACCCATGACTTGTTCATCTTGGCTTCTTTTAAAAACAATGTAAGCAAGGGTTACTCCAAGCGGAGTCTCCCTTTTTTTCCAAAAATTGTGCCCCACACACACCCACCCATTCAGTGGCAGCACTTGTGCCCTAGTTGTACACTTCACAGCTACATTTGCATCAAGCACATTCCAAAATACGCCATTCTTATCCGTCCCCAGGATGACACCGGGGTAGGTAGCAAAGTCTTTCCTGATCCCAGCTCTGTTCATCTTGGCTTCTTTTAAAAACACAGCAAGCAAGGGTTACTCCAAGCGGAGTCTCCCTTTTTTTCCAAAAATTGGGCCCCACACACACCCACCCATTCAGTGGCAGCACTTGTGCCCTATTTGTACACTTCACAGCTAGATTTGCATCAAGCACATTCCAAAATACGCCATTCTTATCCGTCCCCAGGATGACACCGGGGTAGGTAGATAAAGTCTTTGCTGACCCATGACTTGTTCATCTTGGCTTCTTTTAAAATCAATGTAAGCAAGGGTTACTCCAAGCGGAGTCTCCCTTTTTTTCCAAAAATTGTGCCCCACACACACCCACCCATTTAGTGGCAGCACTTGTGCCCTAGTTGTACACTTCACAGCTACATTTGCATCAAGCACATTCCAAAATACGCCATTCTTATCCGTCCCCAGGATGACACCGGGGTAGGTAGCAAAGTCTTTCCTGATCCCAGCTCTGTTCATCTTGGCTTCTTTTAAAAACACAGCAAGCAAGGGTTACTCCAAGCGGAGTCTCCCTTTTTTTCCAAAAATTGGGCCCCACACACACCCACCCATTCAGTGGCAGCACTTGTGCCCTAGTTGTACACTTCACAGCTAGATTTGCATCAAGCACATTCCAAAATACGCCATTCTTATCCGTCCCCAGGATGACACCGGGGTAGGTAGATAAAGTCTTTGCTGACCCATGACTTGTTCATCTTGGCTTCTTTTAAAAACAATGTAAGCAAGGGTTACTCCAAGCGGAGTCTCCCTTTTTTTCCAAAAATTGTGCCCCACACACACCCACCCATTCAGTGGCAGCACTTGTGCCCTAGTTGTACACTTCACAGCTACATTTGCATCAAGCACTTTCCAAAATACGCCATTCTTATCCGTCCCCAGGATGACACCGGGGTAGGTAGCAAAGTCTTTCCTGATCCCAGCTCTGTTCATCTTGGCTTCTTTTAAAAACACAGCAAGCAAGGGTTACTCCAAGCGGAGTCTCCCTTTTTTTCCAAAAATTGTGCCCCACACACACCCACCCATTCAGTGGCAGCACTTGTGCCCTAGTTGTACACTTCACAGCTAGATTTGCATCAAGCACATTCCAAAATACGCCATTCTTATCCGTCCCCAGGATGACACCGGGGTAGGTAGATAAAGTCTTTGCTGACCCATGACTTGTTCATCTTGGCTTCTTTTAAAAACAATGTAAGCAAGGGTTACTCCAAGCGGAGTCTCCCTTTTTTTCCAAAAATTGTGCCCCACACACACCCACCCATTCAGTGGCAGCACTTGTGCCCTAGTTGTACACTTCACAGCTAGATTTGCATCAAGCACATTCCAAAATACGCCATTCTTATCCGTCCCCAGGATGACACCGGGGTAGGTAGCAAAGTCTTTCCTGATCCCAGCTCTGTTCATCTTGGCTTCTTTTAAAAACACAGCAAGCAAGGGTTACTCCAAGCGGAGTCTCCCTTTTTTTCCAAAAATTGGGCCCCACACACCCACCCATTCAGTGGCAGCACGTGTGCCCTAGTTGTACACTTCACAGCTAGATTTGCATCAAGCACATTCCAAAATACGCCATAATTAACCGTCCCCAGCATGACACCGGGGTAGGTAGCAAAGTCTTTCCTGATCCCAGCTCTGTTCATCTTGGCTTCTTTTAAAAACACAGCAAGCAAGGGTTACTCCAAGCGGAGTCTCCCTTTTTTCCAAAAATTGGGCCACACAGACACCCACCCAATCAGTGGCAGCACTTGGGCCCTAGTTGCAAACAGGATGTTTTGATTTGCATCAAACACATTCAAAAATACGCCATTCTTATCCGTCCCCAGGATGACACCGGGGTAGGTAGCAAAGTCTTTCCTGATCCCAGCTCTGTTCATCTTGGCTTCTTTTAAAAACACAGCAAGCAAGGGTTACTCCAAGCGGAGTCTCCCTTTTTTTCCAAAAATTGGGCCCCACACACACCCACCCATTCAGTGGCAGCACTTGTGCCCTAGTTGTACACTTCACAGCTAGATTTGCATCAAGCACATTCCAAAATACGCCATTCTTATCCGTCCCCAGGATGACACCGGGGTAGGTAGATAAAGTCTTTGCTGACCCATGACTTGTTCATCTTGGCTTCTTTTAAAAACAATGTAAGCAAGGGTTACTCCAAGCGGAGTCTCCCTTTTTTTCCAAAAATTGTGCCCCACACACACCCACCCATTCAGTGGCAGCACTTGTGCCCTAGTTGTACACTTCACAGCTAGATTTGCATCAAGCACATTCCAAAATACGCCATTCTTATCCGTCCCCAGGATGACACCGGGGTAGGTAGCAAAGTCTTTCCTGATCCCAGCTCTGTTCATCTTGGCTTCTTTTAAAAACACAGCAAGCAAGGGTTACTCCAAGCGGAGTCTCCCTTTTTTTCCAAAAATTGGGCCCCACACACCCACCCATTCAGTGGCAGCACTTGTGCCCTAGTTGTACACTTCACAGCTAGATTTGCATCAAGCACATTCCAAAATACGCCATAATTAACCGTCCCCAGCATGACACCGGGGTAGGTAGCAAAGTCTTTCCTGATCCCAGCTCTGTTCATCTTGGCTTCTTTTAAAAACACAGCAAGCAAGGGTTACTCCAAGCGGAGTCTCCCTTTTTTCCAAAAATTGGGCCCCACACAGACACCTTATCAGTGGCAGCACTTGTGCCCTAGTTGCAAACAGGATGTTTTGATTTGCATCAAGCACATTCCAAATCAACAAGCATTTACTCTCCCCAGGATGACACAGGGGTAGTAAATTCCTTCTGGATCCATGACTTGTTCATTTTGATGAACGTCAGTCTGTCCACATTGTCACTGGACAGACGCGTGCGCTTATCTGTCAGCACACACCCAGCAGCACTGAATACACGTTCAGAGACAACGCTGGCAGCTGGACACGACAAAATCTCCAAGGCGTAAGTTGCGAGCTCTGGCCATTTTTCTAGGTTTGAAGCCCAAAAGGAGCAAGGCTCCAGTTGCACAGTCATGGCATCGATGTTCATTTGGAGATACTCCTGTATCATCCTCTCCAGCCATTGACTATGTGTCAGACTTGTTGTCTCTGGTGGCCTTGCAAAAGAGGGTCTAAAAAAATTATGAAAAGATTCCATAAAATTGCTGTTACCGGCACCAGATACGGTCCTACTGGTACGGGTAGACTGTTGAAGATGACGAGACCGTCCCATGTTTGTCAAGTTACAACTGGGAGATTCCCTCCCTGCACCTGCACGGTTGTTTGGTGGAAAAGCCGAGCTAAGATCGAGTAACAGCTTCTGCTGATACTCCTGCATACGTGCGTCCCTTTCTATGGCTGGAATTATGTCACAAAATTTGGACTTGTACCGGGGATCTAATAGTGTGGCAATCCAGTAGTCATCATCATTTCTAATTTTGACAATACGACTGTCATGTTGGAGGTAGTGCAACAAAAAGGCACTCATGTGTCTTGCGCAGCCATGCGGACCAAGTCCACGCTGTGTTTGTGGCATAGAGGTGCTACCCGTTCTTTCTTCCTCTGACATCTCCCCCCAACCTCTTTCAACTGAAATTTGACCAAGGTCTCCCTCATCCGCTGAGTCTTCCATGTCCATGGACAGTTCGTCCTCCATTTCTTCATGTTCTCCTGCACCTTGCTCAACATTTCGCCTGCTACTATGCGCCCTTGTCGATCCCTGTCCCCCATGGTCCCATGCCTGCTGCGTTGGTGATGATGAACGTCTGGACCTTGGTGATGTTGTTGTCCCTTGCGCATATGAATCCTCCTGTAGTTCCTCCCCTTCATGTTGTCCCACCCCCTGACTCCGAATAGTGTTTAGCGTGTGCTCCAGCATGTAAATGACTGGAATCGTCATGCTGATAATGGCATTGTCAGAGCTAAACATATTCGTCGCCATGTCGAAACTGTGCAGAAGGGTGCATAGGTCCTTGATCTGAGACCACTCCATCAGGGTGATCTTCCCCACCTCTGCATCTCGTTGGCCCAGGCTATACGTCATGACGTATTGCACCAGGGCTCTGCGGTGCTGCCACAGTCGCTGTAACATGTGGAAAGTTGAATTCCAGCGTGTCGCCACATCGCATTTCAGGCGATGAACCGGCAGGCCGAAAGACTTCTGGAGCGATGCAAGTCGCTCTGCTGCGGCGCTTGAACGGCGGAAGTGAGCTGACAGTTTTCGTGCCCTGTTCAGAAGGCCATCTAGGCCGGGATAGTGTGTTAAAAATTGCTGGACGACAAGGTTCAACACGTGAGCCATACAAGGTACGTGTGTCACCTTGCCCAGGCGAAGTGCCGCACCCAGGTTTGCAGCATTGTCGCACACGGCCTTACCAGGCTGCAGGTTGAGTGGAGACAACCATTTATTAAACTCGGACCGCAGAGCTGACCACAACTCCTCAGCTGTGTGACTCTTATTCCCAAGACATGTCAAGCTAAAGACCGCCTGATGCCGTTGCGCTCTGCTGCCAGCATAGTAATGAGGGGTGCGTGATTCCTTCTGCGCAGTGAGAACGCTGGTGGCCTGACCAGGCAGGCTTGGGGCGGAGGTGGAGGACCCAGATGAGGTGGAGGATGCAGAAGCTGTGGCGGAACTTGGACAGACATAGGATTGACACACAAGTCGTGGGGACGGCAAGACTTGTGCAGCAGACCCTTCACCATCTATCACCATAGTTACCCAGTGCCCAGTCAGCGACATGTAACGTCCCTGTCCATGCTTACTGGTCCAAGTATCGGTGGTGAAATGCACCCGTTCACACACAGAGTTTCTCAAGGAAGCGGTGATGTTGTGTGCGACATGCTGGTGTAGCGCGGGCACACCTTTCTTAGAGAAGTAGTGGCGACTAGGCATCTGGTACTGGGGCACAGCGACAGACATAAGGTCTCTAAAATCCTGTGTGTCCACTAGGCGGAAAGGCAGCATTTCGGTAGCCAACAGCTTACAGAGGGATAGAGTCAACCTCTTAGCTTTGTCATGGGTCGGAGGAAGTGGCCTTTTATTTGACCACATCTGAGGGACAGAGATCTGGCTGCTGTGTGTAGACGGTGTTGAGTAGGGTGTCCCTGGAAAAATGCAGGTTTGTGAGGAAAGTGCAGGCGGAGACATGATGTTGCCTTGATCCAACGTTGGTGCTATCGATGTCTGAGAGAGCTGTACACACTCACTTGTTTCCCCTTCCAAACCAACTGACGACCTTACAAGCAAACTGCCTGTTGCGGTTACAGTGGTGGAAGTTTTGCGTGGAAAAACAGGTGTGACAGCTGTCCCCACAGTCCTAGAAGA
Source organism: Anomaloglossus baeobatrachus (assembly GCF_048569485.1). NCBI lineage: Eukaryota > Metazoa > Chordata > Amphibia > Anura > Aromobatidae > Anomaloglossus > Anomaloglossus baeobatrachus. Next base: position 807,996,871 of record NC_134353.1, on the reverse strand, counting down.
TGAAGAGCGCGCGGATGCACTGGAAGGGGCGGGCGGTGGATGGTTCGCTCCGCTAGGCCGCATTGCAGCACGGTGAGCTTCCCACCGGGACTTATGATATTTATTCATGTGACGATTCATGGAAGAAGTTGTCAAACTGGTGAGGTTTTGACCTCTACTAAGAGAATCATGACAAATGTTACATATCACATGATTTGGGCGATCTTTTTCGATGTCAAAAAAGGACCAGGCTAGGCAAGGCTTAGAGGCCATGCGACCTGTTGATCCACCCCGAATAATGCTCATAGGCAGAGTGGTGGCTGAGGATGCAGTTGTAGACGTGCTACCAGTGCTCCGACTCTGTCCAGGAAGGCGCAAGGTAACTTCGTCGTCGGTTGCATCCTCCTCCACCGCCTCTGTTGACCTCCTCGAGTGCCTGACTGGGGGTTGACAGTAGGTGGGATCTAGAACGTCATCATCAATTGTTGTGTTTGCACTCCCCTCCCCCTCAGACCGAGCCTCTTCTTGCCCTGACCGAATATTTAAGTTGTCATCCCAATCGGGTATCTGCGTCTCATCTTCATCAGTATGTTCCTCATTGTCTATAACCACAGGTGTTACAGTTTGTGACAAAGGGTCAACATTATGCTCATAAAACTTGGTCCTCACGGCCTGAATCAGAGTCACAAAGGTTCTGGGCATCACTGCAGACCATTTCCTGTTCTGTACTCACTGTAGCTTGGGAGCAGACCTCTGATTCCCAGGCTATAGTGTGACTGAACAGCTCTGCAGACTCAGCCATCTCAGTTCCACCATACTGTGCAGGGCTGATGGAGACTTCAGAGCTAGGAGAAATCAAGTGTGATTGGGATGACAACTCAGAGGACTGGTGTTTTTTGGATGCGGTACTTGAAGTGGCTGAGAGGGCACTTGTTGGACCACTTGAGATCCATTCAAGCATTTTCCTTTTTTGCCCATCATTTACCTTTCTTCCTGTTGTTCGTGTCCGTAAAAAAGGGAGCACATCGGATTGTCCACGGTAAGTAGTAGACATCTTACTTTTGCTGGTAGATGGTCTATCTTCAGCAGATGATAATGGAGCTTTGCCACCTTCCCCACGGACAAAACCTTTTTTGCCTTTTCCACCACGCCTCTTCCCCTTTCCACCAGCATCTGTCATTTTGCCACTCATGTTGATTGCGACAAGATTGTGGACTGAAAATGTGGTAGTAAAAATTGAGAGGTGGTGAAGATTGCAGTGGTGGTCTAGCTTTATTAACAGCAGAATAATAAAGAATAAATATCCCTGACAATGCAACTTAGTTATAATTAGTTGGAGTGTGCAACGCAGGCAGATGCGCTCTGCAAATGTCTTGGCACTAGTGGGACTATAGCAAAGTCCAATAGCCACGTATAGGATGCCACTAGGTACACTGAGTGTTTGCTAGTATAATGGCTTAGTTATAATTAGTTGGAGTGTGCAACGCAGGCAGATGCGCTCTGCAAATGTCTTGGCACTAGTGGGACTATAGCAAAGTCCAATAGCCACGTATAAGATGCCACTAGGTACACTAAGTGTTTGCTAGTATAATGGCTTCGTTATAATTAGTTGGAGTGTGCAATGCAGGCAGATGCGCTCTGCAAATGTCTTGGCACTAGTGGGACTAAAGCAAAGTCCAATAGCCACGTATAGGATGCCACTAGGTACACTGAGTGTTTGCTAGTATAATGGCTTAGTTATAATTAGTTGGAGTGTGCAACGCAGGCAGATGCGCTCTGCAAATGTCTTGGCACTAGTGGGACTATAGCAAAGTCCAATAGCCACGTATAGGATGCCACTAGGTACACTGAGTGTTTGCTAGTATACTGGCTTCGTTATAATTAGTTGGAGTGTGCAATGCAGGCAGATGCGCTCTGCAAATGTCTTGGCACTAGTGGGACTAAAGCAAAGTCCAATAGCCACGTATAGGATGCCACTAGGTACACTGAGTGTTTGCTAGTATAATGGCTTAGTTATAATTAGTTGGAGTGTGCAACGCAGGCAGACGTGCTGCAAATGTCTTGGCACTAGTGGGACTATAGCAAAGTCCAATAGCCACGTATAGGATGCCACTAGGTACACTGAGTGTTTGCTAGTATAATGGCTTAGTTATAATTAGTTGGAGTGTGCAACGCAGGCAGATGCGCTCTGCAAATGTCTTGGCACTAGTGGGACTATAGCAAAGTCCAATAGCCACGTATAGGATGCCACTAGGTACACTGAGTGTTTGCTAGTATAATGGCTTAGTTATAATTAGTTGGAGTGTGCAACGCAGGCAGATGCGCTCTGCAAATGTCTTGGCACTAGTGGGACTATAGCAAAGTCCAATAGCCACGTATAGGATGCCACTAGGTACACTGAGTGTTTGCTAGTATTAGGCTATGTGCGCACTAGGCGTTTTTGACGCGTTTTTAGCGGCGTTTTTTACCGCGTTTTTGTGCTGAAAACGCAGTGACATTGCTTCCCCAGCAATGTCAATGGGTTTTCAGAAGTGCTGTCCTCACACAGCGTTTTTTTTTAGCTGCGTTTTTGTGGTGACCACAAAAACGCAGCATGTCAATTATTTCTGCGTTTTCCACTGCGTTTTTCACTCATTGAATTCAATGAGATGTTAAAAACGCAATGAATAACGCATATAGCCGCGTTTCTATGACTAAAAACGCAGCTATAAACGCAAGGGGTGGGCACTACAGTGACGTGTACAGGAAGAGGATTCCTTCTGTTGGTAAACACAGAAGCAGGAATCCTCCCGGTACCGTCACCGCTGCGTCCACCTCCCGTCCTGTGCATGTCAGCTCCGTGCGGCGCCATGTCTGGGCGGGAGGTGGAGGCAGCGGCGAAAACCAAAGTGAACAGTAGAAAAAAAAAAAAAATGTCATATACTCACCTGTCCGCAGGGTCCCGGTGCCATGCCCGCTCCCATCTCCTCCCGGTACCGCCGCTCTGGCTGTGTGCAGTCTCCCCGGGGCAGGACCTTGCTTGCAGGACCTGGCGGTGGATCACCTGATGCAGTCACCTGACGCATCAGCTGATCGCGGTGTCGCCGGCTTTTTCGTGTCCGGCCGGCTATCAGCTGATCCTGCCGTCAGGGGACTTCATCAGCTGATTACCGGCAGCTCCGGCAGCGATCGTATAGGATCAGACTCCTGTCCAATCGATCGCTCCAGGAGCTGCCGGTAATCACCACAGCACATAAGTGAGTATTATTTTTTTTTTTTTTCTACTGATGCATCAGCTGATTGTATAATCGGCTTTTATACAATCAGCTGATGTGTGATGTGATTCAGGCACTTGATCCTGACACATCATCTGATCGCTTTGCCTTCCAGCAAACCGATCAGATGATATTGGATCCGGATTGGACGGCGCGGGACCCTGACCCAGGATTACTGCGGAGGGGGGTTTATTTCAATAAAGATGGAGTCACTAATTGTGTTGTGTTTTATTTCTAATAAAAATATTTTTCTGTGTGTTGTGTTTTTTTTTTATCATTACTAGAAATTCATGGTGGCCATGTCTAATATTGGCGTGACACCATGAATTTCGGGCTTAGGGCTAGCTGATAATATACAGCTAGCCCTAACTCCATTATTACCTGGCTAGCCACCCGGCTTCAGGGCAGCTGGAAGAGTTGGATACAGCGCCAGAAGATGGCGCTTCTATGAAAGCGCCATTTTCTGGGGTGGCTGCGGACTGCAATTCGCAGTGGGGGTGCCCAGAAAGCATGGGCACCCTGCACTGTGGATTCCAATCCCCAGCTGCCTAGTTGTACCCGGCTGGACTCAAAAATTAGGCGAAGCCCACGTCATTTTTTTTTTTTTAATTATTTCATGAAATAATTAAAAAAAAGGGCTTCTCTATATTTTTGGCTCCCAGCCGGGTACAAATAGGCAGCTGGGGGTTGGGGGCAGCCCGTACCTGCCTGCTGTACCCGGCTAGCATACAAAAATATGGCGAAGCCCATGTCATTTTTTTTTCTTTTTGGGCAAAAAACTGCATACAGTCCTGGAAGGAGGATGCTGAGACTTGTAGTTCTGCAGCTGCTGTCTGCTCTCCTGCATACACTAGTGAATGGAGGATGCTGAGACTTGTAGTTCTGCAGCTGCTGTCTGCTCTCCTGCATACACTAGTGAATGGAGGATGCTGAGACTTGTAGTTCTGCAGCTGCTGTCTGCTCTCCTGCATACACTAGTGAATGGAGGATGCTGAGACTTGTAGTTCTGCAGCTGCTGTCTGCTCTCCTGCATACACTAGTGAATGGAGGATGCTGAGACTTGTAGTTCTGCAGCTGCTGTCTGCTCTCCTGCATACACTAGTGAATGGAGGATGCTGAGACTTGTAGTTCTGCAGCTGCTGTCTGCTCTCCTGCATACACTAGTGAATGGAGGATGCTGAGACTTGTAGTTCTGCAGCTGCTGTCTGCTCTCCTGCATACACTAGTGAATGGAGGATGCTGAGACTTGTAGTTCTGCAGCTGCTGTCTGCTCTCCTGCATACACTAGTGAATGGAGGATGCTGAGACTTGTAGTTCTGCAGCTGCTGTCTGCTCTCCTGCATACACTAGTGAATGGAGGATGCTGAGACTTGTAGTTCTGCAGCTGCTGTCTGCTCTCCTGCATACACTAGTGAATGGAGGATGCTGAGACTTGTAGTTCTGCAGCTGCTGTCTGCTCTCCTGCATACACTAGTTCTGCAGCTGTCTGCTCTCCTGCATACAATGAACATTTTGAAGAAGGAAATGACATCAGACCTTTTTTTTTTTTTTTTTTCATCAACAATCTTTAATGGCATTGTGCACTGATTAAAAACGCAGTGAGTAAAAACGCAGCAAAAAACGCACCAAATCGCGGCAAAAACGCATGCGTTTTTGCCGCGTTTTTTTAGCCGCGGGTGCGTTTTTTAGACAAAAACGCACATAAAAACGCAGCGTGAAAAAAACGCCTAGTGCGCACATAGCCTAATGGCTTAGTTATAATTAGTTGGAGTGTGCAACGCAGGCAGATGCGCTCTGCAAATGTCTTGGCACTAGTGGGACTATAGCAAAGTCCAATAGCCACGTATAGGATGCCACTAGGTACACTGAGTGTTTGCTAGTATAATGGCTTAGTTATAATTAGTTGGAGTGTGCAACGCAGGCAGATGCGCTCTGCAAATGTCTTGGCACTAGTGGGACTATAGCAAAGTCCAATAGCCACGTATAGGATGCCACTAGGTACACTGAGTGTTTGCTAGTATAATGGCTTAGTTATAATTAGTTGGAGTGTGCAACGCAGGCAGATGCGCTCTGCAAATGTCTTGGCACTAGTGGGACTAAAGCAAAGTCCAATAGCCACAGATAGGATGCCACTAGGTACACTGAGTGTTTGCTAGTATAATGGCTTACTTAGAATGAGTTGGAGTGTGCAGAGGACAAGAGGGTACAGTGGCAGGATTGTGGTGCTCTGGGTAGAGGAATGGAAGCCTGCCTTTCTATTCCCTCCTAATGGTGAAATGCAGGGAGGAAATCCCTGACCTGGGCTACACAGACGCTGTTGCTGTTTGCAGGACCTGTCACCTATGGCTCTGACCCTGCCGGTTTGAGCCCTTAAAAGGACTGCTATAAAGTGCTCTCCCTATGCTGTCTAACGCTGTGTATGCAGCGCATACAGCTGTATCGGCTATAGGACTCAGGATGACGGAGCTGCGACAGTGATGTCTGACACCAAAGACGCAGAAGGCAGATAATGGCGTCCGTGAAGAAAATGTCCGGTTTTATAATGCAGGGACATGTGACATGCAGATCCTATCACACATGCCGTTGCTTCTCTGGCTCAAAGTCCACTTAGCTGTGTGTGTGTCTGTGATTGGCTGACATGCTGGCCCGCCCCACAAGACGCGCGCGCTTAGGAAAGGAAGACAAGAAAAAAAAAAAAAAAATGGCGATCGCCATTATAGAAACAGCAGTGATCTGAAGGCGCTGTTCACGCACACTATACACTGAAATGTGATAATAGTTTGATTCACAGAGTGACTTACACTATTACAGCAGAAACCAAGCTAGGATTTAGCTGTTTTTTGGCTGCTAGAACCGTTCTCGAACGTTTCTAGAACTATCGAGCTTTTGCAAAAAGCTCGAGTTCTAGTTCGATCTAGAACATGCCCCAAAATCACTCGAGCCTAGAACTGGAGAACCACGAACCACGAACCGCGCTCAACTCTATTCTCCATATTAAAAATATTCCTACTGTGTCTTTGTGTGTGCATGTACAGTTGTGCTCAAAAGTTTACATACCCCGGCAGATTTTTTGTTTTCTTGGCCTTTTTTAGAGAATATGAATGATAACACAAAAACGTTTTTCCACTCATAGTGGTTGGGTGAAGCCATTTATTGTCAAACTACTGTGTTTTCTCTTTAGAAATCATAATGACAACCAGAAACATTCAAATGACCCCGATCAAAAGTTCACATACCCCAGTTCATAACATCATGTTTTGCCCCCTCTAATATCAATGACATCTTGAAGTCCTTTGTGGTAGTTGTGGATGACGCTCTTTATTTTCTCAGATGGTAAAGCTGCCTATTCTTCTTGGCAAAAAGCTTCCAGTTCCTGTAAATTCCTGGGCTTTCTTGTATGAACTGCAAGCTTGAGTTCTCCCCAGAATGGCTCAATGATAGTGAGGTCAGGAGACTGAGATGGCCACTCCAAAACCTTCACTTTGTTCTGCTGTAGCCAATGACAGGTCAACTTGGCCTTGTATTTTGGATCGTTGTCATGTTGGAACGTCCAAGTACAATCCATGCGCAGCTTCTGGGCTGATGAGTGCAAATTTGCCACCAATATTTGCTGATAACGTGCTGCATTCATCTTTCCTTTGTAACGTCAGCTCCCCCAGTACGCCGACGCTACATGTCCATGCACCTTGTCCCTGCCCTTCTTTTTACCTTCATTTCCATCCACGTGTAGTGTGTCCCCGGCTGACCTCTCCCTCAGATGCCCACGTGTGATATCTTCAGCTCCTGCCTAGGCTTCAGGCAGGAGCTAAGATGTCATCCTAGACATACAAAGCAGAGCTTACCAATTTCGCAACACAAACGGGTGGAACAGATTGTATCCGATCCCACACAGCGGGACGTGAGATCCTTTGAAATGAACGAGAAGTTTCTCCAAAGGGGTTATCCTATGACAATTGCTAACAGAAGCATATCACAGAAACCTATCACTAACAAAAATATTGCCTGTATCCCCTGTATCAATACATATCATCCTTTCTCACCACTCTTTAAAAACATCATTCACAAACATTGGTCACTCCTGAGTAAGGCATACCCTGAAATCAAAGAGTTCAAAGAACCTCCGTTGTTTTGTAACAAAAGACCAAAAAATCTAAGAGATAGTCTGGTAAAGGCAGATATTGGATCCAATAAGGGGAAACAAAGGCAAACCTTCTTGGGGACCCCAAGAAAGGGTAACTTCCCGTGTTATCACTGCATATAATGCAACAACCTAACCAGAGATGACACCTTTTCTCACCCCCTATTGGGCCATATATTTCCTATATATGAGTTTTTCACATGCGAATCCACATTTGTCGTTTACCTGATCAAATGTCCGTGCGGTCTCGGATATGTTGGGGAAACCACCCAGCATATCCGGGACCGCATCAGTAAGCATAAGTCCACAATAAGGGGCAAACAGACCCTACTGCCCATTCCATACCTTTTTATAACACACGGCCACACTGTTGCTCAGCTCAGATATCAGGTAATCGACCATGTGCCCCCATCACGCAGGGGTGGTAATAGGATACGTATTCTCAAAGAAAGAGAATCTTTTTGGATATTCACTTTGAACACATTAGAACCTAGAGGACTCAATAAGGAATATGATTTACATATATGATTCTTAGTGGATAGCTATGGTGCTCCGTTTTACCCAAGGTCATCCTATTATTTCTAAGACTTTGATGGATTTTGATGACACTCTGCTTCCCCCTTTCCCCCTTCCCCCCCCCCCTTTTTGTCCCCCCTTCTCTTGCTGTCAAGGTAATCATCATTACTAACCATTGTAAAACTCCAGTAGACGGACTAGCAATGAATGTCTTCAACATAGTTACTTCACTTATACTAACTTATTTTTCTTTTTTAGGCTCCTTTTGTCTCCCGTGATACCAATCACCCATGACTTGAAATCGTCACTTCACCTTACAAGAGCACTACCTGGCACTATATTGCACGTCGATAGGTCTAGTATACCGCTTTCAAGCGGTTTTCACTGTATTTATTATGTCCATGTATTGATTTTGCACACTGCCCTATGTTCCGTGCCCTGCAAGTACGCTGCACAGTATATTGTGCTGCGCATGCGCAGTGCGCGATCCATGGGCCAGTACACTATGCCTCTGTATTTCCTGTAGGACCTCCCCTTATTTCCTCCCACACTCTGACCGGTGTTCCGTGCCCGGCGCCTGCGCAGTTCAAGTTATTGGGCTGCGCGGGCGTGGCTTGCGCTACACCGCCCAGTATACACGTGTCCACCCCTTGCAAAATAGGGGTGGACACTACACAATACACCTCCGTGTCAGCACCAATTCCCTCACACTGACCGGCACTACGGGCCCTGCGCCTGCGCGGTGTGTTCAACGCACTGCGCACGCGCGGCGTGCGTCCCACCGGCCGGCACGCTGCGTTCCACCTTGGATGGACGCAGCTGACACATATTCCCCACACACTGGCCTGTGCGCCGTGCCCGGCGCATGCGCGGTGCGTTCGACGCACTGTGCATGCGCGGCGTGCGCTCCACGGACCAGCACACTGCGTTCCACTTAGCAGGAATTGGACGCATTATCCAGCATATAAAGCGCCCTCACCCTAGCCACCCTGCACACTCTCCTGAGGGCCCCCACCCTGGATCACCAATTACAAGGTATGCAACAAAGAGGCTGTCACAACTAATTTCACCCGGCATAGATTATCACTTATCCTTATGCTCTGTTTCTTTATAGACCCATATCACCACAGCTTGGCTGTTTTTCCCATTTAACCAAAAGTATCTTTTAAGGCATGTGCCTTATTGAGCACTTTTCATATGAGCCATTTGGCTAAATGAACTGCCTAATACTTGTCATATATTTAGCAGGTTTTCTGCATAGCCTTTCAGAGACGTGTCTCTCTTATATCACCCATTAATCTGGTTGTTTACCTATTCATACCAGACTAAGGTAATTCTCATACCATGTTCTGTTCATTCATTGCTATATGTGCCTTATATTGGTGTTGACATACTGAGAATTTATTCTCTGTCATGCTGATTCTCATGATGTCTTTAATATGGAGTTATTTATTTCCTACAGAAAAAGGAGAATATCCTTTATAGAACTACTAATTATTTCCATTGCGTCTGTTAAGACAAAGTGTACAAGGTAGTCTTATGCTTCATGTTTCCTATACTCCGTCTGATCATATATATCAGAAAATTCCTAAAGTACATTGGTTACAGTGCGCAGTGCTTTACATTTATGTATGACACATAGATTACACTAATGCTCATATGTATATTCATCTAGAATATCCTGCATATCTTCATTCAGACTGACATGGTGCCTCATTTATGAAAACGGATTTCATTATCAACTACCTATCAATTTTGATGCATAAGGTAGATATTCTGTGTGCGCACTATAGTCATTTTCTTTAGTTTGTTTCTCAGAACAGATTCTTATACTGTATGACGTTTAAAATAATATTTTCACGATTTGTACAGGATCTCAAGCGTATCTATTCATTGATTCGTTGTGATGAATAATTGTCAAATATCACCTATCCTACTCATCTTGCATTTAGGTGGGTGTTTGTCTGCGACTTTATGCCCAATATATCATGTGTAATCCTAAATTTTTCTTTAGGCTATTTCATTATACCCAGATGTCTTGTCATGTTGTCATATAGCTCAGGAATGTATATTTTTCTGCAAAAAAAGTCTCGGTGACAATATGACTTATGTGATCAATTATGCACGTTTCTTGCTTTGTAAAAATCATTTTGTATGTTATTGTACACAATGGATGTTGACCATCTGATTTTTTATCTTAGATAAATTCCATCCTTGATAAAGACCGTAAAACACGAGGTCGAAACGTTGGATGAAATTTTGCAAAACATTTTTTTGATCCTTGCACAAATAAATATACATTTGAAGCATCAAAAGCATCTCTATTCTCTTATTTTTCATTTAGTGTGCCAGAGTTTCTCTCATTTATTGTATACCTTTTTTCTCTGAGCACCTACTGTTTACACAGTGAGCCAGGTATAACCACTACTATAGGCTTCAGGCCCAACACATGTGTGGGGTTTCCTGGCCTCCAGCCTAGGGGGCGCACCTACATGCTTCCTGTCTTTTTATTAGGAGGCATGCGCACCTTGCTAAGATGTCACCAGCCTATGGCTGGGAGGCATTTGGTATAAAAGTTCCTCTTCCCTGATGGGCGTCGCCAAGCAACCTTCCTTAGGTTATTGAACCTAGTTCTGTGTTGGTCCTGCCATGTTGCTCTGATCTGCCTGTATTCTGCAACAGTTCTGATTGTGTCTAGTTCTGGCATGCTGATGTCTGCCCAGACCCGTTATGTCTGTGTTGCTGCTGAAGGATTGGAGTCTGTTGCTGCTAAAGCTCGGTATTCTGCCTGAGTCTGTCACCTGTCTGAGTCTGGTATCCTGTCTGAGTCCGGTTGAACGTGGGTCTGGCGTATTCAGGTACCTGCATATTCAGGAACTGGTGTATCCAGTTACCAGCAAGTCCTAAGACTCTAGCCTTATTCCTGTTCTGTTCTGTACCTGAAGTCCTACAGTGTTCTTTACCTGAAGTCCTGCTGTGTTCTCTACCTGAAGTCCTGCTGTGTCCTGTTCCTATTAATAAGGTCCTGTTTATGTTTCAAACCTGAAGTCTGGATTCCCTGCTGTGACTGCACCATCCTGTTATGGTTCAAGTTTGCTGTGCCTGCACCACCTTGCTGCGTTCCAAACCCGCTGTGCCCGTGTGACGCCCTGGCAAAACCAGGTAGTCACAGATGACTGTACCCCCCACCAAGGGTACAGGAATTGCCTCCTCCTTGGGAATTAACACCACACATCCCACATATAGGAACATCAGACACAAATCCTACTCACCCCCCATGACAGCCAGGACACAACAGTGGGCGGGACCAGGCAGATGGGAATGCCCACCTAGGGGTCTTGAGGTGACAAGGGGTGGGAACCAGGCAGTCTAAGTCAGTCTAGAGTCGAGAGTCTAGAGTCGAAGTGGAAGCCTGAAGTGGAGTGGTAGAGTGAGCAGTCGGTGACAGGAGCTGAAATGCAGTGTGGTCAGGGTTGGAGCCCTTGGACCACGGGAGGACCGACTAGGTGGCAGACAGCATCGTAGGGCCACAGGCGATGGAGATCCGGTCACGGGAGACCTGAAGTGGACCGGGGCAGGGTTGTAGCCCGCCGGTACCAACGACGGGAATCCGGTCCAGAGGCCATGCACAGGCGGGATTCCTGGACTCTAGAACGAGGCAAGCTTCAGGCCCCTTGTTAAGGTACCAGGCCTTTTTTCTGAAGAGAGAGGCCCAGATAGAGCAAACCGGCAGCCCAACGTGGGGGATAGGGTGTCTGCTAAGAACCCATTGAATCCCATGGGTCAGAGTTTGTGGGCAACGGCTCTTTCTGCGTACAAAGCTGCAGGGGAGCGGATTTCTCCCGTTCCAAGCGAGTTTAATCAACACACAACAAGACACAAGTGCAGGAGGAAGGGTCCCTACCTTGCCAACCCGTGTGCGGGACCAGCACACTCTCCAAAGGCAACCGGCATCCGGCCTTGGTTTACAATACAGACTCTGTGCGAATTCTTCCTAATTGTCAGTACACCAGTGCCATCTGGTCCGACCTGCTGACGGTGCCCCAGCACTGCTCCATACCTACACCCAGGCCCTGGGACTACACCTTCCCCTACCGTTGAGAGGATACCACCTTGCTGCCCCCACACCACTGGTCCCGGACGCGGCCCCGAGAGGCAACGGCAGTAACACCATCCCATCACCGCAACCCATGGGTGGCATCACAGACAATCTCCCCTGTAAATACTCCCCTTTTTCACAGTTGCGAGGATGGCAGTTGCACGAGCCCCAGGTCCGGTCACCACTCGAGCTTCAGACACGATCCCGGATCCGAGCATCACTCGAGCAGTCCAGGTTGCCGCAGCGGAGGCGGCATCCATCCACGACACCTGCACAACTCTATTGCGGTCCAAATCCACTGTGCCTGCACTACCCTGTTGCAGTCCAATCCCGCTGTGCCTGCACTACCCTGTTGCGGTCCAATCCCGCTGTGACTGCACTACTCTGTTGCGGTCCAATCCCACTGTGCCTGCACCACCCTGTTACGGTCCAATCCTGCCTGTGCTGACACTACCCTGTTGCGGTCCAATCCTGCCTGTGTAGGCACTACCCTGTTGCGGTCCAGTCCTGCTGTGCCTCCACTACCCTGTTGTGGTCCAATCCCATTGTGCCTGCACTACCCTGTTGCAGTCTAATCCCGCTGTGACTGCACTACTCTGTTGCAGTCCAATCCCCCTGTGCCTGCACTACCCTGTTGCGGTCCAATCCCGCTGTGCCTGCACTACCCTGTTGCGGTTCAAACCTGCCTGTGCCAGCTCTAACCTGTTGCGGTCCAGTCCCACTGTGCTAGCACTACCCTGTTGCGGTTCAATCCCACTGTGCTAGCACTATCCTCTTGTGGTCCATTCCTGCTGTGCCTCCAGTACCCTGTTGTGATCAAATCCTGCTTTGCCTGCACTACCCTGTTGTGGTCCAATCCCGCTGTGCCTGCACTACAGTGTTGTGGTCCAATCCTGCTGGCCTGCACTACCCTGATGCGGTCCAATCCTGCTTTTCCTGCACTACCCTATTGCGGTCCAATCCCGCTGTGCCAGCACTGCCTGCTTCAGTCTGTGCCCATCTGTGTTGCTGCTGCTCAAGTGCTGGAGTCTGCTATTGTTGTAATCCGGTGTTCTGCCTGAATCCAGTCACGTGTCTGAGTCTGGTATTCTGTCTGAGTCCAGTTAACCTTGGATCTGGCGTATTCAGGTACCTCCATATTCTGGGACCAGCATATCCAGTTACCGGCCTGTCCTGAGACTCAAGCCTTGTCCGTGTGTTCTGTGCCTGAAGCCCTGCAGCAATCTGTGCTTATTGTGCCTGTGCCGCCCTGCTGATGACCTCTGCCCGATGTGTGGAGCTATACCCGATGTGCAGTGCCTGATAACCTCTGCCCGATGTGTGGAACCAATTCCGATGTCCGGTGTCTTCTGCCCGATGTCTGAAGCCATACCTGATGTCCGGTGTCTTGTAATCTCTGCACGATGTCCGGAGCCATACACGAAGTCCGGTGTCTGACCTCTGCCTGATGTCTGGGGTCTTCCCGGTGTCTGATGACCTCTGCCCGATGTCTGGAGCCTTGCCTGATTATCTCCAGTATCTGTTGTCCTTTGTCCAGTCTGCTTCTGTGTCCTAGGATGAGCCTGATCCTGATCGGTTCCTGAACTGTCTACCCTGCCTGAACTGTACTGTGTTCCCATGCCAGTCCCGTCTGTCCTTGAACTGTGAACTGTCCCCTGTCCTGCGGTCACCTAGCCCTGGCTCAGCTGCCACAGTCCCTGGATTCCACTCTCCCCTTGTCTGGGTGGGTCCGTTTTCTCCCTGTGGTCCAGTAGGTCTACTCCCCCTAGTAATGTGCTCGCCGCCTCATCCCCGGTAGTGAGCGTAACATCCTTCAATGTTGACCAAGTTTCTTGTGCCTTTGTAGCTCACACAACCCCACATCATCAGCGATTCACCTCCGTACTGTACAGTAAAAATGGTGTTCTTTTCATCATAGGCCTTGCTGACACCTCTCCAAATGTAACGCTTATGGTTGTGGCCAAAAAGTTCGATTTTGGTCTCATCACTCCAAATGACCTCGTTCCAGAAGTTTGGAGGCTTGTCTCTGCGCTGTTTGGTGCATTGTAGGTGAGATACTTTGTGGCTTTTGCACAGTAATGGCTTTCTTCTGGAGACTCGACCATGCAGCCCATTTTTCTTCAAGTGCCTCTTTATTGTACATCTTGAAACAGCCAAACCGTTACTTTTCAGTGAGTCCTGTATTTCAGCTGATGTTATTTGTGGTGTATTCTTTGCATCCTGAACAATTTTCCTGGCAGTTGTGGCTGAAATGTTTGTTGGTCTACCTGATCGTGGTTTGGTCTTTACAGAGCTCCTGATTTTCTATTTGTTAATCATAGTTTGAACACTGCTGACTGGCACTATCAATTCCTTGGATATCTTTTTGTATCCCTTTCCTGTTTTATACAGTTCAACTATCTTTTCTCATAGATCCATTGACAATTCTTTTGCTTTCCCCATGACTTACAATCCAAAAAACATCAGTGGCTGGATGAAAGATGCAAGAGTCTGTCTGGATCCCAGAAACTCACTCAGCTTTTATGCACACACTGATTACAAGCAAACAGGTCCCAGGTGAGGATGTTACCTTTATTAGCCATTAAAACCTATTTGTATCAACTTCTGTGCATGTTATCAGGCCAAAATCACCAGGGTATGTGAACTTTTGATCAGGGTCATTTGCATGTTTTTGGTTGTCATTATGGTTTAAAAAGAGAAAACACAGTAGTTTGACAATAAATAATTTCACCCAAACACTAACCATGAGTGGAAAAAAGTTTTTGTGCTATCATTCATATTCTCTGAAAAAAGGCCAAGAAAACAAAAATCTGCCGGGGTATGTAAATGTTTGACCACAACTGTATGATGTACAGTTAGGTCCAGAAATATTTGGACAGTGACACAATTTTCGCGAGTTGGGCTCTGCATGCCACCACATTGGATTTGAAATGAAACCTCTACAACAGAATTCAAGTGCAGATTGTAACATTTAATTTGAAGGTTTGAACAAAAATATCTGATAGAAATTGTAGGAATTGTACACATTTCTTTACAAACACTCCACATTTTAGGAGGTCAAAAGTAATTGGACAAATAAACCAATCCCAAACAAAATATTTTTATTTTCAATATTTTGTTGCGAATCCTTTGGAGGCAATCACTGCCTTAAGTCTGGAACCCATGGACATCACCAAACGCTGGGTTTCCTCCTTCTTAATGCTTTGCCAGGCCTTTACAGCCGCAGCCTTCAGGTCTTGCTTGTTTGTGGGTCTTTCCGTCTTAAGTCTGGATTTGAGCAAGTGAAATGCATGCTCAATTGGGTTAAGATCTGGTGATTGACTTGGCCATTGCAGAATGTTCCACTTTTTTGCACTCATGAACTCCTGGGTAGCTTTGGCTGTATGCTTGGGGTCATTTTCCATCTGTACTATGAAGCGCCGTCCGATCAACTTTGTGGCATTTGGCTGAATCTGGGCTGAAAGTATATCCCGGTACACTTCAGAATTCATCCGGCTACTCTTGTCTGCTGTTATGTCATCAATAAACACAAGTGACCGAGTGCCATTGAAAGCCATGCATGCCCATGCCATCACGTTGCCTCCACCATGTTTTACAGAGGATGTGGTGTGCCTTGGATCATGTGCCGTTCCCTTTCTTCTCCAAACTTTTTTCTTCCCATCATTCTGGTACAGGTTGATCTTTGTCTCATCTGTCCATAGAATACTTTTCCAGAACTGAGCTGGCTTCATGAGGTGTTTTTCAGCAAATTTAACTCTGGCCTGTCTATTTTTGGAATTGATGAATGGTTTGCATCTAGATGTGAACCCTTTGTATTTACTTTCATGGAGTCTTCTCTTTACTGTTGACTTAGAGACAGATACACCTACTTCACTGAGAGTGTTCTGGACTTCAGTTGATGTTGTGAACGGGTTCTTCTTCACCAAAGAAAGTATGCGGCGATCATCCACCACTGTTGTCATCCGTGGACGCCCAGGCCTTTTTGAGTTCCCAAGCTCACCAGTCAATTCCTTTTTTCTCAGAATGTACCCGACTGTTGATTTTGCTACTCCAAGCATGTCTGCTATCTCTCTGATGGATTTTTTCTTTTTTTTCAGCCTCAGGATGTTCTGCTTCACCTCAATTGAGAGTTCCTTAGACCGCATGTTGTCTGGTCACAGCAACAGCTTCCAAATGCAAAACCACACACCTGTAATCAACCCCAGACCTTTTAACTACTTCATTGATTACAGGTTAACGAGGGAGACACCTTCAGAGTTAATTGCAGCCCTTAGAGTCCCTTGTCCAATTACTTTTGGTCCCTTGAAAAAGAGGAGGCTATGCCTTACAGAGCTATGATTCCTAAACCCTTTCTCCGATTTGGATGTGAAAACTCTCATATTGCAGCTGAGAGTGTGCACTTTCAGCCCATATTATATATATAATTGTATTTCTGAACATGTTTTTGTAAACAGCTAAAATAACAAAACTTGTGTCCCTGTCCAAATATTTCTGGACCTAACTGTATATATCTATGTACAGTATGTCATTGTATATAACTGTGTATATATTTATGGCTGTTTATATGTATTTTTGTGAATTTATCTTCAAATATGTATATGTACGTATGCCTAAATGTATCCGTGTCTCTGTATATGTTTGTGCATGTGTGACGCCCTGGACAAGCCAGGGGTCACAGGTAATGACATCACCACACCCTACACCCCGGTTAGGCACATCAAAGCTAGACCAGAAATCCTTGTTGCCTTCCCTAGGGGCTGATGTCCACACCAGGGGGTGGAGCCAGGCGGTTGGTCTCCACCCACCAAGGAGTTCACAGTCCTGGAGGAGGGAAACACAGGCAGTTAGAGAGGGGAGTTCAGCTCAGGCAGAGCTGGAGTGAAGTTGAGAGAGAGTTAGAGGGAAGCTAGGGAAGTGAAGGAGAGAGGAGTTGTGAGGTGAAAGTGGAAGGAGAAAAAGTGACAGTTTGAGATCCTGAAGTTAGTCCGGGTGTGTGCCCCGGACAGAGACTGCAAGGTTAGCAGACGGCGGTGACCATCTGCAGGAGTGGCCTATCGGAGTTACCGTGAGGACCGCGGACAGGTGGTGGCCCGGCAGTACCGGACCAGTACACAAGGAGAAGCCAGCACCATTGGCAGGGGCCTTTCGGATCCCGGCAAGGCCAGGAGTCGCCGTGAATTTGCCAAATCCGTCAGTGAAGGGGACCTCCGGGTCTCCAAACAACTAAGTCCCGATTGAAGGCAACAGTCCAACCGTATGAGAGAGACACCGCCACCGCCAAGGCACCAGTTTCTCAGGGCCAGCGCCTGCGGGCAAAGAGGGGCTCCTCCGGCCCATATCCAAGTCGGGAAGCGGGTAACCGGTGGGAATCCATCGCTACCAACACTGAACTTAGGTGCAGGAAAAGAGACAGTCACCGTTAACTACCGGGGAAAAGCAACAGCAGCCGTCCGTGGGAACCGTCTTTCCAGCCATGTGTTTTACCGAGAACTGTGTCACCGTCTCAGGCTGAGTGAGTACCACCGTGCCGTGAGGCACAGCACTGCCCCCGCGACCCTGCACCTCACCAGGCCCTGCACCTGGCCTGTCATCCCTCATCCTCCACCCCATCACTGGGCCCCGGGACAACCAACCCCTACCCACGGAGGGGAGAACTAACAACTCTGCTGCTCCCTGTCACCGCTCCCGGGATCCCCATACAGAGCAGCGGTGGTGTTACCAAAAATCACCACATCCGTGGGTGGCGTCACGGACAATAAATCCCCAAAACCAAACCCCCTTTCCACTCACGGGCGAGGAGCGCCGCTCGAGTCCCCGGGATCCAGCCCATCGCTCGAGCCACCGAGCAGCAGCGGTCGCAGCAGCAGCGGCAGCCGGACCCGAGCAGTGGGAGAGTGCAGCGTCCCCTCCTCCGCCCGCGACAACTTGGCGTCACGAACAGGATCTTACCGCTCTGCCGTTGGGTAGAGGTGCGCCTTGTTACCACCGGAGGTGTCCGGCCAGAAAATTTCACAAGCCGCCATCTTTGGCGCGAAAAGTTCCCGCTCGAGCGTTTCCTCGAGTAGTGGAGGCGCGAAGGCCAAAATCCCACCCCGATAGAGGAGGAGCCGGAAAGAGGCTATGGGGGACGAAATGGCGACTGGTCGCATGTAGCCGCAGCTATGCAGATAGGGACGCCGAGACCCCAGGATTCACCAACCCCTGCAAAGAATGTCCGCTCCACCAAGCTATGCGAAGGCTACAGAGCCGGTGCCCGGGACAGCGGCATGGCTGAGGGCCCGAACGGCAAGAATCTGCCGACACAACCGGAGCCAGATCTGTAGGCTGATGGAGCAGTGGACCGCGGAGGTGGAGGACGTAGCTGCAGTTGCACGGGTGTATGGAATGGAGGCCATGGTGGAGGAGCTAGTGAGTGACCCACGCCCCTGTGTCCCCAAGGGACCGGCCGTTGCAGCTGAGGGACCCGGTCTACCCCTGGCCCCCATGCCGCCTCTGTCCTCCTTGCCCGTGCACCGCGCTGCACCTGGCCCGTCGGGCGTACACCCCTTTGTCACAGTGGCCGAGAGAGAGGCGAGCCTGGAAGCTGCGGCAGCTGGCGGCAATCCGCCTGGCGCAGGGACGGACGATAGTGATTCCGGGCCTGACACCGAGCCCATTTCGGAGGAAGATGAAGGAGTCGTCGCTCTGCATGACATGGAGGCCACTTACATCCCCCGGAGTGGGAACAACGGGTATCGGGCGGCCCTTCCTCGCCGCGCTTGCTATGCGCTGGAGGGGCGGGTGCCCGTGTTCTTCCACCCAGAGCCGGGTGGGGAGAACGAAAGTGCACAGTAGGGCAGCGGAGCACCGTTGTCACCGTCCCCGTTGGGACCAACATGTGTGTTAAAAGTTTGAAAGTTTTTGAAAAATGAAAATGAAAGTGATTAACCGAAGTTAACCTGATTATTCGCTTGATTGAACCGGCCGTTGCCGGCACCGTTGTCCCCGAGGGGACCGCTTGAAAAGTTGCGTAAGGGACTCCTTACGGACAAGCCCGTGAACTTGCAGGGCAACCACAAACTTGTGGGATGTAAATAAAAATGATGTTGCAGCTTCCACCGTTGCTGCCTCCGGAGAGGCAGATTGGAGGTAGGGCCCGCAGTGGAGCAGGCTGGGGCCCAGCCACCACCAGAACCGGTGGCTACCCTCTGGGGGTTCCAGGGGGTCCCCATGGATGTGGGTCCCCTGGAAAGGATAGATCCCACTCGGGTAACTTGGTGCAGGACTGGGGTCAAGGGGTGCTGCCTGTTTTCTTAGGGGCAGCATCAGGGCCAGGGTACTTGGGTGGGTGAGAGCGGAAGCCGTAACCGTTAACCGTTTGCAACGTTTAAGAAAAGTGTCTCCCGTTGTGGGATGATGTTATTCTATTTGTATTGTGTTTTCTTATCTTTTTTTTCAGAAAAATAAAACCGGTGTTGGACGGGCAGCCCGCGGACGGTCTGCATTTTGCTAAGGGGGAATGTGACGCCCTGGACAAGCCAGGGGTCACAGGTAATGACATCACCACACCCTACACCCCGGTTAGGCACATCAAAGCTAGACCAGAAATCCTTGTTGCCTTCCCCAGGGGCTGATGTCCACTCCACACCAGGGGGTGGAGCCAGGCAGTTGGTCTCCACCCACCAAGGAGTTCACAGTCCTGGAGGAGGGAAACACAGGCAGTTAGAGAGGGGAGTTCAGCTCAGGCAGAGCTGGAGTGAAGTTGAGAGAGAGTTAGAGGGAAGCTAGGGAAGTGAAGGAGAGAGGAGTTGTGAGGTGAAAGTGGAAGGAGAAAAAGTGACAGTTTGAGAGCCTGAAGTTAGTCCGGGTGTGTGCCCCGGACACAGACAGCAAGGTTAGAAGACGGCGGTGACCGTCTGCAGGAGTGGCCTATCGGAGTTACCGTGAGGACCGCGGACGGGTGGTGGCCCGGCGGTACCGGACCGGTACACAAGGAGAAGCCAGCACCATTGGCAGGGGCCTTTCGGATCCCGGAAAGGCTAGGAGTTGCCGTGAATTTGCCCAATCCGTCAGTGAAGGGGACCTCCGGGTCTCCAAACAACTAAGTCCCGATTGAAGGCAACAGTCCAACCGTATGAGAGAGACACCGCCACCGCCAAGGCACCAGTTTCTCAGGGCCAGCGCCTGCGGGCAAAGAGGGGCTCCTCCGGCCCATATCCAAGTCGGGGAGCGGGTAACCGGTGGGAATCCATCGCTACCAACACTGAACTTAGGTGCAGGAAAAGAGACAGTCACCGTTAACTACCGGGGAAAAGCAACAGCAGCCGTCCGTGGGAACCGTCTTTCCAGCCGTGTGTTTTACCGAGAACTGTGTCACCGTCTCAGGCTGAGTGAGTACCACCGTGCCGTGAGGCACAGCGCTGCCCCCGCGACCCTGCACCTCACCAGGCCCTGCACCTGGCCTGTCATCCCTCATCCTCCACCCCATCACTGGGCCCCGGGACAACCAACCCCTACCCATGGAGGGGAGAACTAACAACTCTGCTGCTCCCTGTCATCGCTCCCGGGATCCCCATACAGAGCAGCGGTGGTGTTACCAAAAATCACCACAACCGTGGGTGGCATCACGGACAATAAATCCTCAAAACCAAACCCCCTTTCCACTCACGGGCGAGGAGCGCCGCTCGAGTCCCCGGGATCCGGCCCATCGCTCGAGCCACCGAGCAGCAGCGGCCGCAGCAGCAGCGGCAGCCGGACCCGAGCAGTGGGAGAGCGCAGCGTCCCCTCCTCCGCCCGCGACATATGTGTGTGTCTGCGTGTGCATAGGGCCCACTGAGCCCACTGGAGCTGGCCCTGACTGTCATGTTACATGACAGAAGGGTCCTGGCTGTGTAAATTGACTCCGACTGGCCCTGACCAGATGTTGTACAACTCAGGGAGAAAGACCATCAGTTCTTTAAATATAGTCTTTTACTAAACAGTCATTTGATGACAATTATGTACAGTAGATAGCAGGTACACAACAAACATTTTTCGTCTTGAATATAGAGCATCTCTAAACACAGTTTTTTTACGTCTTCACACTCACTCAGTCCTTCCTCCAGTTGTCTCACTTGCTTAATTACAACCCCGCTTAGCACCACAATACAGTCATTGAAAGTCATCTTTCACACTTCTTATCTGCCTCCTAGAGGACTGATCTGTCAAGATTGCCAGACTCAGCTTCTAGATTTCTCATGTTTAAGGAACTCCTGCCAGAGTACTCACTTCATCTCATGTATCTGTTCTGTCCTGACCTGTTACCTTTAGGAGTTATAAACTTGAGGCCATGCTGCTAATGGTCTTTTCCCAGGACCTATCTCCTGTTGTTCACTCCATCCTTTGGTCAATGCTCTGACTCATCTCCACTGACTAACTCTGTCTCTAAGTTAACTCTCTATCCTTTCCTTTAGTCTCACCCTAGAGACACCCATGTCAGACGGTCTCATCAAATAACCAGACCTTAGCTCTGTCTCTTTCACATGCTGGGCCCTATCTGACAATCTGACAGGAAGCTGTCACTGTCCCTTCAGGCCAACCCCTCCCACTCTAGAGTAATCCCAAACATTAACTTTCTTACCCTAAGGCCGGAATCACACTTGCGATTGAATCGCATGAGTGAATCGCATGAGAAAATCTCGCATTGCACTCGATCCAATGTTAATCAATGAGGCATCTCCGATCTGCTATTTTTTTCTCATCTCAAATCGGACTGAGAAAAAAATTGCAGCATTCTGCTATTTTTAGAGTTTCTTGCGCGAGTCACTCCAATGCAAGTCTATCGGTGCGAGAAAAAAATCGGATGTCACACGGACGACACACACACCATCCTAGTGACATGCGTTTTTCTAAATACATTGAGCTCATGCTACTTTCTAGCATGAGAATCGGTCCGATTTTCCAATCGCAAGTGTGCTGGCTTAAAATCTAGCTAAACACATTTTAATATTACTTACACATTTCACAATTCACATTGTACAATACTCAAACTTTTCACATTATACACTATACATCATGACTATAACAGTGGTATTGTTGAGGGGGAATTTGGGCAATATATCTATCTCCTCACAGTGGGATAAAAATATCTTTTAAAAAACTAATATCTGTGCAAGAAGACCATGGTGAGATTAATTGAAGCAGACCTATTCTGTGGGTCTTCTTTGGTCCCTTAATAATACACTCGTAAAAAGTAGAAGTCCTAAAGTTAAGGTGAAATACATTGCTGTGACTACTACCAAGATTGTGGAGGCGGTGTACTCCGTCTAGTGAAAACATAGAAAATAAGAAGAGATAACTACAATTAAATGAGACAGGCACCTTATCCTTTTACCTATGCAGGGGGTTTGGACATTTGTATGAGAAAAATCATAACATGAATAGTATAGTAAAATAATAGCACAATAATATCATTCTAGATATATATATATATATATATATATATATATATATATATATATATATACTGTATATAAAAACACATAATTTTATATATTTAGATAAAATGGATACAATGGAGTAACGATGAACTGAGAAAATGAACTAACAATTTTAGAATCTGAAAGCTTTGCATCCATCAATTGTGTGATTTGCCTTTTTTTTTTTTTTTTTATAAAAGTGTGTTATAAATAACAGGATTTTCTGTTTGAGAAATGCATATGCCTGTAATACAGTTAGTGTTCATTTTTACGTTGTGTATTTTTTTAGGTATTGCAGTTTGCAATTTATTGAAGTCATTGAGGAAAATAATGTAATAAATCACCTTGATAGTGAAATATATGTTACCTGTAAGAGTCATATTTAGCAATAAACATTTAAAGTATTTATCCACTGTATTAGGATTTTGTCTAAATTAGATTTGCAGCCACTTGTAGGCCCTCTTGTGGTCACATCTTGGTACTGCAGTTTATGTGTTAATTTATTGTTACATAAGATGGATAGGGGATCATCAAAAGTACAATGAGAATAACAATATTTGGGCTTCTCGCCAACGTGCTCTAACATGGAAATTTGTATTCAAAGCAAAACATCCATCTTCACAGGTGATTTAAATAAAAAGAAAATGTACTTAGAATAAAAGTTACAATTAAAACAGATATTTAAAGGTAAGATATAAAAGGCATATACAGGACACCTATGTACAGTATATGTAATAGGTTTCTGATGGGTGCAGAAGGGTGCAGTATTTAAATCAAAGTTCAAGTTTTCACGCATGCTCAGACCGAATACTTCAACTAGTGGAAACATAACAACTCACTAAGCAAAACTCCTGTGGACCCGTCCGTGAGAATGAGTCCGATTCATCCAGCTTAGAATTTAACTCTTCTATTCCATATCAGAGCTATCACACATGGGAAGACAGCATTCAACCCCACATCAACACAAACACCCTGCCTTACTTTAAAAAAATATCTTCTTCTAACTAGGGATGAGCGAGTAGTGAAATACTCGGACTCGCTAGACTCATAACGAGTAGCTCCTAATACTCGGGTACTCGTTACGAGTAGCGAGTCAACAGCAAGTCAATGGAAATGCGAGTAATTCTCTGGGGGCTGAGTAAAAGGCCGTGGGTGGCTGTGAAAAAAAGAATACAGTTAATAATAAACATTGTCATTATAATTACAGGTCCCGCGACACGTCCTGCAGACTCTGCTTCCCACCGGTTATGCTTCCGAGTCCGTTCATGGCCGTGCCGCACGGTAAACAAAGGACCTTCCGTGATGTCATAAGATATGACCAGTCACTTGTGAATGTTGTATGATCTTATTGGCTACAGATTGGTCACATGACTATGACTTCATCTAAGGTCCTGTAGTGTCAGCCTGCTTGCCAGTACTTGGTGCTCGTCCAAGCATCTCCATACTCCTGGTATACTCGGCGAGCTCCATGTACCAGCGAGGTGCTCAGGCATATGCTCGGCTCCCCATTCCTGCATGTCGGCGCTCTTTACAGAGTCAGCCCATATGCAGGGATTGGCAGCAACAGCCGGTGAATTGCAACGCCGGGAATCAGGTGATCGGAGATCACCGTTGCTAAATAACCCGCTCTTTAGGTTACTATGGCATCAGTGGCAGCGGTGATACCACCGCTTACCAACACACAGCCTTTGCTCACTCATTGAGTTATTAGACTGCACGGGGAGGAGCAGCATCTTCCTCCCTATGCATTCTGATATAGCAGAGGTACATGGGTTGAAGAAGACAGAAAACCAGGATCATGGAAGGGTGAGAGGGAGTAATAAACATGGAGTCCCTAAGTGTGTGTAATGCCTGCCTGGATCAACAGACTCAGGGGGGATGTAATGGACAGACTAGAGGGAAGCCACTCACCAAGCAGGACCCCCAGAACCCTGAAACCTTTTAACCCCTATACAGGGATTTGGAATTACACAGGGCCCTGGAGATCACTACCTGTGGAAGGCTGCAGTCCAGTGAGAGTAGTCGTCAGGAAGGGTCAAACCAGGAATAGCAGAAAAGGGACAGAATCGGCAGACAAGAACGTAATAAAAAAATGGAGCAAAGGTCAAATCCGGATCGGGCAGCGAGGTACAAAAACAGCAGGCAGAAGGGTAGTCAGAAAACACGTAGAAGTCAGCACACAGGAATCACAAAACAGAATAGGGCGGACCAGGAGCCAGGAAATCAGAACTATCTTTGGCAGTGGTCATGTGACAGGAGGAGGAATAAGAAGGGTGTGGTGTCTTCCCATTGGCTGTAGCTGAACGCTGGCAACTTCAGCTGGAAGACACACGCCACCCACAGTCAGCCAGTGGTACTGCAGATCCCAAGATAACCCAGCCCAGTGGATGATCGGAGCCTGCGCCCACCGATGCCGCTGGCATCGACTCCTCTCCCATCACCAGCACCATCCACGGCAGGAACACGGCGTTGCCTGGAGATCGGAGAAGAAGTCGCTGGAGCAGACTCCGGCGGTGACGTAACAGTGTATCTGTGTATTTATTTCTAATAAAGTATTTTTTCTCTTTGTGGTGTCTTTTTATTGGAGATTCTTAATGGCCAGGTCAAACTTGGCCTGACATTAAGAATCTCGGGCTTCATACCAGCTGGTAAAACAAAGCTGGTATTAACCCCTTATTACCCAGCGTGCCACCCAGCACCAGGGCCGCTGAAAGAGTTGGAGACAGCGCCAGAAGATGGCGCTTCTATGAAAGTGCCAATTTCTGGGGCGGCTGCGGACTGCAATTTGCAGCTGGGGGCACCCAGAAAGCTAGGTCCACCCGGCGCTGCAGATTCCAGTCCCCAGTTGCCTAGTTGTACCTGGCTGGACACAAAAATTGGGCAAAGCCCATGTCGTATTATTTTTAGTTATTTCATGATATAATTAAAAAAAGGGCTTCCCTACATTTTTGGATCCCAGCCGGGTACAAATAGGCAGTTGGGGGTTGGGGGCAGCCCATACCTGCCTACTGTGCTTGGCTAGCATACAAAAATATGGCAAAGCCCAAGTCATTTTTTTATAGCTTTTTGCCAAAAAACTTAAAAAAAGGGCTTCCCTGGATCTTCCATTGCCAGTGAAGGTAACACCAAGCACTGGGGGTTAGCAGCCAGTAGCTGCTTGGATTACCCTTAGCTAGCAATAGAAAATGCAGCATGATCCCACACTTTTTTTTTTTTTTTTACTATTTTTTTTAAATAATTAAGAAAAAATAAAAAATGGGCTTTCCTGTATGTTGACTGCTAAGGTAAAGCCAGGCAGATGGGGATGGCAGCTCGTAGCCATCTGCTTTATGTGTGCTGAGAATCAAAAATACAATACTAGAGAGCGCTACGTCATTTTTTTAAACTATCTATTTATTTTTATGCAACTATATATTGTGTGTGTGTGTGTATACGGCACATATATATATATATATATATATATATATATATATTATTTATTATTATAGCGCCATTTATTCCATGACGGTTTACAAGTGAAAGAAGGTATACGTACAACAATCATTAACAATACAAAACAGACTGGTATAGGAGGAGGGAGGACACTGCGCGCGAGGGCTCACAGTCTACAGGAAATGGGTGATGGTACAATAGGTGAGGACAACAGAGCTGGTTGCGCAGTGGTCTACTGGACTGAGGGTTATTGTTGGTTGTAGGCTTGTTGGAAGAGATGGGTCTTGAGGTTCCTCTTGAAGCTTTTCACGGTAGGGGAGAGTCTGATATGTTGAGGTAGAGCG
The DNA here is from genome assembly GCF_048569485.1 of Anomaloglossus baeobatrachus. Classification (NCBI taxonomy): domain Eukaryota; kingdom Metazoa; phylum Chordata; class Amphibia; order Anura; family Aromobatidae; genus Anomaloglossus; species Anomaloglossus baeobatrachus. Next base: position 807,970,673 of record NC_134353.1, on the reverse strand, counting down.
TTCCAGAGTATGGGGGAAGCTCGGGAGAATTCTTGTACGCGATTGTGGGAAGAGGAGATAAGAGGGGTAGAGAAGGAGATCTTGTGATATATATATATATATAGTCATATGAAAAACTTAACCTTTTTTCTTTATAACAATTTGGGTTTTTGCAACAGCTATTTCAATTTCATATATCTAATAACTGATGGACTCAGTAATATTTCTGGATTGAAATGAGGTTTAGTGTACTAACAGAAAACGTGCAATCCGCATTTAAACAAACTTTGACCAGTGCAAATGTATGGGCACCATTATCCATATCTTCATTTGAACACTCCTAACTACTTTTTATTGACTTACTAAAGCACTAAATTGGTTTTGTAACCTCATTGAGCTTTGAACTTCATAGGCAGGTGTATCCAATCATGAAAAAAGGTATTTAAGGTGGCCACTTGCAAGTTGTTCTCCTATTTGAATCTCCTATGAAGTGTGGCATCATGGGCTCCTCAAAACAACTCTCAAATGATCTGAAAACAAAGATTATTCAACATAGTTGTTCAGGGGAAGGATACAAAAAGTTGTCTCAGAGATTTAAACTGTCAGTTTCCACTGTGAGGAACATAGTAAGGAAATGGAAGAACACAGGTACAGTTCTTGTTACGCCCAGAAGTGGCAGGCCTAGAAAAATATCAGAAAGGCAGAGAAGAAGAATGGTGAGAACAGTCAAGGACAATCCACAGACCACCTCTAAAGACCTGCAGCATCATCTTGCTGCAGATGATGTCAATGTGCATCGGTCAACAATACAGCGCATTTTGCACAAGGAGAAGCTGTATGGGAGAGTGATACGAAAGAAGCCGTTTCTGCAAGCATGGCACAAACAGAGTCGCCTGAGGTATGCAAAAGCACATTTGGACAAGCCAGTTACATTTTTGAAGAAGGTCATGTGGACTGATGAAACAAAGATTGAGTTGTTTGGTCATACATAAAGGCATTATGCATGGAGGCAAAAAAACACGGCATTCCAAGAAAAGCGCTTGCTACCCACAGTAAAATTTGGTGGAGGTTCCATCATGCTTTGGGGCTGTGTGGCCAATGCCAGCACCGGGAATCTTGTTAAGGTTGAAGGTCTCATGGATTCAACTCAGTATCAGCAGATTCTTGACAATAATGTGCAAGAATCAGTGATGAAGTTGAAGTTACGCAGGGGATGGATATTTCATCAAGACAATGACCCAAAACACCACTCCAAATCTACTCAGGCATTCATGCAGAGGAAAAATTACAATGTTCTGGAATGGCCATCCCAGTCCCCAGACCTGAATATCATTGAACATCTGTGGGATGATTTGAAGCGTGCTGTTCATGCTCGGCGACCATCAAACTTAACTGAACTGGAATTGTTTTGTAAACAGGAATGGTCAAAAATACCTTCATCCAGGATTCAGGAACTCATTAAAAGCTACAGGAAGCGACTAGAGGCTGTTATTTTTGCAAAAGGAGGATCTACAAAATATTAATGTCACTTTTTTGTTGAGGTGCCCATACTTTTGCACTGGTCAAATTTTGTTTAAATGCGGATTGCACATTTTCTGTTAGTACAATAAACCTCATTTCAATCCAGAAATATTACTGAGTCCATCAGTTATTAGATATATAAAACTGAAATAGCTGTTGCAAAAACCCAAACTGTTATGAAGAAAAAAGGTTAACATTAATAGGGGTGCCCAAACTTTTTCATATGACTGTATATGTGTATATATATATATATATATATATATATATATATATATTTATATATATACGGCTTTGGCAAAAATTAAGAGACCACTGCAAAATTTTCAGTTTTCCTCTTTATATTTTTGAGTGAAATGTAAATTGTTCTTTTATTCTATAAATTACTGACAATGTCTCCGAATTTCCAAGCATTAAATTTTGTATTAAAATATTATGTATAAAAATCAGAAAAATCTCAGCGCAGATAAAGCAGATGGCTACGGGCTTTCACCCCCAGCTGCCTGGGAGGAAAATGAGGGATGTGTCTTATTATCTGAATGTAGCTTACCAAGGGTGGTGGAGAGGGTTCACATTAGGCAGGAAGATGCTGCGGACCACGGGCACTGTGCTGCGGGCTTACTGTGGGTGGTGGGTTGTGCTGTAGGCTTGGTGCTCAGCGCTGGGCGCTGTGATGCTTGTTGCAGGCAGTGAGACAGGGGCCACTGTCAGCGGTGCGGGCTTGAAATAAATGTGCCCAGAGTTGGTGCATTCACAGATGGAGTACTCAGCTCAAGATCTCATCTGCGCATGCGCCACCTCCGGCCCATTGATTCCCTGCAGAGGGATAAAGGAAAATGGCGCCCGGAAGTGGCACATGTGGAAATTAGATCTTGGCTTGTCATTTAGCGGAGAGCTCCTTCAGCACACGTGCTGCCTCCGGGCACCATTTCTTTGAAGCCTGCACCGCTGACAGCTTCCTCCACCACCGCTTCTTCCTCCTGTGACCCCACTACACCACCGCTGCAGCTCCCCCTCCGGTAAAACAGCACCAGATTATAAGACGGACCCCATATTTTTTCCCCTTTTTTCCTCTAATGTTGGGTGTGCGTCTTACAATCCGGTGCGTCTTATAAAACAAAAGGTATGGTATATATCTTCAAGAATAAATCAATGATATGGTTATATGGTCAGACATTTTCTGGCAGGTTACTTTATGTGTGCATGGGAGATATCTACAGTATTACTAATGACATTGTAAAGAACATGGTTTGTGTTTCTACTAAAGTGATGAAATCAGTGTTACCCAACTTAGTCTAGTACGTGATTAGCGTGCAACACACCTCAGGTCATTCATCTATAGTTCTGCATTGGCTTCCATATCTATTGTTACAACATAACTCAAACTCAAAATTAACTGTGTATAACTTTAATGTATTGTCTTTATTTTTACAGGACATGGTAATATTTCTACTGAAAGAGTTTTACTAAACAAAATAACATAATTTATAGGAACTCTTGTCAGAGGAAGCCCCCAAACAGCACTGATTGGCACATAGCTATACTCACAAAAGTTAGATATGTGTAGGTGTCTTACTGTGACATGGTGCAGTTGTAGTAAAGCGTTGTCCATCCATACGGCATTGGAGAGCAGTGCTACAGAAGAAAACAAGCAGGGAAGCTCTCTTCACCTGATGGAAGGCTGCCAGAATACACAGTCCTAGTCCTTTAGTCTAGAAGCTAGCCATCTGGGGTAAGGAATTAAAACCTTGCTCACTGGGTAAGATAAGATAACACCAAATTTGTCCTTTTTCTTATTATTCTTTTACTGTAGAAAAAAAATAATATATATATATATACATATAGTCTTCTGCACTAAAATTATAATAAGAAAAAGGACAAATTTGATATTATCTTATCTACTCAATATATATATATATATATATATATATATATATATATATATATATATATATATGTCTACATTTTCTGAACCCATTATTTTTTTATTTTTCTAACTATGTAAGGTTTTGTTTTTTTTGCCCTAAAAATAATATTTTGATCAATTGGACATTTTTGTAACATGGTACGAAATTTTTTAAAATGTATTTATTTCTTTATTTTCGTCCTGTGTGAAGAACCATGGCAACCTATGTCCACTGAGTGGTCTGTTACAGATCTATGACAGATGACTCGGTGCACATCATTTACTAACGTGTGTCTGTATAAACAGGCTATTAAATGACTGCTGATCGGGAACGGTCTACCGATTGACAGTTGTTCAGTGCTGACGGTTAGGGGCACTTTGAACACTACAACATCGCAAGCCGATGCTGCGATGCCGAGCGCGATAGTCCCCACCCCCGTCGCAGCTGCGATATCATGGTGATAGCTGCCGTAGCGAACATTATCGCTACGGCAGCTTCACATGCACTCACCTGCCCTGCGATGTCGCTCTGCCCGGCGACCCGCCTCCTTCCTAAGGGGGCGGGTCGTGCGGCATCATAGCGACATCACACGGCAGGTGGCCAATAGAAGCGGAGGGGCGGAGATGAGCGGGACGTAAACATCCCGCCCACCTCCTTCATTCCACATAGCCGGCCGGGACGCAGGTAGGAGATGTTCCTCGCTCCTGCGGCTTCACACACAGCGATGCGTGCTGCCGCAGGAATGAGGAACAACATCGTAACATCGGTCTTTCCCAATTCAAGGAAATGACCGACGCTACACCGATGATATGATTACGACGCTTTTGTGTTCATTAATCGTATCAAAAATTCTTTACACACTACGATTTCGAAAGCGACCCCGGAAGTGCGTCACTTTCGATTTTGACCCCACCGACATCGCACCTGCGATATCGTAGTGTGCAAAGTGCCCCTAAGTCCATGTAAACGTACTCTTATAGAATAGAGACTAAATATTTACATCCAGTAATCTACAGCTGGCGTCTCGTCTAATTAGTGATATTTTCTTCTCTATCTTGTCAAATCTTCATGTCTATGTTTTAACGCTGTGACTCAGTCACTTCAGTGTTTGCCGCATTAATCACCAAGCCCGTGAAAATAAAAGATCATATGTACAGGTGCATCTCACTAAATTAGAATATCATCAAAGAGTTAATTTATTTCAGTAATTCAATACAAAAAGGGAAACATATATATTATATATAGTCATTACACACAGAGTGATTTATTTCAAGTGGTTATTTCTGTTAATGTTGATGGTTATGGTTTACAGCCAATGAAAACCCAAAAGTCATTATCTCAGAAAATTAGAATATTATATAAGAAAAACTGAAAAAATGATTTTAAACTCAGAAATTTTGGCCTACTGAAAAGTCTGTACAGTAAATGCCTCAATACTTGGTTGGGGCTCCCTTTGCATGAATTACTGCATCAATGTGGTGTGGTATGAAGGTGATCAGCCTGTGGCACTGCTGAGGTGTTATGGAAGCCCAGGTTGCTTTGATAGCAGCCTTCAGCTCGTCTGCATTGTTGGGTCTGGTGTCTCTCATCTTTTCTTGATAATACCCCATAGATTCTCTATGGGGTTTATATCAGGCGAGTTTGCTAGCCAATCAAGCACAGTGATACTGTGGTTATTAAACCAGATATTGGTACTTTTGGCAGTGTGGACAGGTGCCAAGTCCATATGGAAAATGAAATTTCCATCTCCAAAAAGCTTGTTGGCAGAGGGAGGCATGAAGTGCTCTAAAATTTCCTGGTAGATGGTTGCAGTGACTTTGGTCTTGGTAAAACACAGTGGAGCTACACCAGCAGATGACATGGCTCCCCAAACCATCACTGATTGTGGAAACTTCACACTAGACCTCAAGCAGCTTGGATTGTGGCCTCTACACTCTTACTCCAGACTCTGGGACCTTGATTTCCAAATGAAATGCAAATTTACTTTAATCTGAAAACAACATCTTGGACCACTGAGCAACAGTCCAGTTCTTTTTCTCCTTGGCCCAGGTAAGATGCATCTGGCATTGTCTATTGGTCATGAATGGCTTGACACAAGGAATGCGACAGTTGTAGCCCATGTCCTGGTTACTTCTGTGTGTGGTGGCTCTTGAAGCATTGGCTCCAGCAGCAGTCCACTCCTTGTGACTCTCCCCCAAATTTTTGAATGGTCTTTTCTTAACAATCCTATCAAGGCTGCAGTTATCCCGGTTGCTTGTTCACATTTTTCTACCACACTATTTCCTTCCACTCAACTTTCCATTAATATGCCTGGATACAGCACTCTGTGAACAGCCAGTTTCTTTAGCAATGACTTTTTGAGGCTTACCCTCCTTGTGGAATGTGTCAATGACTGTCTTCTGAACATCTGGCAAGTCTGCAGTTTTCCCCATGATTGTGTAGCCTACTGTATAGAGAGAAGAGCTGCACACTAGTGACAGTGCAAGGGGAATAAATGTAAAGCAGAAACTGCTGTATGAATACTGGCATGAAAAATACAATAGCTATATGTGAGAATGAAAATATGACAATGGCATAACTGCCATGAACTTAAGAATAAAGAGAAATGTAGCTATTGAATTGATCAATACAACAGAGCCCCAACGTCTCGCCACGGTATCCTCTACATTGGGGTCCCTAGCTAATATGTGTCCTCTTTTGCAGTTAAAAAACTTACCGTGTGTGGGAAGCTAAGACTCAGGCTATATATATATATATATATATATATATATATATATACATATATATATATATATATATAAAAAATGTGGACTGGCAATAGGTATGGGTGGGGTCGGGTTCACAAACAAAAGTCTGCAAACCAATTAAGAAATAGTAGTACGGTAGTCTTTCGTTTGTGAACCCGGCCCCACTCACACCAATTGCCAGTCCACATTATACATACCGTGTTTTTCTAAAAATAAGACACTGTCTTATATTTTTTTATTTATTTATTCTTGGAGAAACACGGTTTGGGGTAAGTTTACCCCCCAAAAAAGCAAACCCCCCCCACTTCCCAGGAGACTCATACTCACCAGACCCGGACGCCTGCATGGTTCCCAGGTCCTCCCTATGATCTCCGGTCGGTGCTGCATGCCGTCCTACCATGCTGCTAGCTGACATACTGACACACAGCAGATAGCAGACACACACAGCAGATCGCAGACACACACAGAAGATCGCAGATACACACAGCAGATCGCAGACACACAAAGCAGATCGCAGACACACACAGCAGATCACACACACACAGCAGATCGCACACACACAGCAGATTGCACACACACATCAGATCGCAGACACACACATCAAATCGCAGATCACACACACACAGCAGATCACACACACAGCAGATGACACACACACAGCCGACCGCAGGCACAAACAGCCGATCGCAGGCACACACAGCCAATCGCAGGCACACTCAGCTAATCGCAGGCACACACAGCCGATCGCAGGCACACACAGCCGATCACAGGCACACACAGCCGATCGCAGATACACACAGCCGAACGCAGACACACACAGCAGATCTCAGAAAAACACAGCTGAACGCAGACACACACACAGCCGATCGCAGACACATAGCCAATCGTAGACACACACAGCAGATCACAGGCACACACAGCCGATCACAGATACACGCAGCCGATCGCAGGCACACACACCCAATCACAGATACACACAGCCAAACGCAGACACACACACACTCGATCGCAGAAAAACACAGCCTATCGCAGACACACATAGCCGATCCCAGACACACACAGCAGATTACAGACACAAACAGCAGATCACAGACCCACAGCCGATCGCACACACACACACACACACAGCCAATCGCACACATCACATCCAGCGCTTACGGCCGCAGGGAAGGATGAGAGCAAGTCACGTGTCCCGTCGCAGGTCCTGTTCGTTGTGCTCCACCGCACAGCCTCTCAGGATTCTGCCGGCGAGAAGAGATCGGTGTCGCTGGATGAGGTGAGTGTGTATGCGATCCGATGTGTGTGCGATCCGATGTTTCTGTGTGTGATTTGATGTTTGTGTGTGATCCGATGTTTGTGTGTGCGATCTGATTATGTGTGCGATTTGATTGTGTGCGCGATCTGATGTTTGTGTGAGATCTGGTGTGTGTGTGAGATCTGGTGTGTGTGTGTGAGATCTGATTGTGTGTGTGTGAGCTGATGTGTGCAGGGGTGCGATCACTGCAGGTCCTGCCGCTCAGCGTCGGGTGAGTGATTGCAGGGTGCCGCTGTCTATAATGCAGTGTCCTGCAGTATCTGTAACCTTTTTTAGCTCCACGAACACTTCATTATTGATCCGGGACTAGGGCTTATTTTGGGGGAGGGCTTATATTTAAGCCTTGCTCCGAAAATGCTGAAAATCCCTGCTAGGGCTTATTTTTGGGGGAGGGCTTATTTTTGGAAAAACACAGTATATAGCCTGGGTCTCAGCTTCCCACACATGGTACGTTTTTTAACTGCAAGCAAGGACACACATTAGCTAGGGACCCCAATGTAAGAGAATACCGTGACGAGTAGAGTTGAGCGCGGTTCGCGGTTCATGGTTCTCCAGTTTGCGGTTCGAGTGATTTTAGGGGCTGTTCTAGATCGAACTAGAACTCGAGCTTTTTGCTAAAGCTCGATAGTTCTAGTTACGTTCGAGAACGGTTCTAGCAGCAAAAAGCCAAGCTAATTACTAGCTGGCTTTCCGCTGTAATAGTGTAAGTCACTCTGTGACTCACACTATTATGAAATTTCAGCGTATAGTGTGCGGGAACAGCGCATTCAGATCACTGCTGATGGGATAATGGCGATAGCCATTTTTTTTTTTCCCTTGACTTCCTTCCCTAAGCGCGCGCGTGTAGTGGGGCGGGCCACCATGTCAGCCAATCTCAGACACACACACAGCTAAGTGAACTTTTAGCCAGAGAAGCAACGGCATGTGTGATAGGATGTCCATGTCACATGTCCCTGCATTATAAAAACGGGTATCTGCCCGTCCGGACGCCATTATCTCTTCTGCATCTGGGTGTCAGTCACCGCTGGCGTAGCTAATGTCTCCGATACTGCTGTGTACGCTCTACACACAGCGCTATACAGAATAGGGATAGAAGTTTCTATTAGCCCTTGTAAGCCATAGGTGACAGTCAGGTCCGTGGAAACAGATTTTAACAGCTACAGATAACAGCGTCTGTGTAGCTAAGGTCAGGGACTTCCTCGCTGCATTTCCCCATTAGGAGGGATAGAAAGTGAGGCTTCCTTTCCTGTACACTGACCCACAACCCTGCCACTGTACCCTCCTGCCCTTTCCACACTCAAGTTCATTGTTACTAAGCCATTATACTAGCAAACACTGAGTAAACTTAAGGGCATCCTAAAAGTGGCTGTTGGACTTCCATTATTGTCCCACTGGTGCAAAGCTATTTGCAGCACGTCTGCATTGCACACTCAAACTCATTGTTACTAAGCCATTATACTAGCAAACACTGAGTAAACTTAGTGGCATCCTAAAAGTGGCTGTTGGACTTCCATTAGTGTCCCACTAGTGCAAATCTATTTGCAGCACCACTGCATTGCACACTCAAGCTCATTGTTACTAAGCCATTATACTAGCAAACACTGAGTAAACTTAGTGGCATCTTAAAAGTGGCTTTTGGACTTCCATTAGTATCCCACTAGTGCAAATCTATTTGCAGCACCTCTGCATTGCACACTCAAACTCATTGTTAGTAAGCCATTATACTAGCAAACTATGCTGCCAGTTTAAGGGCCGTATTTGCATTGTCAGGGATAGTTATTGTTGTTTATTCTGCTGTTAATAAAGATAGACCACCGCTGCAATCTACACCACCTCTCAATTTTTACTACCACATTTTCAGTGCACAATCTTGTCGCAATCAAAATGAGTGGCAAAATGACAAATGCTGGTGGAAAGGGGAAGAGGCGTGTTGGAAAAGGAAAAAAAGGGTTTGTCCGTGGGGAAGGTGGCAAAGCTCCATTAATATCTGCTGAAGATAGACCATCTTCCAGCAAAAGTAAGATGTCTACTACTTACCGTGGACAATCTGATGTGCTCCCTTTTTTATGGACACGAACAACTGAAACAAAGGTAGATGATGGCCAAAAAATGAAAATGCTTGAATGGATCTCAAGTTGTCCAACAAGTGCCCTCTCCGCTACCTCAACTACCGCATCCAAAAAACACCAGTCCTCTGAGTTGTCATCCCAATCACCCTTGCTTTCTCCCAGCTCTGAAGTCTCCATCCACCCTGCATAGTATGGTGGAACTGAGATGGCTGAGTCTGCAGAGCAGTTCAGTCACACTATAGCCTGGGAATCAGAGGTCTGCTCCCTAGCTACAGTGAGTACAGACCAGGAAATTGTCTGCAGTGATGCCCAGAACCTTAGTGACTCTGATTCAGGCCATGAGGACCAAGTTTCTGAGCATAATGTTGACCCTTATTCACAAACTGTAACCTGTTGTTATAGACAATGAGGAACATAATGATGACGATGAGACGCAGATACCAGATTGGGATGACAACTTAAATATTGGTTCACGTCAGGAAGAGGTTCCGTCTGAGGGTGAGGGGAGTGCAAACACAACGCTTGATGAGGAAGTTCTAGATCCCACCTACTGTCAACCCACAGTCAGGCACTCGAGGAGGTCAACAGAGGCGGTGGAGGAGGATGCTACTGACGTCGAAGTTACCTTGCGCCTTCCTGGACAGAGGAGTAGTACTGGTAGCACGTCTACAACTGCATCCTCAGCCACCACTCTGTCTCTTAGCACTAGTTGGGGGGGCTCAGCAGGTCGCATGCCCTCTAAGCCTTGCCTAGCCTGGACCTTTTTTGACATAGAAAAAGATCGCCCAAATCATGTGATATGTAAAATGTGTCGTGATTCTGCTAGTAGAGGGCAAAACCTCAGGAGTTTGACAACTTCTTCCATGAATCATCACATGAATAAATATCATATGTCCCAGTGGGAAGCTCACCGTGCTGCAATGTGGTCTAGCGGAGCGAACCATCCACCGCCTGCCCCTTCAAGTGCATCCGCGCGCTCTTCATCTTCTAGGACTGTGGGGACAGCTGTCACACCTGGTTTTCCACGCACAACTTCCACCACTGTAACCGCAACAGGCAGTTTGCTTGGTAGGTCATCATTTGGTTTGGAAGGGGAAACAAGTGCGTGTGCACAGCTCTCTCAGACATCGATAGCATCAACTTTGGATGAAGTCAACATCATGTCTACGCCTGCACTTTCCTCACAAACCTGCATTTTTTCACGAACACCCTACTCACCACCGTCTACACACAGCAGCCAGATCTCTGTCCCTCAGATGTGGACAAATAAAAGGCCATTTCCTGCGACCCATGACAAAGCTAAGAGGTTGACTTTATCCCTCTGTAAGCTCTTGGCTACCGAAATGTTACCTTTCCGCCTGGTGGACACACAGGATTTTAGAGACCTTATGTCTGTCGCTGTGCCCCAGTACCAGATGCCCAGTCGCCACTACTTCTCTAAGAAAGGTGTGCCTGCGCTACACCAGCATGTCGCACACAACATCACCGCTTCCTTGAGAAACTCTGTGTGTGAACGGGTGCATTTCACCACAGATACTTGGACCAGTAAGCATGGACAGGGACGTTACATGTCGCTGACTGGGCACTGGGTAACTATGGTGATAGATGGTGAAGGGTCTGCTGCACAAGTCTTGCCGTCCCCACGACTTGTGTGTCAATCCTCTGTCTGTCCAAGTTCCGACACTGCTTCTGCCTCCTCCACCTTGTCTGGGTCCTCCACCTACGCCCCACGCCTGCCTGGTCAGACCACCAGCGTTGTAACTGCGCAGAAGGAATCGCGCACCCCTCATTACTATGCTGGCAGCAGAGCGCAATGGCATCAGGCGGTCTTTAGCTTGAAATGTCTTGGAAATAAGAGTCACACAGTGGCTGAGTTGTGGGCAGCTCTGGAGACTGAGTTTAATAAATGGTTGTCTCCACTCAACCTGCAGCCTGGTAAGGCCGTGTGCGACAATGCTGCAAACCTGGGTGCGGCCCTTCGCCTGGGCAAGGTGACACACGTGCCTTGTATGGCTCACGTGTTGAACCTTGTTGTCCAGCAATTTTTAACACAATATCCCGGCCTAGATGGCCTTCTGAACAGGGCACGAAAACTGTCTGCTCACTTCCGCCGTTCAACCACCGCTGCTGAGTGACTTGCATCGCTCCAGAAGTTTTTCGGCCTGCCGGTTCATCGCCTGAAATGCCATGTGCCGACACGCTGGAATTCGACTCTCCACATGTTACAGCGACTGTGGCAGCACCATCGAGCCCTGGTGCAATACGTCATGACGTATAGCCTGGGCCAACGAGATGCAGAGGTGGGGCAGATCACCCTGATGGAGTGGTCTCAGATCAAGGACCTATGCAACCTTCTGCACAGTTTCGACATGGCGACGAATATGTTTAGCGCTGACATTGCCATTATCAGCATGACAATTCCAGTCATTTACATGCTGGAGCACACGCTAAACACTATTCGGAGTCAGGGGGTGGGACAACAGGAAGGGGAGGAACTACAGGAGGATTCATATGCGCAAGACACAACAACATCACCAAGGTCAAGACGTTCATCATCACCAACACGGCAGGCATGGGACCATGGGGGACAGGGATCAACAAGGGCGCGTGGTAGCAGGCAAAATGTTGAGGAAGGTGCAGGAGAACATGAAGAAATGGAGGACGAACTGTCCATGGACATGGAAGACTCAGCGGATGAGGGAGACCTTGGTCAAATTTCAGTTGAAAGAGGTTGGGGGGAGATGTCAGAGGAAGAAAGAATGGTTAGCACCTCTATGCCACAAACACAGCGTGGACTTGGTCCGCATGGCTGCGCAAGGCACATGAGCGCCTTCTTGCTGCACTACCTCCAACATGACCCTCGTATTGTCAAAATTAGAAGTGATGATGACTACTGGTTTGCCACACTATTAGATCCCCGGTACAAGTCCAAATTTTGTGACATAATTCCAGCCATAGAAAGGGACGCACGTATGCAGGAGTATCAGCAGAAGCTGTTACTCGATCTTAGCTTGGCTTTTCCACCAAACAACCGTGGTGCAGGGAGTGAATCTCCCAGTTGTAACTTTGACAAACATGGGACGGTCTCGTCATCTTCAACAGTCTACCCGTACCAGTAGCACCGTATCTGGTGCTGATAACAGCAATTTTATTGAATCTTTTCATAATTTTTTTAGACCATCCTTTGCAAGGCCACCAGAGTCAACAAGTCTGACACATAGTCAACGGCTGGAGAGGATGATACAGGAGTATCTCCAAATGAACATCGATGCCATGACTTTGCAAATGGAGCCTTGCTCATTTTGGGCTTCAAATCTTGAAAAATGGCCAGAGCTCTCCACTTACGCCTTTTTAGATTTTGTCGTGTCCAGCTGCCAGCGTTGTCTCTGAACGTGTCTTCAGTGCTGCTGGGTGTGTGCTGACAGATAAGCGCACGCTTCTGTCCAGTGACAATGTGGACAGACTGACGTTCATCAAAATGAACAAGTCATGGATCCACAAGGAATTTACTACCCCTGTGTCATCCTGGGGAGAGTAAATGCTTGTGGACTTTGAATGTGCTTGATGCAAATCTACCTGTGAAGTGTACAACTGGGGCACAAGTGCCGCCACTGAGGGGGTGGGTGTGTGTGAAAAAAAGGGAGACTCTGCTTGGAGTAACCCTTGCATACAGTGTTTTTAAAAATGATCCAAGATGAACACAGCTAGGATCAGGAAAGACATTGCTACCTACCCCGGAGTCCTCTTGGGGACGGTTAAGTATGGCGTATTTTTGAATGTGCTTGATGCAAGTCTAGCTGTGAAGTATACAACTGGGGCACAAGTGCTGCCACTGAAGGGGTGGGTGTGTGTGGGGCACAATTTTTGGAAAAAACGGAGACTCCGCTTGGAGTAACCCTTGCTTGCTGTGTTTTTTAAAAGGAGCCAAGATGAACAAGTCATGGTTCAGCAAAGACTTTGCTACCTACCCCGGGGTCATCCATCCTGGGGACGGTTAAGTATGGCGTATTTTTGAATGTGCTTGATGCAAATCTAGATGTGAAGTGTACAACTGGGGCACAAGTGCTGCCACTGAAGGGGTGGGTGTATGTGGGGCCCAATTTTTGGAAAAAAGGGAGACTCCGCTTGGAGTAACCTTGCGGTGTTTTACATGATTTTAGAAGGGCATGCCATGGCTATATCTTTGTCTCCTCCTCTTTTTCCTTGTCCAGCTCTTTTGTTTTCGCATGAGTATATGTCCTTGTCACTTTCCCATGTGTTTGTGTTGTGTTGTGAGTTGTTTGTCACCTTTTGGACACCTTTGAGGGTGTTTTCTAGGTGTTTTTATGTGTTTGTGATTGCCTCCCATTGTTTCCTATGCGGTTCGAGTGGTTCGCCGAACCGAACTCGAACGAGACCTCCGTTCGGCGAACCGAACTCGAGCCGAACCGCGACCGGTTCGCTCATCTCTAGTGACGAGGTTTTGGGGCTCGGTTGTATTGATCAATTCAATAGATAAATGTCTCTTTATTCTTAAGTTCATGGCAGTTATTCACATTCCATTGTCATATTTTCATTCTCACATATAGCTATTGTATTTTTCATGACAGTATTCATACAGCAGTTTCTGCTTTACATGTATTCCCCTTGCACTGTCACTGGTGTGCAGCGCTTCTCTGTATATATTGAAGTTTTTTAGGGTTTTTGCACGCAGTTCAGACTTAGAATGGTGTTCCAGACGTTATTTCTTAATTGGTGTGTAGCCTACTAAACCAGAATAAGGGACCATTTTAAATGCATAGGAAGCCTTTACAAGTGTTTTATGGTAATTATTCTAATTTTCTGAGATAATGACTTTTGGGTTTTCATAGGCTGTAAGCTGTAATCATCAACATTAACAGAAATAAACACTTGAAATAGATCACTTTTTTTTGTATTCAATTACTGAAATAAATTAACTTTTTGATGATATTCTAATTTATTGAGATGCACTTGTATGTATACAGTACAGTCCAAAAGTTTGGACACACCTTCTCATTCAAAGAGTTTTCTTTATTTTCATGACTGAAAATTGTAGATTCACATTGAAGGCATCAAAACTATGAATTAACACATGTGGAATAAAATACTTAGCAAAAAATTGTGAAACAACTGAAAATATGTCTTATATTCTAGGTTCTTCAAAGTAGCCACCTTTTGCTTTGATTACTGCTTTGCACGCTCTTGGCATTCTCTTGATGAGCTTCAAGAGGTAATCACCGAAAATGGTTTTCACTTCACAGGTGTGCCCTGTGAGGTTTAATAAGTGGGATTTCTTGCCTTATAAATGGGGTTGGGACCATCAGTTGTGTTGTGCAGAAGTCTGGTGGATACACAGCTGATAGTCCTATTGAATAGACTGTTAGAATTTGCATTATGGCAAGAAAAAAACAGCAAAGTAAAGAAAAACAGGTGGCCATCATTACTTTAAGAAATGAAGGTCAGTCAGTCCGAAAAATTGGGAAAACTTTTAAGTGTCCCCAAGTGCAGTGGCAAAAACCATCAAACGCTACACAGTAACTGGCTCACATGAGGACTGCCCCAGGAAAGGAAGACCAAGAGTCACCTCTGCTGCAGAGGATAAGTTTATCCGAGTCACCAGTCTTACAAATCGCAGGTTAACAGCAGCTCAGATTAGAGACCAGGTTAATGCCACACAGAGTTCTAGCAGCAGACACTTCTCTAGAACAACTGTTAACAGGAGACTTTGTGCAGCAGACCTTCATGATAAAATAGATGCTAGGAAACCACTGCTAAGGACAGGCAACAAGCAGAAGAGACTTGTTTGGGCTAAAGAACACAAGGAATGGACAGTTAAATGAGTGGAAATCTGTGCTTTGGTCTTATGAGTCTAAATTTGAGATG
Organism: Anomaloglossus baeobatrachus; assembly: GCF_048569485.1. NCBI lineage: Eukaryota > Metazoa > Chordata > Amphibia > Anura > Aromobatidae > Anomaloglossus > Anomaloglossus baeobatrachus. The sequence goes on along the minus strand of NC_134353.1, from coordinate 807,955,255 downwards.
TTTGGATCCAACCACCGTGTCTTTGTGTGATGCAGAAAAGGTAAATAGATGGACTCTACATGCCTGGTTGCCACCGTGAAGCATGGAGGAGGAGGTGTAATGGTGTGGGGATGCTTTGCTGGTGACACTGTTAGGGATTTATTCAAAATTGAAGGCATACTGAACCAGCATGGCAACCACAGCATCTTGCAGCGGCATACTATTCCATCCGGTTTGCGTTTAGTTGGACCATCATTTATTATTCAATAGGACAATGACCCCAAACACACCTCCAGGCTGTGTAAGGGCTATTTGACTAAGAAGGAGAGTGATGGGGTGCTACGCCAGACCTGAACCCAATCAACATGGTTTCGAGTGAGCTGGACCGCAGAGTGAAGCAAAAGGCCAACAAGTGCTAAGCATCTCTGGGAACTCCTTCAAGACTGTTGGAAGACCATTTCCGGTGACTACCTCTTGAAGCTCATTAAGAGAATGCCAAGAGTGTGCAAAGCAGTAATCAAAGCAAAAGGTGGCTACTTTGAAGAACCTAAACTTTAGGTCTGTACTGTGTGTATATATATATATATATATATATATATATATATATATATATATAGAGATAGATAGATAGATAGATAGATAGATACATATATATATATATAATATATATATATATATATATATATATAATATTAGAAAAAAGGAACAGTCACACACTGTGAAAAAACAAAAGAAATTCTACCTAAAAATATTAATGGAGGTATTTGGAATATTATAATGGCCATTGTAATACAGGCCCAGCGTCCCTTTACGGCACCCTCCTTTGCTGGGTCCTACTCTAAACTGCATCTTTTCTGGGTTTTAAAAACCTACAAGATCAGCAGGTGAACGCAAAAAAGGTAATGAAGCTGCCAGGAGCTAGAGTGCAAATCCAGCAAACAGAGCTATATACTGTATATATGTTATGCATGCATATTTGTTTCCTGAATAATAGAGATGAGCGGTGTTTGAATCGAACTGTTCACCAATCTCAAATTCGACCTGTTTTAGGCGATGTTCGAGTCGTTCGACGAACGTGAACAATTAACTTCAAATTCGACAGTTCGAGGTTATGTTCGATAATGGTTCGATCACCAAAAGCATAACTGGCTTTTCACAGTAATACTGTCATTCAATGTTAATACAGTGGAACCTTGGTTAATGAGAACAATCCGTTCTGGGAGTGTGCTTGTTAACCAAGTTACTCGTTCAGCAAAGCAAGATTTCCCATAGGAAATCATTGCAATGCAGACAATTCCTTCCACAACTTGTTAAATGTCCCATCCTGGTCCCCTATTGTGCCATTTCCACACATGCACAAACACACACAAACACACACAAACACACACAAACATACACAAACATACACATATTATGCTTACCTTACCTTCCGTTCCATCGCCGGCCTCCTGGGATTTGCAGTTCGCCGGTACAAGATGTGCATCGGGTAACCAATGCGACTGATGCCGGAACGTCTGCTGCCAGACCGCTGACATCAAAGGCAGGTGCCGCTTGCCTCTGATTGGCCAGCGCACTGTCTTTGAGTAGCATCTGACAGAGGAAGTTCCTCCCTCATCGCGATGGTTACCTGATACACGTAGTTTGCTGCTACAGGATGTGTATCGGGTAACCATCGCGACAATGGAGGAACTTCCTCTGTCAGAAGCTACTCAAAAGCAGCGCGCTGGCCAATCAGAGGCAAGCGGCTCCTGCCTTTGACATCAGCACTCTGTCAGCGGAAGTTCCGGCATCAGTCGCGATGGTTGCCCGGTACATCTTGTACCGGCGAACTGCAAATCCCAGGGCCGGCAATGGAACGGAAGGTAAGGTGAGCATAATATGTGTGTGTGCGTTCGTGTTTGTGCATGTTTGTATGTGTTTGTGTTTGCCTGCCATTGTTTTCAATGGTGTTCGAAGGTGTTCAAAAGTGTTCGACAAACGTTCGATGAACATACCCCAAGTTCGACGAACCGAAACAAACTCGAACACTAGGGTGGTGGCTCATCTCTACTGAATAACAAATTCACCATAGTGTAACTCAGCATTCTAAATTTGAATTAATATCACTAATCGCTATCATTAGCCATCACTGTGTCCACCATTAACTAGATAATTTTTCCCCACCCAATAAACATGTAAATTAATTAGCCACAGTACTCTTTCCCCTACTTTACTAGCAGTTATGCTCTTGCATCCCCCCTACCACTGTGCTCCTCCTGCTTCTCTAATCCATTATAATTACAGGCCGTCCCCCCAATTCATTATAATTACATGCCCTCCCTCCAATTTATTATAATTTCATACCCACTAATTCATCATATTTACATGCCTTCCCTCTAATTCATTATATCATGTCCTCTCTCGTATACTCATTTGTGTCACTTTATAGAAAAAAAAGAAAGGAATCATTACTGAACTCGGCTCTGCTTCCTCTTGTGGCTGGCTCGAACAGAACCGATGTCAGCAACCGGCAAACCCGGTCAAATGCTGGGGCCCTGGGCTGCCGGGGGGGGCCCACTCCCATTGGCAGGCCATGCCACCACTAATCAAGGGGGCCCAATACCCACGCTGTCACTGGCCTCTTCCTCCGCCAAGAATCGCACTTTCAATTGTATCGGCATCGCAGTTGCTGATAGAATTGAAAGCAATGATGAGATGGAGCAACTCACTACCTCTCATCATTCTCCCTCTGTGTCTGTCGGCGCTCTGAAAGTCAGCACCATATGGGGGCTGTATAGTGCCATATGGGGGCTGCATAGTGCCATAGGGGGCTGCATTATACTACATGGGGGCTACATAATACTATATGGATGACTATGGCCACTTCACAACACTATGTAGAGGAATATGGGGCTGCATACTATGTAATATATATATTTTACATATATGCAAAAATATAACATGTTTGTTAGAGACGGCTACCAATCAGCGTGGCACAGACACATTCCCAGGAGGAGCTGGATGTAGACAAACGGTGAATGAGGCTGCTGCCGGCTTCCCAATATTAGAAATATCTCTGTGTCTGTGTGTGCATGTATGATGTGTATCGATGTATGTCAGTGTATATGACTGTGTCTAGATTTATATGTGACTATTTATATGTGGGTTTTTTTATTTCTCTTTAAATATGTATGTGTACGTATGCCTGTATGTGTATGTATCTGTGCAGGTCTATGTGTGGATGGAGCCCACTGAGACTCTTTCGCTCAGGGCCCACAAAACCCTGGAGCCGGCCCTGGGCTCGAACATGTTGGCTTGCTCATATCAAGGCATCAGCACAGTCATAGGTTACAGGTAAGGCGAATGGAACTTCCTGACATTGTCTATTGCGAGCAGCGGAAATTCAGGAAGGCTCCCTGTTTGGCAATAGGCGCCACCTATGGTGTCGCACAATATATTGTGAGAGCATATTGGCCATGACACTCCCCAAGTCCCTGGTCTACGGATAGCTCTCATTATATTGCACCCATGATATCTGCCCTTAATTAGCTCTATAAAGCTAAAGCTGTCAATCATAGATGGGCAGGGTCGTGGAGATGGAGGGGAAAGAAGCAGGTCGGAAGGTGCACTTAAATGTTTTACCCACCAGGTGACAATACTTTGTTTGAACAGTCATTCTGTACTGACAGACCCTTTAAAATATGTACTGGCAGAATTGAAAAAGTGTGTGCAATCAAGAAGGCATACAAAGCTCACCCCAGTTTATCAGCTCCATGTACATTGGTGAATGCAGAAGAAATTTCTGGGTAGAGAATGCTTTTCCTAATTAAACATTTGACAGGTGCAGACAGTCGCTAATGGTTGAAATGTAAAAGAAGGTTGTCTTAGATGATGCCATGTTTTTGATTTGTGTTATTTGGTGCATTCATTTAATAAGTAAAAATGGAATGATTGTGATATTTTAATAAAAAATTGTGATATAAAAAACATATACTTTATAGTACCTGTAGGTAAATAAACTTCTATGCAAGATCTACTGTATGTCGGCATTTCTGCCATATTTATGCATAATAAACTTTTACCAGTCACTGTCACTGGTTCAGTTTTGTTCCTTTTTATGTTGTTCCTATCTTCTCGCTTTACTTTGTGTAATTATCCTTTGAAGATTGGAAAGAGCTGGTGAGCTGTTGACAATCTGAAATGCTGGAGAACAGTTTAATGGCTGTCATAGGTTTATGCACAAAATCGCAGAACTGTTCAATCTTAACGCTGCTAAATACTTGTTTGTCAAAATAAAAATTACTGTTCTCAGTTACATTGCTCTGATTTACACACATGTAGCTCAGCAATGATTTATCCTGATAAGTGGATTCTATATTGTTGATGTTTTCTGTAGAAACTATGTTCTGAGAGTAAATGGATGAATCACGTTTGTCCAGTGAAAAGTTATAATAATAATAAGAAAAAGAAGAAGATTTTTTATTAATGTATGCATTAACATATTCTGCAGAGCTTTACAACTCAAAAGGGACATATACAGACATTATAAGACATTACATAATAATACAATTCAACAGAAACCAAGAGGAGTGAGGTTCTTACTGGCAGGCTTACAACAATCTATGAGGAAATAAGGCAGGCACTAAAGGTAAATGATAAAAGTGCTTGTATTGTATGGTTCATCCAGTTGGGAATTCAAATTCAAATAATTCTGCATGAATCGGTCACCAACCAATATGAATACAAGTACAGATACAGATACAGAGGGCTATTAAGTGCATGGAGGGTGTAAACAGATGATAAAAAAAACAGATTTTGAAGAAAATATTGTAAGGGCAAAAACAAAAGTAGTTAGATAAGTGAGGTGATAGGCCAGTCTAAAGAAATACATTTTTAGGGCAGGCTTAAAACTATCATATTGTGAATTATGCAAATTGTCCTTGGTAGTGCGTCCTAGAGAATTGGTGAAGCTCGTGAGAAGTCATGGAGATGGGAGTGGGAGATCTGGATTATAGAAGATATCTGTCTTAGGTCATAGTGAAATGGAGGGTAGGGGTAGGGTGAAATACAGAGATGTAGGACAGTGCAGAACTGTGGAGAGCTTTGTGGGTGAGAGTGATAGGTTTATGTTGGACTCTGTAGTGGATAGGTAACGAGTGCAATGACTGGTACAAGGTGGAGGCCTCGGTGTAGCGACTGGAGAGGAAAATGATCCTGGCTGCTGCATTTAGAAGGGATTGGAGAGGGTAAGGTTTAGTAAGAGGGAGACCGATTAGTAGATAATTGCAAGAGTCCATATGAGAATGAATAAGGGCGACAGTAAGAGTTTTTGCAGCAGCAGCAGTAAGAAAATGGTGCATTCTAGAGATGTTTTTAAGCTGCAGGTCACATGGGTGAGCAAGTGATCAGTAGTAGGATGTGAAGGAGAGATCTGAGTCAAGATAGATGATAACTTTCTGATCACCTATCCTATGAATTTGCGATAATAGGTTTTCACTGGACAATGCCTTTAACCAGGAGTGGGATTCAAATTTTTAACAACAGGTTCTCTGTAAACCCCGCCCTGTTGAAAACCACACCCATTCAGTAACCACACCCATTTTGTTAGCCACACCCATTTACACGCACTTTCCTCCACCAAAAAATACAAGTAATTTAAAGTAAAATCTCTTTCCCCTTCTTCCTCTCCTCTACCTTCACTCTCCTGTCCAGCACCAGTTGTTCCAGTCACTGTCAGTCATATTGTATTAAACGATTTATCTCCAATTTTTAAAAATTATTACTAAAGGAGCCCTGCTAAAATTGGAACGGACGACCTTCCCCATACAGATCCCATCCCATAATGGCCCCTTTCCCCTGCAGATCCCATCATGGCTTCTTTTCCCAGCAGATCTTATCCCATGTGCTCCTTTTCCTATAGTTCCCATCTATGCAGCCTCCTCTCCCCATATAGCTCCCATCTTATGTTGCCTCCTCTCCCCATATAGCTCCCATCTATGCTGCCTCCTCTCCCCATATAGCTCCCATCTATGCGGCCGCCTCTCCCCATATAGCTCCCATTTATGCAGCCTCCTCTCCTCATATAGCTCCCACCTATGCCGCCTTCTCTCCCTATATAGCTCGCATCTATGCGGCCTTCTCTCCCTATATAGGTGGCATCTATGCGGCCTCCTCTCCCAATATAGCTCCCATCTATGCGGCCTCCTCTCCCAATATAGCTCCCATCTATGCGGCCTCCTCTCCCCATATAGATGCCATCTGTGCAACCTCCTCTCCCCATATGGCTGCCATCTGTGCAGTCTCCTCTCCCCATATAGCTCCCATCTATGCGGCCTCCTCTCCCCATATAGCTCCCATCTATGCGGCCTCCTCTCCCCATATAGCTGCTATCTATTCAGGCTCCTCTCCCCATATAGCTGCCATCTGCGCAGCCTCCTCTCCCCATATGGCTGCCATCTGTGCAGCCTCCTCCCCATATAGCTGCCATCTGTGCAGCCTCCTCTCTCCATATAGCTGCCATCTGTGCAGCCTCCTCTCTCCATATAGCTGCCATCTGTGCAGCCTCCTCTCCCCATATAGCTGCCATCTGTGCAGCCTCCTCTCCCCATATAGCTGCCATCTGTGCAGCCTCCTCTCCCCATATAGCTGCCATCTGTGCAGCCTCCTCTTCCCATATAGCTGCCATCTGTGCAGCCTCCTCTCCCCATATAGCTGCCATCTGTGCAGCCTCCTCTCCCTATATAGCTGCCATCTGTGCAGCCTCCTCTCTGCATATAGCTGCCATCTGTGCAGCCTCCTCTCCCCATATAGCTGCCATCTGTGCAGCCTCCTCTCCCCATATAGCTGCCATCTATGCAGCCTCCTCTCCCCATATAGTTCCCATCTGTGCAGCCTCCTCTCCCCATATAGCTCCCATCTGTTCAGCCTCCTCTCCCTATATAGCTCCTATCTATTCAGCCTCCTCTCCCTATATAGCTCCCATCTGTGCAGCCTCCTCTCCCCATATAGCTGCCAATGTGTGCAGCCCCCTCTCCCCATATAGCTGCCATCTATGCAGCCTCCTCTCCCCATATAGCTGCCATTTTATGTGGTCTCCTTTCCCCATATAGCTCCCATCTTATGTGGCCCCTCTCCCCATATAGCTGCCATATTATGTGGTCTCCTTTCTTCATATAGCTCTCATCTTATGGGGCCCCTCTCCCCATATAGGTCCCATCTTATGCGGCCCCTCTCTCTGCATCTTCGGTTCACTGAGCGCTTACCTGCTCCAAGCACTGGCGGCCTCTCCTCTGTCTTCCGTCCTCCTCCGCGGCTCGTCTCTGCACACTGACGCTGACAGACGGCAGTAGGAGGGGCTATTTCCTCCCACTGCCGTGACCTCTGCAGCGTCAGCACGTCGCTGCACGCCGGGTCAGGGAGCAGACAGGCTCCACTGTACCTGGAAGTGTGGCACGTATGGAGGTAACAGGATTCATTTGTGTTAGAGTCTTAAAGACATTAACACAAGTGAATACAGGGAACCGGATCGCTAGAGCTGTTTCTTGCCGGTTCAGGGAACCGGCTGCTATTTTAACAACCGGTTCGCCCGAACCGGACAGAACCGGCTGAATCCCACCCCTGCCTTTAACTAATTAGTTAATTAAAAGTTTTCAATGTATTGCTAAAAAAAGTATTATTGTTTTAAAGGCTGAATATGCATAACAATAAGTAATTATTATATTTGTATAGTGACAACATATTCAGCAGCACTTTACAATCCAGAGAGTGCAAGTTCAATTAATATTAGACATTACACGATAATACAGTTAAACAATTCAAAAAGAGGTGTGAGGGCCCTGCTCGCAGGTGTACAGTCTATATGGAAATATGGATGGCAAGAACGTTAAAAAGTGTTTCTATTGTATCGACCACTGATCTTCATAATAAATAGGAGTATATATTTAAGCTGCATGAACTGGCCCCAAGCAATATTCGTCCATGTACAAATGCAAAATCCTTTTGAGTGCATGGAGTATGTGGGAACAGATGATAGCAGTAACCAGATTAAAATGTACAAAGAAACAACTGAGCACAGTTAGACTAGTGAATTGAAATGATCGGACTACCTGAATAATTATGTTTTAAGGATCAATAAAACTGTGGACACTAGAAATTAACAGATTGTCTGGGGTAGTAGCGTGTTTTCCCGAAAATAAGACACTGTCTTATATTATTTTTCGCACTGAAAAATGCACTAGGGCTTATATTCAGGATAGGGCTTATTCTCGGGGAAACACAATTGGGGGTAAGTTTAACACCCCCCAAAAAAAAAGAAATCAGACCCCCTTGTCAGGAGAATCATACTCACCTGACCCCAGATCCAGACTCACCACATCCGGCAATACCGATTGCTCCTGGCCGGTAGGGGAACCTGGGACACAGTGCAGTGGGACATGAGGACCTGCAGTGGAACGCATAGCCTGGAAGAGTTCATTTACTGTATAAAAAGTGATAAAAGATGATTTATCCACAACAAGGCATCTGAGATAAGACATCATGGTATGACATTTTTCAGCATTCTATACCCTGTATGCCCATATTAATAGGTTAGGTTGGTCAAATGCGGTGACAGATTCCCTTTAATTGAAAGGAAATCAAAGTTTTGTGTCCTGACTGCTAACAAGGGCCAATTTTATCTATACCCCGTGTGCAGAATTATTAGGCAAGTTGTATTTTAGAGGATTTTTTTTTATTATTGATCAACAACTATGTTCTCAATCAACCTAAAAGACTCATAAATATCAAAGTTTAATATTTTTGGAAGTTGGACTGGGTTTTTTTTAGATTTGGCTATCTTAGGAGGATATCTGTTTGTGCAGGTAACTATTACTGTGCAGAATTATTAGGCAACTTAAAAAAAACAAATATATTTCTATCTCACTTGTTTATTTTCACTAGGTAAACCAATATAACTGCACAAAATTTAGAAATAAACATTTCTGACAGCAAAAACAAAACCCCAAAAAATTAGTGACCAATATAGCCACCTTTCTTTATGAGGACAATCAACAGCCTACCATCCATAGATTTTGTCAGTTGCTTGATCTGTTTACGATCAACATTGCGTGCAGCAGCCACCACAGCCTCCCAAACACTGTTCCGAGAGGTGTACTGTTTTCCCTCCCTGTAGATCTCACATTTTATGAGGGACCACAGGTTCTCTATGGGCTTCAGATCAGGTGAACAAGGGGGCTATGTCATTTTTTTTTTCATCTTTTAGACCTTTACTGGCCAGCCACATTGTGGAGTAGTTGGATGCATGTGATGGAGCATTGTCCTGCATGAAAATCATGTTTTTCTTGAACGATACCGACTTCTTCCTGTACCACTGCTTGAAGAAGTTGTCTTCCAGAAACTAGCAGTAGGTCTGGGAGTTGAGCTTTTTCACTCCATCCTCAACCTGAAAAGGTCCCACAAGCTCATCTTTGATGATACCAGCCCATACGAGTACCCCACCTCCACCTTGCTGGCGTCTGAGTCGGAGTGGAGCTCTCTGCCCTTTACTGATGCAGCCTCTGGCCCATCCATCTAGCCCATCAAGAGTCACTCTCATTTCATCAGTCATTAAAACCTTTGAAAAATCAGTCTTAAGATATTTCTTGGCCCAATCTTGACGTTTTATCTTATGTTTCTTGTTCAAAGGTGGTCATTTTTCATTTTTCATTTTTACCTTGGCCATGTCCCTGAGTATGGCACACCTTGTGCTTTTTGATACTCCAGTAACGTTGCAGCTCTGAAATATGGCCAAACTGGTGGCAAATGGCATCTTGGCAGCTTCACGCTTGTTTTTCCTCAATTTATGGGCAGTTATTTTGTGCCTTTTTTGCCCAACGCGCTTCTTGCCACCCTGTTTGCTATTTACCATGAAACGCTTGATTGTTCGGTGATCACGCTTCAAATGTTTGGCAATTTTAAGACTGCTGCATCCCTCTGCAAGACATCTCAAAATTGTGGACTTTTCAGAGCCCATCAAATCTCTCTTCTGACCCATTTTGCAAAAGGAAATGAAGTTGCCTAATAATTAAGCACATCTTATATAGGGTGTTGATATCATTATACCACACCCCTCCTCATTGCAGAGATGCACATCACCTGATTTACTTAATTGGTAGTTGGCTCTCAAGCCTATACAGCATGGGGTAGGACAACATGTATAAAAAGTATCATGTGATCAAAATACTCATTTGCCTAATAATTCTGCACACAGTGTAGTGGAGGACAAACAACCGCGGTACTCTGGGCACAGTACAGATATAGATATGGGAGAGGGTTTTACTGGCAGTGTAGGAAATCCACTGACATGCCAGCCACCTGGCAGCTGCCACATCAGACACTTTCCATTGTACTGTGGCCCCACTACATTTTCTCTAGTAGGGCTCTTTTCCACTTTCAATTTTCATGTGCGAGTGTGATGACAAAACGAACAGGACCATTTTTTGCTCGTTGGTCTCCCACTATGCAGCACACATCGGCGAGTTTGACGGCGGGAGACCAATGAACACCGGTGTGCAGTGAGCCGTTGTTTCACGGGTTGCTGGTGGCTGATGGCTGGTCACTGGTTGCTGTGGAGATCTGCCTGATTGACAGCTCAACAGCGGCCATGTAGCGATGTTCCAGCGATCCCTACCAGGTCGGATCGTGTTAGGACCAGGAGGACGGGTAGGCCCAGGAGGTGGATCCACTGGGCTGAACACCTCACCGAGGGCAAGGTGCCCGGTAGCCGGAGCACTACGGGTAGCAGGACAGTCCGTTCAGAGGAGTGGAGTGAAGAAGTCCCTGGGACCACGGAGTCTCTGAAGGTAGTCCGGGTGACGGAGCTCAGATTCGGAGGCCGAGGTGATGTCAGGCAGAATCCGGAACCAACGGAGCGAGGAGGTGGGTCACCACACGGATCCAGGGATCGGAGATGGTAGGGACTGACGAGATGGCGGACAGTCACTGTTCGGGGTTCTGGAATCGTCAGGACCGGTTGGCGGGACAGGAGCGACTCTACAAGAGAGATAGGTAAGTACGGAACAAGGAACAGGGAGACCTGACTCCTAGCTTAGCAAACATGAAGAACAGGCCCCGCCCACTTGGAAAGGAACCCCCTATATACCCTGTACCTGATTCTTCAATATCCTGTTGGAGGACGCTGGCCCTTTAAGAGAGGGTCAATGACCGCGCGTGCGCCCTAATGCGCATGCGCGAGGCCCGGGTGCCAAAAGCCAGAGCAGGGAGCAGTGCACAGGAGGCAGGAGTGCCGGGCTGGCTCAGCGTTGCCGACGGGCGCCGGGAGCGGGGACCGGGTTGTCTGGAGGACGCAGGTGAGGGAGCATGGAGGCTGTGGAGCGGGGGACCGGGAAGAATGGCACGGGAGCAGCGGAGCGTGACATGAGAGCGGAGAAGCGTGGCAGGGGAGCCGGGGAGCGTGGCAGGGGAGCATGGCAGGGGAGCCGGGGAGCGTGACAGATCGCTGGTGGGATCACTGGTACGTCGCTATGTGTAACGGGACCCTAATGATCTGACTGATAAGTGACAAATCAATGACTGGAACAAAGTGGCAGTAGCTAAAGGAAAGTATTCTGTCACTTGTTTCCCTGTGGGCTCTAATGTGAACAGGACTCTTGAAGTAAGCAGGGTTCAGCCTTCTTTGCCTATTAATAGGGCTGAGTTGTAGAACTAGACCCAGTGACACCTACCCGAGCCACCTGATCTGGATAAACAGTAGAGGAGTCTCAATGGTCCAGTGAGCACCATGGTCATTTTATTACAATCATTAGTGAGGGTCCAGGGCATGGATACCCACCAACAATCATTGACAGCCATAAAAAGAAAAATCTTGGATTTGATGTAAGCATAAGCAGCAAATGCAGATTTATGGTTTCCATTCTTGGACAACAGAATAAACATAATTTTAGATAACCCTAGATACATATTTAGAGTTTAAATTACAGTGATAAATTTTATACACTTCACACATTGTATTTATTATATGCCTCATTAATTGCTGCCAGCATATAACCAACTTTACTTGACTTTTTCTTTATATCCGGCGGCTCATTTTCTGAATTTTAATATGAAATCTATAAGCAGTGGAGAAGTTCTGTAAAAGTTGGGCTGCACAGAAGCTCTGGCTAGGAATGAACAGTAATTATAGGATGTTACACATTACTGGAGCAGCTAAATACCGAATGCAGGAAGGTATAGGCGGCACATGTACAAGGCTACATCATAAAATTCTTTTTATTATAGCATTGAACAAATTAAGTAAAGATACAAGCAATTTGGCACTTTGCCACCAATTAAAATGTTTACAAAAACTGCCATGAACTTTTCAATGTTTTATGTATAGGCTCCATGAGTGTGACAGGGTATTTCTAGAAAGACAAAAGCACGATGCTAAAAAAAATAGGATTTAAAAAGGGAGAACACTGGCCTCCAACTAAATAGTGTAACCACAGTATAAGATCACTTCCCTTCCATGTAACAGATCTGCAGGGGAGTAAAAATATCTGTTATATGCAGTTGCAGTCAAAACTAATCAACCATCCATTACAAATTAGATTGTAAGAAAAATGTGTAAACTTTCTGCTGTTTGCAATAAATCAATAAAACAAGAACAATTTATATAACTCAAAACAACTAATATAACAAGTGGTTTCTCCAAAGGCATCATTAAATGCCACTTTTACTAACTACTGTAGCAGTATAGAAATATTCAATCTCTTCATGACAAGTGTCTTTAGTAGTTAGTGACACCCCTTTGGCCGTTATGACTAGATACAAACATGCTGCATACTTACAACAGTGTCTAGTGTATAGTGTCATGCATTCCTAATAAGTGTAAAGGGGGCTTTACACGCAACGATATCGCTAACGAGATGTCGTTGGGGTCACGGAATTAGTGGCACACATCCGGCCTCGTTAGTGACGTTGTTGCGTGTGACACGTACAAACGACCGCTAACGATCAAAAATACTCATCTAAACGTTGATCGTTGACACGTTGTTCAAATCCCAAATATCGTTGATGGTGCTGGACGCAGTTTGTTCGTCATTCCTGAGGCAGCACACATCGCTACGTGTGACACCCCAGGAACGACGAACAACAGCACACCTGCGTCCTCCGGCAACGAGGTTGAAATGACTTTACTGCAGCTGCTCTCCGCCCCTCTGCTTCAATTGGAGGCCTGCCGTGGGACATTGCTGTGACACCGCACGAACCGCCCCCTTAGAAAAGAGGCAGTTCGCCGGCCACAGCAACGTCATTTGGCAGGTAAGTACGTGTGACTCCTAATAGCGATATTGTGCGCCACGGGCAGCGATCTGCCCGTGACGCACAAATGACGGGGGCGGGTGCGATTGGCAGCGACATCGCTAGCGATGTCGCTGTATGTAAATTGGCCTTTATCCCATTCACATGGGTAAGGATCTCTAGTAGCCACGTTTAGGATGCCACTAAGATCACTCAGAGTTTGCTAGTATAATGGCTTAGTAAGAATGAGTTTCAGTGTGCAATGCAGGCAGACATGCTGCAAATATCTTTGCACTAGTTGGACAATACAGAAGTCCAACAGCCACGTTTAGGATGCCACTAAGTTCACTAAGTGTTTGCTAGTATAATGGCTTAATAACAATGAGTTTGAGTGTGTAATGCAGGCAGACGTGCTGCAAATATCTTTGCACTAGTGGGACAATACAGAAGTCCAACAGCCACGTTTAGGATGCCACTAAGTTCACTCAGTGTTTGCTAGTATAATGGCTTAGTAAGAATGAGTTTGAGTGTAATGCAGGCAGACGTGCTGCAAATATCTTTGCACTAGTGTGACAATACAGAAGTCCAACAGACACGTTTAGGATGCCACTAAGTTCACTCAGTGTTTGCTAGTATAATAGGAATAACGTTTGGAACACCATTCTAAGTCCGAACTGGGTGCAAAAACCTAAAAAAAATCACTATGGGGAGATAAGGTATGCACACCAGTGACTATGTAAGGGGAATACATGAAATAGCAGAAACTGCTGTGTGAATACTGACTTGAAAAATCCAATAGCTATATGCAAGAGTGAAAATGGGAAAAATGGAATCTGCATTACTGCCATGAACATATGAATCAAGAGAAATTTAGCTACTGAATTGATCAATGCAACAGAGCCCCAACACTACGCCAAAGTATTTCTCTACGTTGGGGTCCCTAGCTTGTGTGTGTCCTCTCATGCAGTTAAAAAACTTACCGTGTATGGGAAGCTGAGACCCAGGCTATTTATGCGTATGATATGGATTGGCAATAGGTGTGGTTGGGGAGGGTTCACAAACGAAAAAATTCAGTAGCTAAATTTCTCTTGATTCATATGTTCATGGCAGTAATGCAGATTCCATTTTTCACATTTTCACTCTTGCATATAGCTATTGGATTTTTCAAGTCAGTATTCACACAGCAGTTTCTGCTATTTCATGTATTCCCCTTACATAGTCACTGGTGTGCATACCTTATCTCCCCATAGTGATGTTTTTTTAGGTTTTTGCACCAGTTCGGACTTAGAATGGTGTTCCAAACGTTACTCCTATTTGTTAGTATTTTTTCGTTTGTGAACCCTCCCCAACCACACCTATTGCCAATCCATATCATACGCATAAATAGCCTGGGTCTCAGCTTCCCATACACGGTAAGTTTTTTAACTGCATGAGAGGACACACACAAGCTAGGGACCCCAACGTAGAGAAATACTTTAGCGTAGTGTTGGGGCTCTATTGCATTGATCAATTCAGTAGCTAAATTTCTCTTGATTCATATGTTCATGGCAGTAATGCAGATTCCATTTTTCCCATTTTCACTCTTGCATATAGCTATTGGATTTTTCAAGTCAGTATTCACACAGCAGTATCTGCTATTTCATGTATTCCCCTTACATAGTCACTGGTGTGCATACCTTATCTCCCCATAATTTTGCTAGTATAATGGCTTAGTAACAATGAGTTTGAGTGTGCAAAGGGCAGGAGGGTACAGTGGCAGGGTTGTGGGTCTCTGGGTAGAGGAAAGGAAGCCTGCCTTTCTATCTCTCCTAATGGGGAAATGCAGCGAGGAAATCCCTGACCTTAGCTACACAGACACTGTCATCTTGTGTAGCTGTTAAACTCTGTTTTCACGGACCTGTCACCTATGGCTCTGACCCTGCCAGTATTAGCCCTTAAAAGGACTGATAGAAACTTATATCCCTATTCTGTACAGCGCTGTGTATAGAGCGTACACAGCAGTATCGGAGATAGGAGCTACGCCAGCGGTGACTGACACCAAGGACGCAGAAGGCAGATAATGGCGTGCTGGAGGAAAATGTCCGTTTTTAGAATGCAGGGACATGGACATCCTATCACACATGCCGTTGCTTCTCTGGCTAAAAGTCCACTTAGCTGTGTGTGTGTCTGGGATTGGCTGACATGCTGGCCCGCCCCACTACACGCGCGCTCTTAGGGAAGGAAGACAAGGAAAAAAAAAATGGCGATTGCCATTATCCATACAGCAGTGATCTGAATGCGCTGTTCCCGCACACTATACACTGAAATTTCATAATAGTGTGAGTCACAGAGTGACTTACACTATTACAGCGGAAAGCCAGCTAGTAATTAGCTAGTCTTTTTGCTGCTAGAACCGTTCTCGAACGTATCTAGAACTATCGAGCTTTAGCAAAAAGCTCAAGTTCTAGTTCGATCTAGAACAGCCCCCAAAATCACTCGAGCCGCGAACTGGAGAACCTCGAACCGCGAACCGCACTCAACTCTAATAATTTGTGAATTTACACTTTTTTTGTTGCATGCCATTCTCAAGCAGTGCTGGCTCTCCCTCTTTATTGTTACTTTGGTTCAGTGGCTGACTCTCAACATGCCGTGCACCCCTGGTTTTGGTTTGTATAGTCCTTCTGTTTCTATCAAAATTAATTTTGGTGACTGTTCACATTCAGTCACCTCACCCTTTTCCACAGGCATTGTTAATTAAACATCATTTACTTGGGCCCGGTCCGCCTTTATTTATGGCTGCTGGTCGGGCACTGTCAGGGCCAGTTCTGACATTGTTCCTTGTGTGTGTGGTATCTGCTGCACATGCTGGGTCCTGGGCTGCCTTTATTCGCAGTCTCCTCTCTTTGCAGCATGGAAGCGGTTCGGAAATGTTACAGATATATGTGTTGCTTCAATATGGTTCTGCTTTTAATGTAATTAGGAGGCTGCATGGCACAATGAAAATCTAAAATATAGAGTAGGACCCCCCTATTGAGATTTGCCGTGACGTGCCAGGGGTGGCTCAAAAAATTGATCAATTGTTTGCTAAAAATCTCATTTTGCATTATAGTACAGTTGGAAAAATTTGTAAATTTACCTTTTTTTTGTTGCATGCCATTCTCAAGCAGTGCTGGCTCCCCTCTTTTATTGAAACTTTTTTTTTAGTCCATGCAGATTTGGCGAACCCAAATATCCACAGGTCTGCTACCTCTATTTGCAAGTAAAATTTATGTATGTGATAGCCAAGATGATTGTCTATAAAATGAAAGTAGTCTCAATCTCAAAGATGTAGTTGATTGTGAAATATGGAGCTTGAAAGTCAAAGGTTCAAAACATTGTTACTCTTTTGCACGCCAGTGTAGGTCCTTGTTACTTTTCACATGACTTCTAATGCGATGATATAACAATAGCAACACTTCAAAATACTTTTTACAGTGCAGCACCACTGTTTTGGCATAGACATTAGCTTCCTAAACTATCGACATAAGAAATATTGAGGTGGATGAGAGACAGTTATAGGGCTGGTGTTCCCACATCCCTGTCAGTACAGACAAGACATAACTTGAAGACCCATCTTGGAGTCTTGAGATTTAAAAACATTTCAGGCAGACAACAGGACAGTGGCATCAATTGCTTCCTCCACCTTTCCCCATAGTGTCTTTGCACAGCAGGGAGGTATGGTCAATGAAACACACAGGATATGGCCTGGCATTTCCATTTTAAAAAGTGAATACACAGAGACTGTGCCTTTTGTATTAGCACATCCAGGCCAGAATAATGGCCTAAAAAATTCTGTACAACCAGGTTGAGGACGTGAGCCATGCAATGCCCATGTGTGATGTCACCCAGGTGTAGTGCCACCACTAGGTTTCCACCATTATTGCACATGGCCTTCCCTGGCTGCAGGATCAGTCAAGACAACTATTGGTCAAACTCGGCCTTTTTAGCGGTCCACAACTCTGCAGCTGTGACTGCATTCTCCAATGCATATTAATTTCAGCACTGCCTGATTGCATTGAGCCCTGGCTACGCTGTACAGAGCTTGGGAGTATTCTCTCTGCACTCTTAGAATGCATGTTACATTAAGGGTGAAGTTGAGGATGCTGGTGGAGGCCCTAGAGGAGGTGGAGGAAGCAGAAGCAGTGGAGGAAGCGGTAGATCCAGAGCTTTGTCCTGAAAGCCTTGGGGATTTCAAGACTTGGAAAGTATACCCTTCCCTGACTGCCCCTGAAGCCACCGGAGTAACCCAGTGCCCAATCAGTGAGATGTAACATCCATGGCCATGCTTGCTTGTCCAGGTGTCTGTGGTGAAATGCAACCTGGGAAACACAAAGTTTTTCAAGAAAAAGGTAATGTCTGTGACATGATTGTGTAGCACAGGCACATATTTATTAGAGAAGTAATGGTGACTGGGCATCTGGTACTGGGGTACTACAACAGCCATCAGGCTTTGGAAATTGTCTGTATCCCCCAGGGGGAAAGGCAGCATTTTCGTAGCTAACAGTTTAGATATGTTGAAGTTCAAGCTCTTCGCTTTGGCATGTGTGGGAGTAAATTATCTTTTTTGTGACCAAAACTACGGGACCGAGGGCTGACTGCTGTGCTGAGAGAGGGTGGAGTAAGGTGCACACGACTGACCGATGGACTGTGATGGAGGCGAAGACAGAGATATAATGCCAGATTGAGAAACACATGGTGTGCTCAGTGTCTCACATGGGTCACATCGCTAGGAATGGTAATTTTCATAACAGCTGATGGGCTGTCATTCACCGCGGCTGTAGCGGGTAAACAACTGGAGATTCTGGGGCCAGAGACCTGTGTGAGAATAGTTTCAATGGTGATGCAGGAGGAGATAGAGGCAGCAGATGTGGTTGATTTGTCAGCCGGTGGTTGGGGAGGCCCGGTAGTCCGCATTTTAGCACAGTAGGATTCCCACAGTAACACATGTTGGTTGTGCATGTGCCACTTCATGCATGTAGTAATCAAATTATCTAAATTGTTTCCTCTATTGAGTCATTGTTTACAATGTTAGCAGAGAACAAAAGTTGGGTCATCCTTTGTGGTTTCAAAAAAGGCCCAGACTAAGCAACCATTCCTGCAACCTTCAGACTCGTGACGGCTGCTGGCCACAGATAGAGTTATGTCTGAGGATGCAGTGCTTCTCATGGTTGCATCACTAGGTGCTTGTGCAGGAATTACCAAAGTAACCTCCTCTTCTTCCTCCTCCTGCCCCTCCTCCTCATCTGCTGAGCTAATCAGCTGTGTGCTTCTGGGTTCACACCAAGTAGGATGTACAACATCATCGTCATGCTCTATATTGTCCCACTCCTACTCTTCCTGACCTGAGATCACAGAAAACGTGAACAGAATGCGTGCGCCTGATCAACTAAGTGGGCCAAACGCCTAGGTCCACAATCTGTATCCCATGCCTTGTAATACCAGCGTTAATATGCATCCACCCACCCAAAGGCAAAAACAGCAAATGGCCACATTTTCAGAATGCTTTCTCTGCAAATGTTGACTTTTAGGCTTGTGGACAATGAGGATTTCCAAAACTTGTTGGCTGCAGCAGTCCCTTGGTACTTGATTCCAAGCCCTAACTATTTCACCAGGTGTGGCAACCCCATCTCACACAACCTCTTGTTCCATAACATCACTTATGCCTCATACTAATTTTGATTATGTTTCGCACTGACTGCAGATGTTTTGCCAATTTGGAGTGCATAGCCTTTGATAGTTTTGGAGTTAGATTCTTTGCAATATTGCACCATAATTGAATCTGAGTCCCTTCACTATGTC
The DNA here is from genome assembly GCF_048569485.1 of Anomaloglossus baeobatrachus. Classification (NCBI taxonomy): domain Eukaryota; kingdom Metazoa; phylum Chordata; class Amphibia; order Anura; family Aromobatidae; genus Anomaloglossus; species Anomaloglossus baeobatrachus. The sequence continues at coordinate 807,936,205 of NC_134353.1, read as the reverse complement.
TCAATGCTGGCTAAATCCCAGTCCTTCCTACTTTTTGGCAGCTCTTGCACTTAGCCCATAGAATTTACCAGTCTAGGAGCCACACTCTTTAAAAATGGTGAAAAATGTTGTCTGAGGCCCTCCTCTACATGTGTCTTCTATGGGCTACTGTAGTTCATCTTTCTAACTTTTGCAGTCCATGCACTCAGTGCATAGCCATTATGAGTGTGGCAGTCCCACTAGCTAACCAATTTAGAAAAATGTGTATGAGATGCTCCTTTAGGTCTTAAACAGGATGTATCAGAGTCCCTCCCTTCTAATTTTTGCTAGTTATTGCATTGTCTGCTTAAACTTTAGGAGTTTCAGAGTCTCTCCTCCATAAATTAAATAGGATGTGTCTGACCATGTCACACAACATGCCCAGATAAGGTAGTAAAATGTTAAATTTACACTTACCGGTGATTACTAGCAGTTGTAGATTTATTTCCCCGTATATCACATATGTCAAACTCTGGCCCGCAGGCTGATTTTATTTGGCCCATGATGCTATTCACTATGGAGGACTATGTGGTATCCATTATCCTGTAAGGAGGGCTATCTGGGGCCCATTATTCTGTTTGGAGGACTATGTGGGGCCCACTAGTCTGTATTTAGGGCTATGTGGGGCGCTTTATTCTGTATGGAGGACTATGTTGGGCACATTACATCTGTATGGAAGACTATTTGGTGCCCATTAATCTGTTTAAAGGACTATATGGGTCCCATTATTTTGTATGGAGTGCTATGTGGGGCCCATTATTCTGAATTGGAGACTATGTGGGGCCCATTATTCTGTATGGAGGATTATTTGGAGCAAATGAATCTGTATGGAGGTCTATGTGGTGCCCAATATGCTATGTAAAACTATGTAGGGCCTGTGACTAGGTTATCCCACGACTTTGTCCAAGTTTTTAAATTTGGCCCTCTGTGTATCTGAGTTTGCCATCCCTGTGCTATACTATGTCATCTTCTGTAGTCGTAGACAATGACCATTAAGGCTATGTTCAGAAGTTACATTTTTGCTATGTTTTTTGGCAGCATTTTTAATATGATGCAAATTCAAATCTGATTTTACAGTCCCAGCAAAAGTAAAGAGTTATTATAAAGCTAGTGCACAGAATTGTTTATATTGCCTGACTCAAATGGAAAACCGCTGCATTTTTGAAAGAATGCTAACTGTGAATTTAGCCAAAGGGGTGGAGCAGGCTTAGAACCATGTCATTATACAAAAAACAATGTTCCCTAACATTTTGTCCATTAAAATCTGTTTTATCATCAGTTTTGTACTTTTTCTTGTCGTCCAATAAACGGGTCTAACAACATTGTTTTCAGCAGCACTTTGGGAGTCAGAGATGTGTCCAGGCATCTACCCCATGCTGTTTCCATTCCATTTCAGTGGAGTTAGCATTGAGAATCTGAGCATTTTAATTATGTCTGTTGAATAGGATCTGAACAATTTGCAGGAGGTAACAGATAACAGCGGCCTGGTACTGAAATCAGACATAGCTCCGAGTCATGGAGGTTTCACAACCTGTTCCAGTTGCAGCACTGCTTTTCTGCAGCTCATAACAATCGCACAGTGGAAGGTGAGACTTATGTATTGTCCCTGCTCACAATTTGCTGTTCCTATGTCTACTGTGCAGTGCACTTTTGAGCACCAACAGAACAGAAAAGGATTTCAGTGATAAAATTGAGATTGCACTATTAATATTAAGTGTTATGGTGAAGAGTAGGTGAAGGTGAACACTGACTAAAGGGCACTTTACACACTGCGTACCCGCCCCGTCAATTGTGCGTCACGGGCAAATCGCTGCCCATGGCGCACAACATCGCTCGGACCAGTCACACTACTTACCTGCCTAGCGACGTCGCTGTGACCGGCGAACCGCTTCCTTTCTAAGGGCGCGGTTCGTTCGGCGTCACAGCGACGTCACTAAGCGGCCGCCCAATAGAAGCAGAGGGACGGAGATGAGCGGGGCAACATCTCGCCCACCTCCTTCCTTCCTCATTGCGGGAGGCCACAGGTAAGGAGATGTTCCTCGTTCCTGCGGTGTCACACGTAGCGATGTGTGCTGCTGCAGGAATGACAAACAACCTGCGTCCTGCTACAGCAACAATATTTGCAAAATGGACAGCGTGTCAACGATCAGCGATAGGGTGAGTATTTTTGATCGTTAGCGGTCGCTCATACGTGTCACACGCAATGACATCGCTAACGAGAACGGATGTGCGTCACAAATTACGTCACCCTCATTACGTTAGCAATGTTGTTGCGTGTAAAGCGGCCTTTAAGCTAAGATTGTCTCTGCCAGAGGCTACATCATTCAGAGATGAACGACATGACATACGCCCCTCAACATTGAAACTGCAATAGCAAGAATGAAAAGTTGGGGAATTATGTAAATCACATGATCAATAGACATTAATGATATGCATATGACGAAAACCATTGAAACCAAATTTTCAAAACATCTCAATTCATGAAGTTTGAGTGCAAAAATACATGTACTTATACGCCTTGGCTGCTATCAGGTTAATAGTGATTGCCTGAGGAATGTTCTGTTTCAATGAATGCTCATGGGCACACAAATTATCGAGAAGTACTGCTGGCAGCTCCCTTTTCAATTATCAACCAGTGACGTCCCAGATGTGCTTGATGGTAAAAAAGTCCAAAGACGCTGTAGGTCATGGTAGCATGATTATGCCATAGAAAATGCTCAAAGTAGGAAGAACAACATGTGGCCTGCTGTTGTTGTGTTGAAAAAAATAGCTCCTGGGACACTTTGGTGAAATTGCCTTTGCAATGTTTCTACAACCAAATCAATTTAACATCTAGCCTTATGCGGGTGTCACACGAGACGAGCTATCGCGTGATGCATCGTCGGGGTTTTCGTGACGCACATCCGGCATCGCTTGTGACGTCGTTTCGTGTGACACCTCCGAGTGACGCAGAATCGCTCACAAATCGTGAGTCGTGTACTCGTCGCTTATTTTTAAAAAATTGTTTATTTTTAATGGCACCGGTTGTTCATCGTACCCGGGGCAGCACACATCGCTCCGTGTGACACCCCGGGAACGATGAACACAGCTTACCTGCGGCTCCCGCCGGCAATGCGGAAGGAAGGAGGTGGGCGGGATGTTTACGTCCCGCTCATCTCCGCCCCTCTGCTTCTATTGGCCAGCCGCTGTGTGACATCGCTGTGATGCCGAACGTCCCTCCCCCTTCAGGAAGTGGATGTTCGCCGCCCACAGCGAGGTCGCTTAGCAGGTAAGTACGTGTGACGGGGTTTAATGACTTTGTGCGCCACGGGTAACTAATTGCCCGTGACGCACAAACGACGGGGGAGGGTACGATCGATCGTACCATGTGACGCCCGCATTAGTGTACCGGAATGAAGTCTAAAGGGGTCCAGTCAACGCCAACATAATCCCAAGAGCAGGACTAGTGTGACACTCTTTCTTTAAGTCCTCAGGAGACGCCTGCATGGCCTAAACATGATACTATGACTGCAGTGTCTCCAGACCTGTCTCTCATCAAAGACATTTATTTATGCATGTGGCACATACTTTGAAAATTGTTTCCAATTTTTCATGATTTTCTTATCAACAAGTATAATAATAATAATAATAATAATAATAATACTATAATAGTAATAATAATGTCTATCAAGTCTATCAATCTTCTGATTTTAATAATTCCACCACTTTTTTTCATCTTGGCATTGCAATTTATATGTTGAGGCGTATAGTTTAACGTTTACTAAGCACAGCTGTCATTATTTTATGATTGTTCATAATGATTATTTCTGCTTTAGTTAGTTCTTGTTTGCAATTGGATGTCAATAATCATAAAACCAAATATACCTCTATTAATATACACCAGCTATTTATAGTATTCCATATGACTTTCAATAATAATTTATCCCTATCTTGTAAAGGACATACTTTATGATAAAATATAGATAATGATATATTGATAAGTGAATAGCCAGTATAGTATAAAAAAAGCTATATAAATGTGTACCAGCAATTTAGATATTTTATAAGGTTCACAATTGTCATAAACCCTATTTTATAAGGAATATACATTATGACAAAGATGTAATTGAGTTTGTGTGTTGTTTTTTCTACTCTATTAATTATAGAATATGCTAATCTATACCTGGATAATTATAGTGTTGGTTTATACTTTTCTTTAAAGAATAATCCATATGTTTACTACATATGGGCAATCTAATATATAAAGCTGAGTGTATGTGTGTATGTATGTGTATGTGTGTGTATGTCCGCTTTAAGGAATCCGCACCATCGCATTTACAATCAGGAAATTTTGCACAACCGCCTCATGTGACTGAGGGAATGTCATAGACTATGTTTGGACGGGAAAATTTAACCCCGCGCTTTACAGTTAGTCTCCAAAATCCTGCCTCCATTAATCTGAATGGAGGTGGGAGATACGGGCTATTAATAGCAACTGTCAGTGGTTGCTATAGGAACAAAATAAACTGTTAGTATAAGAAGCTTATGTGTGAGGTAATAAGATGTCGGTGAGGAGATGGATAGAGAGAGAGACAGAGACAGACAGACACAGACAGAGACAGACGGGGAAAAAGACAGAGAGATAGAGACAGACAGGCAAAGAAACAGACGGGTAAAGAGACAGACCTGGAAAGAGAAAGCCGGGCAAGGAGACAGCCAGGCAAAGAGACAGCCGGGCAAAGGGACAGCTGGGCAAAGAAACAGCCAAGCAAAGAGAAAGCCTTGGAAAGAGACAGACGGGCAAACAGACAGCCTTGGAAAGAGACAAACAGGCAAAGAGACAGACGGGCAAAGAGAGAGCCCTGGAAAGAGACAGACTTGGAAAGAGACAGCAGGGCAAAGAGACAGCCCTGGAAAGAGATAGCCCTGGAAAGAGACAGCCCGGAAAAGAGACAGACGGGCAAAGAGACAGACAGGCAAAGAGACAGATGGGCAAAGAGACAGACCTGGAAGGAGACAGATGGGGAAAGAGACAGATGGGGAAAGAGACAGATGGGGAAAGAGACAGATGGGGAAAGAGACAGACGGGCAAAGAGACAGACGGGGAAAGAGACAGCCCTGGAATGAGAGACGGGGAACGAGACCGACGGGGAACGAGACAGACGGGGAACGAGACAGACAGAGACTGACAGACAAAGACAGACACAGAGAAAGAGAGAGACACAGAGATAGAGAGAGACAGACAAAGAGACTGATACAGAGACAGACAAACTGATACAGAGACAGACACACAGAGACAGACAGAAAGAGACAGACAGAAACTCAAAGAGAGATAGTTACTATCCCGGGCAACGCTCGGGTACTACAGCTAGTAATTCATAAAATTAGAGTTCCTACTGAGCTCATGAGGGTTAACTGAATTCTTTCTAAAAATCTATTTGCACTCATGTTTCATGCCCATTTAAATATGGCAAATAACCAATCCTATAATTTCATTCCAGCCCAAGTTATGTTTCATGTCATGTAGCAAGGGGTTAGGTGTAAATGTCTTGTCATTTTCCCTGAGGGTGCATTACTTTTTTCTTTAGTTATGGTCCCAAAATGTCCTCATATGAGTCCTCTGGTTCTGCGTAGTTTTGACCTCATATCTAAAACCACAGGGGCCCTCCAAACAATAGATCTGTTGATGAGTACTTTGTATGTTGTATAAGGCAGTAGTTCTTGCCAAAACTTGGCATACTTTACAAATCCCACCTGGAAAAATGTTATTCTTGTATTTTCGTCTGAGTCTCCTTTTATCTGAAGTAACTAACGGAGTGGAGATTACAGATGAGCGAAGCCAATGTTCGTTTTCCGAACCCAACACCAATTTTAAAAAAGATAAACAGAGTTTGAAGTTCAGATGCTTTACATATGCTGACCAATCACATGAGCATCCCTGTGTACGGGTACGCTTGTTGCTCAGCCCAGTGCGGGCCGCTTGCAGTGTTTGAAAGGCATGCACTGGGGGTAACAACAGCATGATCAGATGTAATATGCAACAAAAAAAAAAAGGAAAAACACTGCCCACCCTCTCCTGGAAGTATTCTGCTTTATGGCTGGCCATATGTGGGCGGAGACTCAAACTGCCAATTAATCACTTTCATTGGGATTCGGGCCAAGTCTAAACCAGTGGAGGTTCAGTTTAACTGTAGACGTCGATCTGAACATCCACGGGCTCGCTCATCTCCAGTGGAGATAGATGTGGCTTTCTGGTAGCTAGAAGAGACATATGTGGTTAGATGGTCTTTCAGGTCCGGAACTGATTTGAGGACTGCCCAGTGTTTATTTAAAGAGTTCTTCCTACCTTCGTAGATGGATATTGTGTCATCTTGTGATTAAAAAATGTCAGTAGTTCTTGGGATATTGAATAGTTTACTTTTGCTTACAGCTGGTTGCTTTGAAGGTTGACTACCTCTAAAGTCTTGCAGGTGTTTCCAATCATGCACAGCGCTTACAAGCTCTTTTCTATTGGGCTTGTAAGCACTGCCTTGAAGCTGGTCATAATAACTGAACCATACTGAAAGCTCTAAATGTCAACAGGTTCAATGTAGTGCTTACAGGCGAAACTGAAGTGGTAGTCTGCTCAAAAGGCAATCATTTGTAAACATAAGAAAAGATTTGGCTGCAGATTTTAATAAACAGTAAATTACAGCAGTGCATTTTTGTACAAGCACTATCCAACAAAACCAATCTATGAAAATGCGGATAACCTTTTAAAATGCCATATATCTTATCCCAATCTTCATTCTATTCAGTAATAAATCTGATATTACCGTAAAAATTGTTGTTTTCAAGACTGGAAGTCAGAAGGTCTTGTTGGTTCATTTTAAAGGCAAAATTGTACTTTCTCTTTATCATCCTTTTGGAGAAAACCCTTTATGTTTATTAATTCTGAAGCACTCATTTTAAGATTCAAAAAAAGGTAGAAAAAATTCTTCATATTCAGAGGTGAGATATGGTCTCAAACCTGTAACACACTATAATATAGGAGCAGTGTGCTTATAAGTAACGTAGGGTAGAATATTTATGAAACTGCTTTCACTTTAGATATCTGGAAACTACATATTATATGTGAATGAAGAAACCATGCTAAAGAGAACTTTATTGCTTATCCATGTTCTCTGATCTCTTCCACTTACCATCAATTACTCCCCAAGTCTGATAATAACTAACAGAGGTGAAATAATGGTTGATTAGCCAAATATGGTATACCATATGTAAATGGAGCACCGGAGGTACAGAGATGGTTGAGCGACTGGTGATCAAGGCCACCCAGACAAAATGAATGTAATTAAAAGTTAATAGAACACCGCGCATCCAGTGGGGATCTGAACATAAAAGTCCTAAACAAGTGGCACCCAAAAGAAACTGATGATACTTAAAAACCAAATTAGGCAACAGGCAAAATATTTCTTTCTACTGTGGACCACAGTTTCCACTATGGTAACTCAGATACCAGAAGGCAGGTGGTGTGCGTGGTCCGTAAGATAGATGCAACTTTCTTGGACTGGCTGAATGTGAGTGTAGCTTAGCTTTCTCTGAGGTGCGTTATCTAGATTGGATGGCATAAAGATGCGAAAAACATGTCGGAGCACCCCGGCCAGTGGTGACTGGTGGTAAACAATTCACATACAGGGTCACATATGATGTCACAGAGACAGGTGGTGAGCACCATGTGCTCATACGAGGTCCAAAAGCCAACGCATTTCAAAGGACACAACGGCCTTCTTTGTCAAGGTATATCATTCAACTAAATTCTGTTCATTTTAAGGGGTGCTTTGCACGTTGCGATATCGCTAGCTGATGCTAGCGATGCCGAGCGCGATAGTACCCGCCCCCGTCGCACATGCGATATCTTGTGATAGCTGCCATAGCGAATATTATAGCTACGGCAGCTTCACACGCACTTACCAGCCCTGCGACGTCGCTCTGGCCGGCGACCCACCTCCTTCCTAAGGGGACGGGTCATGCGGCGTCACAGCGACGTCACAAGGCAGGCAGCCAATAGAAGCGGAGGGGCGGAGATGAGCACGACGTAAACATCCTGCCCACTTCCTTTCTTCCGCATTGCAGACGGGACGCAGGTAAGGAGATGTTCCTCGCTCCTGCGGCTTCACACACAGCGATATGTGCTGCCGCAGGAACAAGGAACAACATCGTATCTCCTATTGGTGCGACATTATGAAAATGTCCGACACTACACAGATCACAGATTTATGACGCTTTTGCGATCATTTATCGGCGCATCTAGGCTTTACACGTTGCGACGTCGTTACCGGTGCCGGATGTGCATCACTTTTGATTTGACCCCGACGATATCACAGTAGCGATGTCGCAACGTGCAAAGTACCCCTAAGAGTTATATTTTAGATACACATTTTTTCCTATTACCCCCATCTTTTATTTTTTATTTTTAGTCACAAACCATGCTCTAATATTATGCACCAGTATGGTTTGTGTTAATTCCTGTTCTATGACTCGATTGTAATGATTTTCATAATGTTCATTTTATCAGAGATTATAATCATAATAGTCTATGGTCCCGATTCATCCAGGCACTGGCATTTTGCATGTCAGTATTGATAACGGATGTCTTGGAGTGAGATGTGTTGGCCTGCGTCTCTTAATTAATTTGATGCATCCTACAGCTGTTTTGTGCCACCGCAAGTAACGTACTTTCATTGAGGACGTTTCTGTCATAGGTTATCCTACTTTTGTGCCATTAATAACTAATTTCACAAACGAGTTTGGCCACACACCTCTTGACTAAACTTTGCCCACTTTTCAAAAAGGTGGCAAACCTGGCTGGGATTACTGTAAAATGCCCAAAGTTAAAAACATTTTTCCATACTTCCTACAAGTGCCGTAAAAAGTTAGTGACATATCAAGCAGAATTATGGCAAAAACTGCTTGATGAATCTTCCCACAGGTCTATATTTTTCTATTTATTTAAGTTGTTTCCTACTTGGCTGATTTTGTATTTGAAACTTTAATTTTCTTTTAGTGTGAAAAGTAAGACAGTGGAAAAAAGTCAAGGAGAATCAGGAGCAAAAATAATGTTTAATGGAGCAGTTTGGTTTAAAGGCGACGCCAATCAGAAAAAGATGATAACAGCTCTATTCGTTTTAAAACTGAGAATGACTTTCGTTTATCAGAAAGCAATAGGGATTTACAGATTATCCTTATAGTAAATGGTTTAAAGGCGTATATTAAAGGAGCTCAGGTGGGAGATTAACACTACAGACTACTAATTCCTTTTACCTTCTGGCCCCATATTGTCCTGAGCTATCCTCCGCAGCGTTCTGGGGTAATTGATGAAAACAATCTAGATAAAATATTTTTTACGTGAAATCAGTTATTTGTTATTTAGGCATTGATCCAGCTAGCGTACATGTATTTAATATGTTTTGCAGAAAATTAGAAAAATTTGACATCTTCATAGAATTGTATGACATACTTGTGAGGGCGGTAATTTTATAAACATTAACATTTCACCGCCATGAATAATCAGCCACCCACACTTCACTAATAAACGAGATATGCAAAACATGAAGTCTGAGCTGTTGATACTTAACTACATTGTTAATATTCCAATAACACAAAAGGGTTTTTTTTCCAGCTAATGTTTGGCTCATACGGGTAGAAAGTAGTTAATGCATTTCAATATTTTTAACGAGTTCTTAAAATATGTATGTTGGTTAATGCATTAGTGTGGAGCTCACATAATCGCAGGGGATCATTTTATGTATTAGAATACATACATCTCTTTTCCCATGGGATGTTTTCAGAAGAATCTTCAGCGTAATCTAATACATTATGCTATGTTGTTAGCATTGTATTCAATTTGCTTACCGCATACCACATACAATAATGGAAGCAATGGGTATTCACTTTGTTACCGTAGATGTAGGTTATAGAAATTACATGTGAATGTAGAATGCTGGTGGCAGAAATTAGTCTATGTATTCTGTCTATACTACTTATTAAAAGGGTTTCCCATCAAGAAACTATGGAAAGGCTGCTGAAACATGTATATAAATTGCTCTGGATGACCTGGTGCAATAATGTCTTACATGGATGTCCATGTATATGTAAGGGGGTACATGTACTTTGTGTAGGAAATGTGGGTTAAAGTTTTCAAGTTTTAGCTGTTTTATCCACAGCAATAATTGTATCTACTCACTAGAGTTGAGCGCGGTTCGTGGTTCGTGGTTCTCCAGTTCTAGGCTCGAGTGATTTTTGGGCTGTTCGAGATCGAACTAGAACTCGAGCTTTTTGCTAAAAGCTCGATAGTTCTAGATACGTTCGAGAACGGTTCTAGCAGCAAAAAGCAGGGCTTTTTACAGCTACAGTGAGCAGGAGCCATCGCTGGCAGCCTGCCACAAGCTGGTAACCAAGATAAACATCGGGTATCCAAGCAAAGCGCTTTGGTTAGTAACCCGATGTTTATCTTAGTTACGTGCAGGAAGCCCACACTTTCCCGCTCAGCTCGCTCCACCCCCTCCTGCCCGCGGCATGTACACATACATACACATACACAAACACACACACACACATCCACCCCCCCCCCCCGCCCGCCCGCCCGCTCGCTCGCTCGGCTTACCTGCGGTGATGAAGTCCCGCCATCCCGACCTCAGCGCTGTCACTGTCCTCCATGGCCGCCGCTTGTCACATCACCTATCGCTTCCGACCCGAGACTGACACTGGCGGTGACGTCACGGACCTCTCGCGATACTTGATGTGAAGGCGCCGGTCATTGACCTCAGTGACAGGGGCTGTCAGTGTGCTGGAGATCAGCGCAGGTAATGTACCTCACTGACAGCAGCACTTGTCACCCCCCTGCAGTGACCTGGGCTGACCCATTGATGTTAGCTCAGGTCACTGCACTGCTCTCCCAGCCAATGGGGAACATCCTGCTCTTCATTGACTGGGACAGTGTGCATCGTCATGGCAACCCCTTGGATTACACCAGACCTGGATTTGTTTTTCAATCTAATAAATTGGTTAAAGAGGGAATGTTTTGGGGAGTGTTTTTTCAAATAAAAATGTGTTTGTTGTGTATTTTTTTTTTATTACTGACTGGGTTGGTGATGTCGGGTATCTGATAGACGCCTGACCTCACCAACCCCAGGGCTTGATGCCAGGTGACATTACACATCTGGTATTAACCCCAAATATTACCCCGTTTGCCACCGCACCAGGGCGCGGGATGAGCTGGGGCGAAGCACCAGGATTGGCGCATCTAATGGATGCGCCACTTCTGGGGCGGCTGCGGCCTGCTATTTTTAGGCTGGGGAGATTCCAATAACCATGGACCTCCCTAGTCTGAGAATATCAGGCCCCAGCTGTCTGCTTTACCTTGGCTGGTGATCCAATTTTGGGGGACCCCTACGTGTTTTTTTTTTTAATTATTTATTTAATTTAAAATAACAGCGTGGGGTGCCCTCAGTTTTGGATTACCAGCCAAGGTGAGGTTGCCAGCTGTGGTCTGCAGGTTGCAGCCGTCTGCTTTACCCTAGCTGGCTACAAAACTAGGGGGAACCCTATGTCATTTTTTTTTCATTTTTTTGGCTAAATACAAAGCTAAGCACCCCTTAGTGCCACATGAAAGGTACCAAAGGGTGTTCCACTTTTTCTCCATTTTTTTCTCCACTTTCTCTCCACTTTTTCTCCACTTTTTCTCCATTTTTTTCTCCACTTATTCTCCACTTTTTCTCCTCTTATTCTCCACTTTTTCTCCACTTTTTCTCCTCTTATTCTCCACTTTTTCTCCACTTTTTCTCCACTTTTTCTCCACTTTTTCTCCATTTTTTTCTCCACTTTCTCCACTTTTTTCTCCACTTTTTCTCCTCTTATGCTCCACTTTTTCTCCTCTTAATCTCCACTTTTTCTCCACTTTTTCTCCACTTTTTCTCCACTTTTTTCTCCACTTTTTCTCCTCTTATGCTCCACTTTTTCTCCACTTTTTCTCCACTTTTTCTCCACTTTTTCTCCTCTTATGCTCCACTTTTTCTCCTCTTATGCTCCACTTTTTCTCCACTTTTTCTCCACTTTTTTCTCCACTTTTTCTCCTCTTATGCTCCACTTTTTCTCCACTTTTTCTCCACTTTTTCTCCACTTTTTCTCCTCTTATGCTCCACTTTTTCTCCACTTTTTCTCCATTTTTTTCTCCACTTATTCTCCACTTTTTCTCCTCTTATTCTCCACTTTTTCTCCACTTTTTCTCCACTTTTTCTCCTCTTATTCTCCACTTTTTCTCCACTTTTTCTCCATTTTTTTCTCCACTTTCTCCACTTTTTCTCCACTTTTTTCTCCACTTTTTCTCCTCTTATGCTCCACTTTTTCTCCTCTTAATCTCCACTTTTTCTCCACTTTTTCTCCACTTTTTCTCCACTTTTTTCTTCACTTTTTCTCCTCTTATGCTCCACTTTTTCTCCACTTTTTCTCCACTTTTTCTCCACTTTTTCTCCTCTTAATCTCCACTTTTTCTCCTCTTATGCTCCACTTTTTCTCCACTTTTTCTCCACTTTTTCTCCACTTTTTCTCCACTTTTTCTCCTCTTATGCTCCACTTTTTCTCCACTTTTTCTCCTCTTAATCTCCACTTTTTCTCCTCTTATGCTCCACTTTTTCTCCACTTTTTCTCCACTTTTTCTCCACTTTTTCTCCTCTTATGCTCCACTTTTTCTCCACTTTTTCTCCACTTTTTCTCCACTTTTTCTCCTCTTATGCTCCACTTTTTCTCCACTTTTTCTCCACTTTTTCTCCTCTTATACTCCACTTTTTCTCCACTTTTTCTCCACTTTTTTCTCCACTTTTTCTCCTCTTATGCTCCACTTTTTCTCCACTTTTTCTCCTCTTATGCTCCACTTTTTCTCCACTTTTTCTCCACTTTTTCTCCACTTTTTCTCCACTTTTTCTCCACTTATGCTCCACTTATGCTCCACTTTTTCTCCACTTTTTCTCCACTTTTTCTCCACTTTTTCTCCACTTTTTTCTCCACTTTTTTCTCCACTTTTTTCTCCTCTTATGTTCCACTTATTCTCCACTTTTTCTCCACTTTTTCTCTACTTTTTCTATGGTCGGTCTACCCATTAGCTCTGCCATGCATAGTGTAGCTCTACACCTACTGCACATGTTACTTTATGATTGACATCTCTTTCGTACCAGAGCTGTCTAAGTCTACTCTGACCCCATATATGTCATTACTATATTGTCCTTGTACTGTATTATGACATTTGTATCATGTGTTTCATTTCTTGCTGTGTTGCAATTTTTTTGCTGCATCCCAATTGTACCTCTACATTGTTCGAGTTTATGTTATTGTTCTCTCACTCTTATGTGATACTGATTATTGTCATTTTTCATGATTACATGCAGATAAGTCCAATCTGACGAAGGCTCAGGCCGAAACGTCATTTGTAACTTGTTTTGGACAAAAACATATATGCTTATGAAAAAAAAATTTTCTTAATACGGACCAATAAAGAGTGATTTTGCATTACTATCCGTTGTGACTTACTGACTTAGTCTGGGAGATATAGAGTGCCGAGGTTACTCACTAATTTTATCTATTATTACCTCTGAGCACCTATATACCAGTGAGCAGAGCTTCCTCTACAGTAGTTCTCCTGATTAGGCATGCCCTTACCTCATGAGCAGGGCATTGCAGCTTTGGTAGCAACCATTACGACATGGACTCTGCTGCTGTGGACCCGGGGAGAGTGAGTGCAGATTCATTGCACCCACACTCCTCACATGAAGGGTCCGCACTCCTAGAAAATGGGGGATACGTTCCCTGAGTGTCTCCCCCCCATATTCTAGACGGTCCAGAGTCGTCGTGGGACCCCTTTATTTTTTTTCTTACAATAAATTGGTGAAAGAGGAAATGTTTTGGGGACTGTTTTTTCAAATAAATTTCTTTTGTCGATTTTTTGTTTTTGTTAGTACTGACAGTTTATGATGTTGGGTATCTAATAGACGCCATGACATCACAAACTGCTGGGCTTGATCTCAGGTGACTTTACAGCTAGTATCAACCCGATTTATTACCCCGTTTGCCACTGCACCAGGGCACGGGATGAGCTGGGGTGAAGCGCCAGGATTGGCGCATCTAGTGGATGCGCCACGTCTGGGGTGCCTGCGGCCTGCTATTTTTAGGCTGTGAAGGCCCAATAACTATGGACCTTCCCACCCTGAGAATACCAGACCACAGCTGTCCGCTTTACCTTGGCTGGTGATCCAATTTGGGGGGTCCCCTACTTTTATTGTGTAATTATTAATATTTATAAAATAATTATAAAAAAGAGCCTGAGGGGACCTCCACATTGGATCCCCAACCACGGTAAAGCTGCCAGCTGTGGTTTTCAGGCTACAGCCGTCTGCTTTACCCTAGCTGGCTATCAAAAATGGGGGGACCCAACGTAATTTTTTTTTTTTAACTATTTTTTAAATAGAAAAAATTAATGGGCTTCCCTGTATTTTGATTGCCAACCAAGGTAACGGCAGGCAGATGGGGGTGGCAACCCATAGCTGTCTGCTTTATCTGCGCTGAGAATCAAAAATACCGCGGAGCGCTACGTCATTTTTTTAAAGATTTATTTTTACAGCACTGTGATGTCCAGCAATCAAAATACAGGGAAGCCCATTTTATTTTTAGTTATTTAAATAAATAATTAAAAAAAATATATGTTAGCTCCCACTGCATTTTTTGTATTGCTAGCTAAGGGTAATCCAAGCAGCTACTGGCTGCTAACCCCCACTGCTTGGTGTTACCTTCACTGGCAATGGAAAATCCAGGGAAGCATTTTTTTTTTTTTTTTGCCAAAAAGCTACAAAAAAAGGACGTGAGCTTCGCCATATTTTTGTATGCTAGCCAGGTATAGCAGGCAGGTGCTGGAAGAGTTGGATACAGCGCCAGAAGATGGCGCTTCTATGAAAATGCCATTTTCTGAGGTGGCTGCAGACTGCAATTCGCAGCAGTGGGGCCCAGAAAGCTCAGGCCAACCGGTGGTGCGGATTCCAATCCCAGCTGCCTAGTTGTACCTGGCTGGACACAAAAATGGGGCAAAGCCTACGTCATTTGTTTTCTAATTATTTCATGAAATTCATGAAATAATAAAAAAAGGGCTTCCCTTTATTTTTGGTTCCCAGCCGGGTACAAATAGGCAACTGGGGGTTGGGGGCAGCCGTACCTGCCTGCTGTACCTGGCTAGCATACAAAAATATGGCGAAGCCACATAATTTTTTCAGGGGCAAAAAACTTCTGCATACAGTCCTGGATGGAGTATGCTGAGCCTTGTAGTTCTGCAGCTGCTGTCTGTCTGTATGGAGAAGAGCAGACAGCAGCTGCAGAACTACAAGGCTCAGCATACTCCATCCAGGACTGTATGCAGAAGTTTTTTGCCCACCAAAAAAATGACGTGGGCTTCGCCATATTTTTGTATGCTAGCCAGGTACAGCTGGCAGCCACGGGCTGCCTCCAACCCCCAGTTGCCTATTTGTACCCGGCTGGGAACCAAAAATATAGGGAAGCCCGTTTATTTTAATTATTTCACTTATTTCATGAAATAATTAAAAAACAAATGACGTGGGCTTCGCCCTATTTTTGTGTCCAGCCGGGTACAACTAGGCAGCTGGGGATTGGAATCCGCAGCACAGGTTAGCCCGAGGTTTGTGGGCGCCTCTGCTGCGGATTTCAGTCCGCAGCCGTCCCAGAAAATGGCGCTCTCATAGAAGCGCCATCATCTGGCGCTGTATCCAACTCTTCCAACAGCCCTGGAGCCGGGTGGCTTGTTGGGTAATCATGAGTTAATACTGGCTTTGTTTTACCAGCCAGTATTAAGCCAGAGATTCTTAATGTCAGGCACGTTTGACCCGGCCATTAAGAATCTCCAATAAAGGGTTAAAAAAAGACACCACACAGAGAAAAAATACTTTAATAGAAATAAATACACAGACACATTAGAGACTCCATCTTTATTACCCCTGTCAGCCCTCCACGATCCTGCTCTTCTGTCTTCTTTCTTTCTAGTGTAGTAGTAGTGACGATTGTAGTGAGGGGCATCACTTGGGGCTGGGGAACCTCCATCCTAACTACAATGCTCACTACAATCGGGAAGCAGCGTGCAGCCTTCACTCCGTGAGTGATCACTGCTGGCTGCTAGCGGTAACGCTGACAGACGCGTTACCATAGCAACGGTGCTCCCGGAGCCGCGGTTAGCGGTGACGTCACCGCTAACTGCGTTGCTATGGCAACGGTGATCTCCGTTAATGACCGGCTGTGTCAGCCGGTCCCTAACGGAACGGGGAGTCGACCGTGTGCTAGAGCATGTCGCCGGTACACGGCGATACACATATGTGCACCGTGTACCGGAGAGATGCACTCGCAGGTCCTACATGACGTGTCATAGTCATGTGACCAGTCTGTAGCCAATGAGATAATAGCCACGTGACTGGTCACATGGCTATTTTGACGTCACGATAGGTCCTGCTTCTCTGCTGGCAGTGCAGGTCACCGGGAGGATTCAGCGATCATCGGATGGAATAGCGGCAGGAGACAGAGTGCAGAAGGGATCGCGAGGACCGGTAAGTGTTATGGCAATGTTTATTAACTGTTTGTGTACATTTATAATGCATTTTTATGTGTTTGTGATTGCCTCCCATTATAGCCTATACGTTCGAGTTCGGTTCGTCGAACGTTCGACGAACCGAACTCGAACGGGACCCCCGTTCGGCGAACCGGCCTCGAGCCGAACCGGGACCGGTTCGCTCATCTCTACTACTCACTAGTCAGGTTTAGGGTTCCATCAAAGAAATATTGCCTTGCTGCAGCTGAATTGGCCAATTTATGAGCTAAGCACCTTCATTTTTATATGTATATACCATATAGTAGTAATGCAGTTCAAATTTCACATATTCATTGCTTACATACATCTTAGTGCTTACATAATGCAGTTAAAATTTCACATATTCATTGCTTACATACATCTTAGTGCTTACAGAGTGCTGCTGTATTCTCTTGTTTGTATATTTTGCAGTAATAGCCACTTGCACCTGTTCACACTTAATTTACTCTTTTAGGAGGAGCTGGTCAGTTTCTCTGTTTTGGTAATTCCTAGACAGACTAGACTAGGACAACTTCTTTAAAGGGAATCTGTCACATTTTTGCATTTTTTTAGTTAATAATATGGATACACAGGTGGCATAAAGGTGAAATTAGCCATATCTGTATGCCTCCTGGATGATAAGTCGTTTGGCAAAAATCCTCTTTCCTATCTTCTATCTTCCAGGCTATGGGGTGTGTTCTGCCCAGAAGATAAGCCTGCTTCCGGTCTTCATTATACAGGATTCTTCTCCCCTTCTTTTCAGAGTCTCTGTGACGTCAGGTGTGCATCCAGAAATTCTGCGCATCTGCCTTTTACCTGCCATCTCTCCCCTGCAATGTGAAGCAGCAGTAATTCCTCAGCACCGGCACACAGCAAAATTGCAGCGTGTGCCCACAGAAGAGCAGAACAGTGCAGGGAGGGATGGCAGGCATAATGCGAAGGTGCGAAACTTTCGGCCACACACTTGATGTCACAGGGACACAAGGAAGAGAACAGGAGCAGGAATCCTGAGTAATGAAGGCTGGAGATAGGTTTATCTTTTGAGCTGCACATGCCCCATAGCCTGGAAGATAGAAGATATAAAAGAGGATTTTTGACAAATGACCCATCGTCCAGGAGGCATACAGGTATGGCTAATTTCACTTTATGCCAGCTCTGTGCCCAATTTCACTTTGTGCCACCTGTATGCCCATATAAATACCTAAAAAAAAATCCAAAAGGGTGACAGATTCCCTTTAAAGAATACTTACTCCTATCTTTTTTATCGATCAACCCCCTCACAACTTATGACATACATATACTTCACCGGCCGTGTTTCTGCTTGTGATGGGGGCTGCTGAGCTAGTGTCTTTCCTGGCACTTGCCGGCTGATTTAATCAACCATTAAGTGCCTCTGAGAGCCGTAGGTGGATCAGAGACGCAATGCTCTGTATAGCACAAGCGATCAGACGATCACAATTTCAAGTCCCCCATTGAATACTGTAAAATGGTTTTAAAAAAATGTAAAACAGTATTAAGAAAAATTTAAAAAACACAAAACGTTAATCCTCTTTTGCCCTGTGAAAAATAAAATATATATATATATATAGATTTTTTTTTTTAAATTATTCTTAATACTGTTTTACATTTTCTAAAAACATTTTACGGTATTCAATAGGGGACTTGAAATTGTGATTGTCTGATATCTATATATATATATCTATATATATATATATATATATATAGATATATATATATAAAACCAGAATTCACGTATTTGGTATTGCCGAGTTCAGAAATGTCTGATATATCAAAATAAAAAATAGATGAATCTGATCAGTAAATGATGTAATGGAAAATAAAATCAAAACTCCCAAATTATATTTTTTATGCCACAACATTGCCATAAAAGGTGATCAAACCATTGTATCTACCCCAAAATAGTATCAGTAAAAGCATCAGCTAAAGGTGCAAAAAGTAAGCCATCATTTAGCCACAGATTCTGAAAAAATGAAAAATGAGAACGTTAGTCTAGGTTCACATTTCCGTTGTTTATTATCGGTCACAACCCGCCGCTCTGATAAACAACGCAATCCGTTTTGATTTCACTGCACATGCTCTCTCTCGGCGGCCGAACAATCAGCTGATCGCCCGGCAGCCACCTTCTGTGAGCAATCAGCTGATCACCCGGCGACCGGCTATTGTGAACGATCAGCTCGCTCTCATTAGCCGGCCGTCGGGAGATCAGCTGATCGCTCTCAAAAGCCGGCGACCGGCTATTGTGAACGATCAGTTGATCGTTCTCGCTCTCACGTTTTACAACAGAATCCGACAATGAATTCTTATTCTTATCATCCGTTGTACAACGCATCAGTCACAAGCGTCAAGCAACTTATGTGACTGATGCAAAACAACGGAAATGTGAACCTAGCCTTACGGGTCTCAAGACATGGTGACAAAAGCAAAAAGCTTTTTGGGGGGACAAAGTTCAGAATATATTTTCATCACAAATAAAATAAAAGCTATACATGTTTAGCATTATTTTTACCATATAGTGAACACGTTAAATAATAAAAAATAAATAAATATTGAACTTTTTATGCAATTTCACAGCACTTGGAATTTTTTCCCCATTTTGCAATACAATATGTGGCAGAATAAATGGTTTAATTCAAAACACAACTCATCGTGCAATAAACAAGCCCTCATACGGCTATATTATAGGAAAACTAAAAACTTAATGGCTCTTGGAAGAAGGGGAGGAAAAATGAAAAAGAAAAATGGAAAATGTGTGTATATATGGATGTAATATAGTGTGGGTGTACTAATATACCCACTTACTATCGCTCTCTCCGATGTCTAGCGCCGATCTTTTACCACTATTAGTGACGTCACTCCTCAGCAGACTGTCCAGGTAACGCTGCGCTCTGAGTAACCCAGAAGGGACTTTAATAATGTAAGTCTATGGTGCACCAGAACGAGGCTCTATAGACTTATATAGTATAAGATTGAGTATAGAATAAGCTAGCAGGTCTCATCACTGACATCACTGAGAAGAGCAGGAAAATGGCACTGGAAACCAACAGTAGGTGAGTATATAATCCCACTCACACTACATTACATCCACATACACACATACACTTAATCAATTAAAAAGTTAGTGGAAGGGCTTCTTTAAAGTCAATCTCTACCTTTGAAAAACTTTGCCTACTTTCTCAGTAACTGTAAAAAATACCACCTTTATTATCTCATTTATTTTTAAGTCTATTCGTCTGTTGCTGATTGATGTCATTCTGGTTTTATGTCCCGGGGACATAAATATTGTGGATCTGCAGACTTCCTTTAAAATAAATCTTATTTACCTCATTATTTCTATGGCGGTTCACTGATAATATTCTTTTTTCCCATGCGGTGGCTTAATACTTGTACTTTCATGCTGCCACATAAGATTGTTTTTCTATGCGGCACAAAATAATTTTAATAAAAATAAAAACTACAGAACTAAAAGATATATTAAATTCTATACTAAAGAGACGCTGAGTTGTACATTGATGACTTTGAGGTCAATGTTAATGAAGTGTCATGTTACCACCAGCTTATAATAGATCTACATAATATCACCTTCCTGATTAGTGATTTTGCAGTATGTATTCTTGAAGGTACGTGGTATCACAGGTATAATAAAGGACCTATTGTACATTCCACCCTGCATCCTTATAGTGAGTCTTTTGATTTAAATTTGACCCAATCAGTGACTAAGTTCTGATTGGTGCTGACCTGGGCATATGTGTACATATATAGTCTAAGTGTACAAGGGCCGGCTGCCTACAGCAGTCTGTTGCCCTGGTAAGGGATGCCAGCTTTAAGAGCCTATTTTATGAGGAATTATTGCCTGTTCCCCTGAGGTGTCCCATTGTGGGACGAAACACGTCAGGAGTAGGGATGATCGAATACATCAGATATTCGGCAACGCCCATATTTGCCGAACAGGTCGCCGCTAGTCGACTATTTGCGAATATTCGATGCGCAATGTAAGTCTATGGGAAGCCCGAATAGTTGCTATTCGGGCTTCCAATAGACTTACATTGCGCATCGAATATAAGCATAGCGGCGACCAATTCATCAGATATTCGCGAAACCGAATATTGACGAATATTTGTGATATTTGATCATCCATAGTCAGGAGGCATATGGGCCAGAAAAAGGGATGGTCATGAGTAGGATGAGATATGGACCGCCCTTGCAAGGGTTGAAGTTTTGTGGGTGCACAGGGAAAGTTATATCTGGATTTGAAATATTGATGCCCTCCCACACCTTCGCCTGATGATACTGCTGATGATGAACAATAGGAACCCCCTGATGGATGATATTTTTCCAATTAATGTCCATGTCATAATGTATCTGGACTAAAAGGGTTTTCTGTTTATTGTGGACCACTGTCCCTGTGATAACGATTGATTATTCTAACCCTCATAAAGCTCAATTTCAAACTACCATATAGATTGAATTGTTTATATAATAACTAGAATCTGTCTATACCTAGTGGAGAGGGATGATTACCTTCCACTTTCGGTAGTTTTTGCACAGTGTACCTAATATGGGGCATCAGTGTATGGTTTTTAATATATTTGGGGTGTATTTATAATTTTTAAATTATTTATTAAAGGTTAAGTTTTATCCTTTCCTCACCTAGTGCTGGTTCTAATGTCTACTTAAAGCTAGTATTCAGTCCTTGCTTTTTCACATAATTCCTAATCTTCATCTTTGCTTGTTTCAGACTGTGGGCAATAGTTAATATTAATTTCCATTTATGTTTCTTAGTTGCATTGTCTTCTATAGGTGTGGAATAGGTATGATGACATTTTTTCACCATTCTCTCTGGTAACAATAGAAGAGATCTATCAATAGTCTTATTGGGTGCAATGAGCCTTATTGGGTGCATACATTTTGCCACATTTATAAAAATGGCTCCCATAGCATAATAAATGTGGCAAAAAGACTTATGATAAACATGCTTCTTTCCCTTCCGTGATTTCTTTATTTTCACACTGTATGAATACAAAATAATGTTGTTTATTTTTAATAAATTAATGATTTCTAAAAGTAGACATCATACCCATCCCAGTTTCTAAATAAATACATACCGTACAATGCAATCAATTACCATCCAGCTTTATCAAGACCATATGAACAATTAGAAAAGACTCAAATTATTATATCCTTACCAACCATGAGTACAATAAAAATTATAAAAAAAAAAACTCCCTGCAGATTTCTATCTCTGGACAATTAGGTCACAGCTAGCAACATGTTCTGATGGGATATATTGCAGCCTGAAGAAGTAACTGATGTTTAAATGACCAGCCAAGCATTTAATGATAGGAACAATGTAAGAATCTTGTAATTATAATCAGATGTCTCTGCTTACCCTATCCCAATCTATACAGTAAAGCCGAGTGAAAAGCAGAACCTGAGAAATTAAATTACTTGTGCTCCAAGTGCCAATATGAAATTTGGAATATTTTAGCATATTTTATTTGGAACATAAAAATAAAGAAACCTAAAAATCATCACCTGAAATTTCAAAATAACATGTGTTCATAATAAGACCCTGTTCTATGACTCTCTCTTCAAAGCATCTACAGTATATTGGTCATTTAAATCTCTATAGAAATGACCAGTTCTGGCAGTAGATTACACCCCTTTTCTTTGTGTATAAGGGTGAAGAGGAGATGGGAAAGATAGCGTTAGTATTAATAAGCATGCAACAGTAATGTTATTTTTATGACTGCAGCTTTGTGTCTTCTCTGTTCTACATATAGCAGCGGTTTTCAGATATTCCTATCACACATTCTCAGAAAAATAGTCATAGAAGGCTGATTGACATTACTATTAGTAGTGCTGGGCGAACCCCCCGATGTTCGAGATCGGGAGCCTAGCCCGAACTTTATGTAAAGTCCGTGTCCAGGGGTCGGAGATGATGCAAACTTGAGTTCGAACCCTGAGCTTGGACTTTGCAGTTATGGGATGGTGCGGGGGGGCTGTAAAATAAAGAATATAGTTAATAATAAACATTGTCATTATACTTACAGGTCTAGAGATGCATCCTGCAGACTTTGTCTCTCGGCTGCTTCTGCTTACGGGTCCGATCTGACTTCTGGGGTTATTCACTTCACTGTTCATCACTCGGCAGTCTTCGGCTGTTTTCGTCTGTGTTCGCGGTGACGTCAGGGTTCACCCGAGTTCATGGCTTAGCCATGACCTTGATTGAACTTTGATTATCACTGTCAGTGTCAGCCTGCTTCTTGCTCTGAAAATACTGAGCAAACGTTTGCTTATATAGCATGGTTGTTTCATTTTGGGATTCTCAATGATAAACCTGGTGTTAACTTGCACTTTAAGATAGTCTCTTCATATATGAAAGTTTTCTTATTGTGACATTACCCTTGTCTGTACCCGATATTTGTTGTTCCATGCCCTCATTTCCTCCCTCACTTCCACCCCATGTCTTTTAATTGTGTTTATACAATGCCCCATGCACTTTAAGAGTTTTTCTCTTAATAAATACTGACTATAATTCATCAATTTCCTCTTGCTTCTTGCTCTGTAGAAATGCTTGTCTGTACAGAGCAATGAAGCAGAGCTGTCATTGCTCTCCCTGCTTCTCACTCTGTATAGACGCTTGTCTGTACAGAGCGATGAAGCAGAACTGACATTGCTCTCCCTGCTTCTCGCTCTGTAAAGATGCTTGTCTGTACAAAGTAATGAAGAAGTTGACATTACTCTCCCTGTGGACTACGTCGGACTAAGGATTTTTTTTTATAATAAAGATGGAGTCTCTAAATTTTTTTATGTTTATTTTATTTTATTTCTAATAAAAAAATGTTCTATGTGTTGTGTTTTTTTTACTGTTTACTAGAAATTCATGCTGGCCATGTCTAATTTGGCATGAAACCATGAATTTCAGGCTTAGTAGCAGCTGAGAATACAAAGCTGGTATTATTACGAGCCAGGTAAAGCGCCTGGAAATGGCGCTAAGAAACTGCCCCATTTCCAGGGGCAGCTGCGGGCTGCAGTTTTTAGTGTGGTGGCCCAGAACAATTGGGCCTTACCACGCTGAAAATCCCAACCCCCAGCTGCCTGGTTTTACCTGACTGGCAATCAAAATACATCAGGAGCCCACGCAATTTGGTTTTAAATATTTTTTTAAATAATTAAAAAAAAATAATGGGCTTCTCTGTATTTTGATTGCCAGCCAAGGTAAAGCCAGGCAGATGGGGGTGGCAGCCCGTA
Organism: Anomaloglossus baeobatrachus; assembly: GCF_048569485.1. Lineage (NCBI taxonomy): Eukaryota > Metazoa > Chordata > Amphibia > Anura > Aromobatidae > Anomaloglossus > Anomaloglossus baeobatrachus. Next base: position 807,912,288 of record NC_134353.1, on the reverse strand, counting down.
GCCATCCGTTTTATCTGCACTGAGAATCAAAATACCGCGGGGCGCTACGTCATTTTTTTTAAATATTTATTTTTACTTTACTATATGTGTGAGGGACCCAACAGCCAATCTCAGATGCTGTCACGCAGAATGGGGGTCTGTGATTGGCTGTTGGAGTAACCTGGAATCTCTCATACATTCTAGATGCTAGAATGTATGGGCTTGTTTCAGGTTAGCCCAGCATCCAATAACAGACGCCCACTACGTGACAGCGTCTGTGATTGTCTGTTATTTTAACAGTAAAATAAAACAACACCACAGAGAAAAAAATATTTTATTACTAATAAAACAGAAGACATTTAGGACTCCACCTTTATTACCCCCAAAAACCCCCGTGTGAAGTCTCTAACAGCTCTCAGCTGAGTCTATGTGAGCCGACCTGTGTTTGTCTCCTTGCACAGATGTAACAGAGCTGAAGATGCTCGCCTGCCTCTGGACTATGTTGGAGGTTTTTTTTGGGTAATAAAGATGGAGTCCTAAGTGTGTTCTGTTTTATTTCTAATAAAATATTTTTTTCTCTGTGTTGTTTTATTTTACGTTAAAATAACAGACAATCACAGACTCAGTCACAGATTGGGCGTCTATAATTTGATGCTGCAGTAACCTGAAAACAACCCATACATTCTAGCATATAGCATCCAGGTTACTCCCAACAGCCAATCACAGGCGTGCATTCTGCGTGACAGCATCTGTGATTGGCTGTTGGGTCCCTCACATATATAGTAGTGTAAAAATAAATAACTAAAAAAAAATTACGTAGCGCTCTGGGTATTTTTGATTTTTAGCACAGATAAAGTGGATGGCTATGGGCTGCCATCCCCATCTGCCTGGCTTTACCTTGGCTGGCAATCAAAATACAGGGAAATACATTAATTTTTTAATTAATTAAAAAATAATTTTAAAAAGATGCATGGGCTCCCACAATATTTTGATCGGAAGTCAGGTAAAACCAGGCAGTTGCTGGGGGGTGGATTCTCAGCGTGGTAAGGCCCAAACATTCTGGGCCCACCACACTAAAAAGCACAGACTGCAGCCGCCCCTGGAAATAGCGTTTTGTTTCTGAGCACCATTTCCAAGCACTTTACCCTTTACGTCCAGCGGCCCTGATGGCAGTGGCACGCTGGGTAATAAAGGGGTTAATACCAGCTTTGTATTCTCAGCTGGAACTAAGCCCGAAATTCATGGTGTCATGCCAAATTAGACATGGCCACCTTAAATTTCTAGTAAACAGTAAAAAAAACACACAACACATAGAAAAAAATGTTATATTAGAAATAAAACAAAAAAAAACAATTATAGACTCCATCTTTATAACAATGAAAATCCTTAGTCCGACGTAGTCCACAGGGAGAGCAATGTCAGCTTTGATTCATTGCTCTGTACAGACAAGTGTCTATACAGAGCGAGAAGCAGGCTGACAGTGACTCACGTAGGCGTGCATCTTCGTTGTTTTCCACGCCATCTCTGTTCTGATTGGTGATTGCTACTGCGTTCGGATTGGCCACTTCCATCCTCTGTTCTGGCTTGTAGATCGCAGTACATTTCAGATGGCTTAATTCACTTGTCCCGCACCGCGTGTAGCAGCAGATCGTAATACAGTTCATTCTGCATAGGGACAGTATGATGGACAAGGATGGAGAAGGATGGAAGCACTATTATGTTGCCTTCACTAAAGGCAAGGCCGCCCAGTCACAACGCAGTTATGACCACCAATCGGAGCAGAGGGGGCATGGAAAAGGCAATGTAGATGCACGCCTATGTTACTAATCAAGATTTGAATCGTGCTATGTGACAGGGTCCCAGCGGGCGCCGTATCGTTGCTGCATCGTTGGGAAGATCTGACTTTTTGACAGCTCACTAGCGACCCTGTAGCGAAGTACTAGCAATCCTGACCAGGTCGTATCGTGGTCGGAATCACTGGTACCTTGTTTAGTGAGACGGTTCCATTAGTTGTATCAACTATAAAGTTATTTACATGTTATTGAGTCTAATTTACTGTGGCTTATTTTGCATATCTCTAGTCCTAACTGTAATTGTTTCTAATCTGCCTTATCTATGAAAGCAGTACAACATAGCTTTCATCAGTCAACAAATCCACCATGGTATAATATTAATCAGATGGCTATGCAGAATCTGTCCCTATATAAACAGCAAAGCCTACAAATGATTAGGTGAAAATGAGAAATTCAATTGTGTGCCATTGTGGCAGTTGAAACATTTCAGCACGTTTTATTTGGAACGTAAAAAAAAATTAAGACATATCACCTGAAATTTAAAAACAAGTTCATAATAAGAACCTCATTTAGTTATTGGGTATTTTATTACACACTGCCTTTAACCTCTTTATGACTCTTGATGTTTTATGTACGTCATGAGTCGTTTCCCTGCCTTCGATGTGGGATGCACACAGAGCGTGCACCATTCCCTGCAGATGAAGGCTGAACCATCCAGCCTTTATCTGCTTCTAACAGCCTTGAGTGGAGCAGCGCTCTGCCTGTGGCCGTTAACCTGTTAATATCATTGTCCATATTTGACAGCAGCATTTAATATGAGCTGGCAGTGAGGGGCGCACCTGTGATATGATAGAGGAATGCCAATGAGTTGTCATGACAGCTAGGGGTCACCTCATTACTCCTGTGTTTATCATCACAGCACTCCTGTGAAAACCAGTCATAGCCATCTGGTTGTGATTTTTTTCTATACACAGCAATGCTTTGGTATTGCTGTATATAGAACAAGTGATCAAACTATTGCAGGTTAAATTTTACTAAGGGAAACATTAAATACAGTACAAAGTTGAAAAAAATGTTTTAAAAAATATATAAAAAACTCAAATCACCCATTTTTTACCACATAACAAATATAAGACATTTTAAAAAATCACATATTGAGTATTGCTGTGTTCGTAAATGTCAGGTCTTTCAAAATATAAAATAAATTAAGCCAATCAGTAAACAGCGTAATGAGAAAAAAGATCAGAATGCCAGAATTGCAGTTTTTTGGCCACTGCAACAAGAGACAAAAATGTAATAATAGTGGATCAAAAAAATGTATATATTCCAAAATAATATTAAGGAAACATCAGCTCAGTTAGTAAAAAATGTGCTCTTACACAGCCCCAGATCCCAACAATTGAAAACAGTACAGCTCTCGGAACATTGTGATCCAAGCTAGATTTTGTTTTTTTAAATTTAAAAACTATATATGTTTAGTATTTAACTGGACAATCACACTGTCAGGTCAGTTTTGTGGTAAAAAGAATGCTGTGAAAAAAAAACAATTGCAATGCATGTCATTACATCGTATGATAAAATATATCAGGTCATTCAAAAGTACAACTCAATGCAAAAACAGAAAAGTAAAAAAGTTCTAGTTCTTAGACTAAGGGGAGGAAAAAACAAAAGTGCAAAAATGAAAAATTGTCCGATCTTTGGGGGGGTTAATCGAAGCAAAAAAAAAAAATTCCAATATAATAATACATTATTCAAGGGCTTAATGAATGATTAAATGTGACAATAATAATTAAAGAACAACAAGGTAATAAGTTTTTTATTTAAGTTTATTTGTACGGACACGTGTATATACAAATACAGTTTATGATTATTTTTTTTTACATTTTCTTTTAACTCATATAATGTAAGCATTTCAAAACAGCACTCAATGAATAGTAAGTCCAAAGCAGGGGAGTACAAGCACAGGACCACACTGAGCTGGACTTTCTTACCCAGATGCACAGACAATGAGTGGTTTCAATGAGATGTCAAGAGTAAGTATGGAAAGCGGATTTTGTAGCCTCATGGGTAACCTCCAACATGCCAGCATCTATTAAACTGCACAGACAATGGCAGTGAGCTTATCATAGGGAGATTTGTCTTAGATCTGAGAAAGTTGGGGGTGAATGCCTGGGAAAAATTCTGTGATGCCAAAAAGTAGGGCAGATCTGCTCATTTACTGCTTGAAAGGAGAAAGACAGATAGAGCAGAAGTATCAGAAAAGGGTAGAAATTAAAACGGGAAGCAACACAGTTACCTGACAAGTTAACAGAACCAAGTACAAGTTTTAAGAGATACTGAAAACACATTTAATATTACAATGATAAATGAACTATGAGGACTGTGGCTCGGCTGGACAAAAACAGATTACATAAACTTTAAATGGTTAACATATGATGTACTGAAGTATTACATTAAATGTCTTAAATATGTAATTTATTTTAATACTATTTTTTATTTTTTAAAGAATATGCCATGTAGCTGATGCCTGGCTCAAGCATGGAGAAAAGTATGTCTTAAATAGAAGACCCACCCCTAAAAAAAAAATTCTAAAAAAAAAAATTCCATATGTTTCCATAAGCCAACATGCCAAAAATACACAGGGCTCTAACATCGGACCTATAAACATTTAGTATAAAACATTGATCATTACATGTTGTGTTTCCCTGGGTCATGACTGAGTGAGCACTTGTGAGTGATCATGTTTACAAACAAACCTTTTATTCTTTTTATTTTTTTATTATTTCTTTTTTTCTATTTTTTAAGTGTCATCGGATGACAATTATGATTTTTTTTATCTTTTTTTGTGGTCTGAAAGTCTAATGTATTCACTTACAAAAGACATAAGAATTGAATTAATACTTTATTATCAAACACTATATACAACATAGGTTGCTAATAATACAGAATTTAAAGAATGTACTTTTTTTATCTTATATTCTTTGCCATCCAAGAAGGTATAGTACAAAACAATATTCTAATCTAACATGAAATGTTATCTTGTGTATTAAAGGATACACAGTATCCACCAAACAGACTGATGCTTAGTCCCCCTGCTTCAGGTTGGAAAGCCACTGGCAACCAGGAAAATGGGTCTAAAAGGTGACCCTACCTGGGCCGTAAAAGTTTATAGGGAAAATAAAGAGGAAAAGACAAAGCGAGTGAGAAATGAAGAAAGCCAAAGAGACTTCAAGTGCAATGAGCAGGTTTAATTTTGCCCCAATTTCTAAACTTTTTGGAAAATCTCTACTATACTTACATTATTTTTGGAGCTTCCTATCAAATTGTTTCTATATGGATTTAACATATTTACCCAAGTTTTACTACAATATTGGTAATTTAGTTGGACATAATTGATTATCACTGTACCTTTTGTGTAAAAGAGGGAGATACAATTTTTTAAGGTAAAAAATAAAACTGCTACTTCATGACAATAAAAATAATAATAAAAAATAACAACTATAATAATCTTAACATTTATTAAAACTAAAAGCAATGTTAAGGCTGTTAAATACAATAACACCCATCAACACGCAATCCTTAGAAGTAGCAGTTGTGTTTCTTAAATGTTATTAGAGGCCATATTTTAAGAACCTAATGTAAGATTTCTCATCATTTCATTTCATAATGGCTGTTATTGATTACTGCTACATCGTCATTATAGAAACCAGACCCTGAACTATTGAAGGTAGTTTTTGTGCTAACACTGTAAAGTTGCGGCATGACAAACTACAACATATGAATCACATCCTTGTCAATGTAGCCTATGTGATAATATTTACTTCTTAGGTTATTGGTCGCTGTGCTTTATTGTACTTTATTGTATATACGACATAAAAAAAATTGCATAATACTATTGTTCTAGATTAAAGCAACCCAGGCCAGCACATGGATTTTTGAAGGCTCTTATTACATCTCCCACTGAATTCCTATCTCTAGGAATACATAATTTAGACAGTTAGAAAATGGCGTTGAATAACTATGACCATTTATGTATGTCTGTATTGTTCTTAGAAATATATTAAAAGTTATTGTACTTGATAATTTTTTTTTTACTTTTTATATTAAACATAATCACAGTTTGTTAAAGTCTTTATTACGTAAAGTACATTTGGTGACTATGAAGTGTCTGAGTCACGTCCTTTAGCTATACATCAATAATAAACAAAAACTCAAGGCACCCTGAAAAGTTATTAAGCGTCCATATTTGATTCTTCCAATGTGACAATAGGTAGCTGTCCATGAACACAACCAAGATTTGATTTACTGCTGGAATCAAGTCTATCAACAATTTGGTGTTTATGCAAAAACACATTGAGTTATCCACAAAAGATTTCTTAGCAATGCATATACAAGTTGGTCGAGAGTTTTCCCTTACAATCTATTGGAGCCAATTTAGAATATATCTAAATTTGAATTTTGGGAATACGATTCATCACTTAATTGTAGCCACCTAAGGGGTCAAATGAAACATACAATGACTTTCTGGCATCAGACTTTCTTTAGAAGCTGGTACTTCACCATGCCTGTTAATCATAATTTCACATATTTCTTCCAAGACTTAAGAAAAGTCAATTCAAAACAAAGACTAATGTCCAGTATTATGAAACAATTCCTCGCTGATGCACATGTTGTAGGATGGTGGACCAAAAAGAAACCTCCAAGACAGTTTAGCCTTGGGCATGGTCATATTGTATATAAAATGCATGAGTTGTAGAACAGCAAAATAAAAAATGTAGCACCTTGGAGTTCAATTAATGGTTTTTGCCTATGTTTTAAATAGTACAATTCTTTGCACTCCAGATGAATTCAAATATATTAAAACAACAAAAATAACATTATCTAAAAATACTCCCCCATACCCTTTGGTACTCCAATAGTGCAGGTAAGAGTGCTTAGGAGAGTCCATGAATATTGTCTTCTTAGATAAACATGTCCTTGAAAATTTGGAATAAATCCTTTTGTGTTCTACTGCATATATTATCACACCATCTAACAGTTCTGTAAAGTGGTCAACAAAGGAGAAATTCCTTTCAGATTTCACTTCCATTAAGTAAATATCCATATTAACTGGTTCATGCTGCCTACGTCGATCTGCACAGACAAGAATGTGTGCCAAATAGGTGTCTTCGTATGCCCAAATGCAAGGGAAACTTTAATGCACTAGTGTTCCTATTTATATTTGGCATTTTACCAGGATTTAAGGTTCTGGAATAAAAAGCAACTTCTAAATTATAATATGTGAAGTAAATATTCTCGTGGAATTCATGTTCGCTTGAAAGTGGGAAAATATATATAAAATGCAACAAAAAGGGGGAAAAACAAAAGAAATACTGTTCCTTTCTTGGGTGAAGCAGTTAGGTGGATCTTTGATGTTCCAAGACCCTGTTTTTCTGCAGTTGGTCTGTGAAATATGCTGTGCTATAACGTCAAATGCATCGCCAGGAGAAACAGAAGGATCGTTAAAAGCCAATTTGGTATCCTTGGTGTTGGTGCTGAATTTTCGCCACGGGAAGGCTCAGCTGATTCATGAACTGTGTCATCTGTTCAAACACAAAACAGATATTTAGTTTCTTGAGTGGAAAGTTCACGACTTAGCACTTTAAGCATAATAACTTCTTATTTTAAGAAAATATAAAACTTTTAAAATTTGAATAATGATAAAACAACATTTGTTTGACTCAAAATAAAGACTATTTTAGAAGACACATAGAAATCTATAAATAATAAAGCCACTGCACAAAAGGACAACTCATATTCATAAGGAAACATTAATGTCTGCATGCAAAATTATGCAAGTATTTTCAAACATTATGTGCCATGTCAAAAACCAGGAAAAGAGCCCCAATACGGTGAAACAGCCCAGCTAAAATTTACGTCGAGAAAAATGTCTGCAGATGGTCTTCATCTCATGCAGTATAGGCTACATAAAAAGCAATCCCCAATTTTGTTTAACAAAATTGCCCTCTACTAAAGCTCATGCAACCAAGTATGGTGGCACAGACGCTCTGGCACTTAGCATGCCGCTGTCTGCCTCTATGCAACACCAAATTATGGAGAAAATCTCATCTGAAAAAAGTTAAAAAAAAGAGTAGTTCGATAATATAAACAACAGGAACCATAGTATACGGCCAAAATCAATCAATTTATTTAACAAAATTTTATTAACATAGACATATAACATACAAAAATGCCAACAGGTATTGGGAGGACAGAGAATATTGCACACTGTATTAGTAGATCAAAATGATATCCAAGGACTAATAAATATAAAGTGAAACAGTGCTTGTAAACATCCAAGGAAAGTTTTTTATATATGTTCAGCCTGAATTGCAGCCAATGGAATTATAAAGTGCAAAAGTGCGTGTTCTAACAATAAACAAACAGCAGGGGGAGCCCAATCAATTGATTTATATGGAAATCCAAGGTAAATGGATGATATAATTATGTAGGGCAAATCTGAGAAGATTCAGGCAATTGCAAAGTGCAGTTATGCTAGAAAGGAAAGTAACCAGCGGCTAAGTAGGGCACAACAGGCAAAACAATGAGAGATCTACAGTTAACTAAATAAGTAAGCTTGCAAGTAGCACATAATACCTCCGTCCACACACCCACGCCTCCAACGCACGTTTCGTGACAACTTCTTCAGGGAGCGTTTGTTGGAGGGGTAAGGGGATGGTATATGAACGCATCGGTGGCCAGTGAACAGCTGAGTACGGATCAGCTGACATACCGGGTGAGTCATAGTATGGCGCATGCGTCCTCCGCACCAGCCGTAATAGGGGAAGACATGCAGGCGGACAACGGAGGAAGAGCGTCGGCAGCCGTCATGGAGACGGCGTCCGAGCTCCAACCCCTATAGCCGCCGTCATGACAACCCACAGCCGTGCTTTGGCGCATGCGCACCAACTCAAAACTGGGACTTAGTTACAGGCATATAATAGCTCATGATACAACCATCAGACCGGATCAAGGACTCGTGCACATATTATAAGAAATATAATAGGGTTGAGGAAAATCAATAGGTAGTGAAGTGCAAAGAAAAGTGAAAAATAAATGAGAATAAAAGTGTAAACAATATAAGATATGATATATGCATGATGAATACAATATATAAAAAATGTAAAGAATCTCTCACAACTATTGAGAGCTTTACACATAAATAATTAAGTGATATAAATGCAATAAGGTGAAACTGTGTGCACATACACACATATGCACACGGTCACCTAAATGCGTATAAAAGTATATAGATAGCATTATACAGTGTAATAAGAAAGTGATATATAGTGATAATAAATATATGCAAAAATGTACATTATATAAATTACATAAAAATTGTGATATATACAAGCTAATTTTATTAAAGAGAAAAAAAAGGAGTGAAAAAATTCATTTTAAAATATTAAACATATATTCTTGATCCATCCGAGGTCAGAATGTTCTCATCAATATCCACCCGACATTTAAGATATAAATAGGCCAAACTATGATAAGAAGAAAAATATATTTTGAAATCAATTACATACATAAAATATAAAAACCACCCTACCCCCTAAAAAAGTCCGACAACAGATTCCTAAAACCAATTTATAAGAATGACGCGAAACCAAAATTCTCATTAAGGCCCCTCGGTGCAACTGTATTAAGCCTATATATCCATCTACTCTCGACCTGTGATAAAACTTTAAATAGATTACCACCCCTCTGACCAAGGCACACTTGATCGATGGCAATGATGGAAAGTTTGCTGGCATCACAATTGTGCCAGAGTTTAAAATGCCTAGCCAGGGTTTTCAATTGTTCACCAAATTTAGATTTCTTTGCTTTTTCAATATCGCGCACATGTTCCCTTACGCGAAACTTGAGCTCCCTTGTGGTCATGCCAATATAAACCTTTTTACAGGGACACGTCGCGTGGTATATAACACCTTTGGAAGTGCAGGTTAGCTGATGAAGAATCTTATAGGTCCGAGTTTGATCACCATTAAAGAATTCCTTACTCTTCTTCAAATTCAGACATGCCCTGCATGTACCACAGGGAAAAAATCCCTTGATATCTCCAGACTGATCTATACTCCTAGATTGGTAATGGCTTCTCACCAGTAAGTCCCTAAGGTTAGCACTACGACGAGCGGTAACCTTAGGCTCTGACTGGAGGAAATTCTTTAAAATCGGATCAGTAAACAGCACTCCCCAATGTGTTTTTATGATTTCTTTCAAATCTGTCCATTGACTATTGAATTTGGTGATAAGTCTTACCTCACTATTGGAGGGCGCCAGATTAGATGAAGGTTTATAGAGAAGTTCATTACGAGAAACTTGTGTTGCTCTCTTAAGGCCGTTGCGTATATTCCGATGGCTATATCCTCTCTCACGAAAACGGCTGTAGAGATCCCTTGATTGTTTGTAGAAGTTATCATTCGTAGAGCAAATTCTTCTCGCTCTTAAAAAGAAATCCATCCGGGGTAGTTTTGATGTCGACGTCTAAAAAGCTCAACCTAAGACCATATTGGAAAGTAAGTTTAATGTTGAGCAAATTATTACCATATATCATCAATATACCGTATCCAGTGATGGATACGGTCGACCTGGTCAATAGGATTGCTCAAAAATATCTCCCTCTCCCAAGCTCCAAGCTTCAAGAGGAACCTCAAGACCCACCTCTTCCAACAAGCCTACAACCTACAATAGCCCTCAGCCCAGTAGACCACTGCGCAACCAGCTCTGTCCTCACCTATTGTACCATCACCCATTCCCTGTAGACTGTGAGCCCTCGCGGGCAGGGTCCTCTCTCCTCCTATACCAGTCTGTCTTGTACTGTTAATGATTGTTGTACGTATACCCTCTTTCACTTGTAAAGCGCCATGGAATAAATGGCGCTATAATAATAAATAATAATAATAATAATAATAATAATAATAATATGGTTTATATGGGAGGGGTCCCCTAAACAATTGGAGAACATGATGTTGAGGTTAAATGATAATTTGCTCAACATTAAACTTACTTTCCAATATGGTCTTAGGTTGAGCTTTTTGGACGTCGACATCAAAACTACCCCGGATGGATTTCTTGAGACTGACATCTTCAGGAAATCTACTTCTACGAACGCATTTCTCCATGCACAATCATCACATCCTAAGGGTACCATCAGAGGCATTCCTATTGGGCAATTTTTAAGAGCGAGAAGAATTTGCTCTACGAATGATAACTTCTACAAACAATCAAGGGATCTCTACAGCCGTTTTCGTGAGAGAGGATATAGCCATCGGAATATACGCAACGGCCTTAAGAGAGCAACACAAGTTTCTCGTAATGAACTTCTCTATAAACCTTCATCTAATCTGGCGCCCTCCAATAGTGAGGTAAGACTTATCACCAAATTCAATAGTCAATGGACAGATTTGAAAGAAATCATAAAAACACATTGGGGAGTGCTGTTTACTGATCCGATTTTAAAGAATTTCCTCCAGTCAGAGCCTAAGGTTACCGCTCGTCGTAGTGCTAACCTTAGGGACTTACTGGTGAGAAGCCATTACCAATCTAGGAGTATAGATCAGTCTGGAGATATCAAGGGATTTTTTCCCTGTGGTACATGCAGGGCATGTCTGAATTTGAAGAAGAGTAAGGAATTCTTTAATGGTGATCAAACTCGGACCTATAAGATTCTTCATCAGCTAACCTGCACTTCCAAAGGTGTTATATACCACGCGACGTGTCCCTGTAAAAAGGTTTATATTGGCATGACCACAAGGGAGCTCAAGTTTCGCGTAAGGGAACATGTGCGCGATATTGAAAAAGCAAAGAAATCTAAATTTGGTGAACAAGTGAAAACCCTGGCTAGGCATTTTAAACTCTGGCACAATTGTGATGCCAGCAAACTTTCCATCATTGCCATCGATCAAGTGTGCCTTGGTCAGAGGGGTGGTAATCTATTTAAAGTTTTATCACAGGTCGAGAGTAGATGGATATATAGGCTTAATACAGTTGCACCGAGGGGCCTTAATGAGAATTTTGGTTTCGCGTCATTCTTATAAATTGGTTTTAGGAATCTGTTGTCGGACTTTTTTAGGGGGTAGGGTGGTTTTTATATTTTATGTATGTAATTGATTTCAAAATATATTTTTCTTCTTATCATAGTTTGGCCTATTTATATCTTAAATGTCGGGTGGATATTGATGAGAACATTCTGACCTCGGATGGATCAAGAATATATGTTTAATATTTTAAAATGAATTTTTTCACTCCTTTTTTTTCTCTTTAATAAAATTAGCTTGTATATATCACAATTTTTATGTAATTTATATAATGTACATTTTTGCATATATTTATTATCACTATATATCACTTTCTTATTACACTGTATAATGCTATCTATATACTTTTATACGCATTTAGGTGACCGTGTGCATATGTGTGTATGTGCACACAGTTTCACCTTATTGCATTTATATCACTTAATTATTTATGTGTAAAGCTCTCAATAGTTGTGAGAGATTCTTTACATTTTTTATATATTGTATTCATCATGCATATATCATATCTTATATTGTTTACACTTTTATTCTCATTTATTTTTCACTTTTCTTTGCACTTCACTACCTATTGATTTTCCTCAACCCTATTATATTTCTTATAATATGTGCACGAGTCCTTGATCCGGTCTGATGGTTGTATCATGAGCTATTATATGCCTGTAACTAAGTCCCAGTTTTGAGTTGGTGCGCATGCGCCAAAGCACGGCTGTGGGTTGTCATGACGGCGGCTATAGGGGTTGGAGCTCGGACGCCGTCTCCATGACGGCTGCCGACGCTCTTCCTCCGTTGTCCGCCTGCATGTCTTCCCCTATTACGGCTGGTGCGGAGGACGCATGCGCCATACTATGACTCACCCGGTATGTCAGCTGATCCGTACTCAGCTGTTCACTGGCCACCGATGCGTTCATATACCATCCCCCTACCCCTCCAACACACGCTCCCTGAAGAAGTTGTCACGAAACGTGCGTTGGAGGCGTGGGTGTGTGGACGGAGGTATTATGTGCTACTTGCAAGCTTACTTATTTAGTTAACTGTAGATCTCTCATTGTTTTGCCTGTTGTGCCCTACTTAGCCGCTGGTTACTTTCCTTTCTAGCATAACTGCACTTTGCAATTGCCTGAATCTTCTCAGATTTGCCCTACATAATTATATCATCCATTTACCTTGGATTTCCATATAAATCAATTGATTGGGCTCCCCCTGCTGTTTGTTTATTGTTAGAACACGCACTTTTGCACTTTATAATTCCATTGGCTGCAATTCAGGCTGAACATATATAAAAAACTTTCCTTGGATGTTTACAAGCACTGTTTCACTTTATATTTATTAGTCCTTGGATATCATTTTGATCTACTAATACAGTGTGCAATATTCTCTGTCCTCCCAATACCTGTTGGCATTTTTGTATGTTATATGTCTATGTTAACAAAATTTTGTTAAATAAATTGATTGATTTTGGCCGTATACTATGGTTCCTGTTGTTTGTATCATACTAGTTTTTGGCCGTTATGTATATTAAAAGGTACAGTGTGGTGATTAGTTCGATAATATGTCATCCTAGTCATCCTATAAAACATGCCTTATTTTTTTTTTTTTCAAGCTTCAAATGAACTTGGCAAGAATATAAACCCCCATATGTATTATTGTATTATGGTTCTGTAGAGCCAAGATTTACATTTCGAACATTTTGTCATCTCATCTCTCCACCTTGTAAAAAGAGATGGTCGAGCCATTTGTTAATAATTGGAATCTGCTATTTAGAATGTTCTTCAATATATCAGCATATGCTCACCAAGGTTCAGCTTACACTTTAAAATAGAACATTCTGCACAAGATGCATTACACCATTTATTTGACAAACATATGTTTCTTATAGTGTTATGTAGCTGAACAATATGTTGAGCATCGGTATATTTATATTGCTACTCTCAAAGAAAATCAGATTTCTCATTCTTTTTCAATTTATGCTGATCATGTACAAAATATTTAAAGAGAACGTGGCATATTAAACTTGATGTCTTCAAATCCGACAAACTACGGAGTAGGAGGAGCAGAAAAGACATACTTTTGTTGGAAGTACAGTCTGCAATTTATGATTGACAAGTATGAAAAACCACCTGATGGGCTTTTCAGTCCACAATGAGCAGAGGTTAAAATTAAAATCACAGTTTATACTGATTTGTTTCCCATAAAGCTATATTTTATTTCTGCTTAGCCTCTGCTATTGTACATGCCGGCTGCAGATATGAAGCCATGTTTAAAATGGCACGTTCCCCTTGATGCAGAAAGACTTTAAATTACCTTGTATATCTATCAATATAGCCCATATTATAGGATATCATGAATAATGAGAAACATTTTTTAGATTTTCATGCACAATATGAATTTATTAAAGCCGCCTTCAGAATAGAGAATGAAACCCAACGTTTTGGCTCGTCCAAGCCTTTATCAAGGCATATCTGTAGGATTGACTGGAGCATGAGTGAGGAAGTGTGAACTGTGCATGCCAAATTGTCAAGAACTCGGAGTGCACAGCCGAGACTTCCTCACACATGCTGCCAAGTCCCTCCTACAGATATACCTTGATATAGGCTTGGACAAGCCAAAACGTTGGGTTTCATTCTGTAGTCTGAAGGTGGCTTTAATAAATTAACATTCTGCATGAAAATCTAAAAAAAATTCTCATTATTGGTGCGATAGGAATTTTATATCTTTTATTAGTTTTTCTGTGACCCCCTCCCGAAGTAGAGCTAGACTTGAATACCTATAGGATATCATGAGACAAAGCAGATAAAGGGAGAAAGTGTGGTAAAATTAAAGGGGTTGTCCCACAAACAAAGATCATTTTAATCAAACAAACTTGTAATAATAATAATTTACACAATTGGATTTGTTTACAAAAAATTAGATAATCTTAAAAATGTGTCCCTGCTATGTACTGTGTAATGGCCGTGTCTGACTGTACAGGAACTTGGTCTGATCATACCACAGCTCCTCGCATGGGGAGAGAATAAAGTATACAAACATTACAGCACGGGACCACACAATTATTTCTTTGAGGTAAAACATTTTTTTATAAAACAGGCAGGGAAACGTTTTACCTCACAAAAAGAATCAGCTATGATACCGCATTCTAATGTCTTTTTACACTTTTTTGTCCTCCCCTGCCAAGGAGATGTGGTAGGATCAGACCATGACTCTGTACGGTCAGACACAGCCATTACATGATACATAAGCAGGGGCACATTTATAAGATTATCTCAGCACAGGAACATTTTTTTTTACTCACTTGCAATTGTGAAATTTACTATTATTCTAAGATCGACTGATCAAAATGAACTTTAACTTTGTGCATGGGAAAACCTCCTTAAGGTGGGTTTACATTAGCCAATAAATGACCACTGACTGCTGATCGGCAGTCATTCATGTGCCTGTTTAGACAGGCAAACCACTACTTGCACAGAACAATTGGTCTGGCTGTAAAGACTGCCATAGTACACAGATTATGTTGTGCTGAGAACAATTATATTTATTTAAGCCTAAAATATTTCACCGGAAGAACGAGCAGTTTGCTTGTTCATCGGATGATTTACAACATGTTTACCACTGCTGATTATCGGGAAACGAGGACTCATAAGATTGCCCATTCATAATTATCCCGCCATTGCAAATGCAGCTTTAAAGCACCACACAAGCATTTTTTTTATTTCACAGCTGGATTGGTGCTTTAAATCTAAGGCGGGCTTTACACATTACGACATTGCATGCCGATGCTGCGATGTCGAGTGCGATAGTCCCCGCCCCCGTCATACGTGCGATATTTTGTGATAGCTGCCATAGCGAACATTATCGCTATGGGAGCTTCACATGCACTCACCAGTCCTGCGACGTCGCTCTGGCCGGCGAACCGCCTCCCTCCTAAGGGGGCGGGCCGTGCGGCGTCACAGCGACGTCACACGGCAGGCGGCCAATAGCAACGGAGGGGCGGAGATGAGCGGGACGTAAACATCCCGCCCACCTCCTTCCTTCTCATAGCAGCCGGGACGCAGATAAGGTGATGTTCCTCGCTCCTGCGGCTTTACACACAGCGATGTGTGCTGCCGCAGGAACGAGGAACTGCATCGTATCAGTCGCTGCACCGGCATTATGGAACTGTCGGAGACTACACCGATGATACGATAACGATGCTTTTGCACTCGTTCATCGTATCAAAAAGGTTTTACACACTATGACATCGCAAGTGACGCCGGATGTGCGTCACTTTCGATTTGACCCCATCGACATCGCACCTGCGATGTCGTAGTGTGCAAAGCCGCCCTAAGGCGGGCTTTACACATTGCGACATCGCTACCGATATATCGTTGGGGTCACGTCGTTAGTGACACACATCCGGCGCCGGTAGCAACATCGCAACGTGTAAATCCTTGGTGCGACGATGAACGAGCGCAAAAGCGTTAAAAATCGCTGATCTGTGTCACGTCGTTCATTTCTATAATGTCGCTGCTGCTGCAGATACGATGTTGTTTGTTGTTCCTGCAGCACCACACATCGCTGTGTGTGAAACCGCAGGAACGACAAACATCTCCTTACCTGTATCCACCAGCAATGCGGAATGAAGGAGGTGGGTGGGATGTTATGTTCTGCTCGCTTCTAATGACCGGCCGCTTAGTGACGTCGCTGTGACGCCGAACGCACCTCCCCCTTGAAGGAGGGATTATTCGGCGGTCACAGCGACATCGCCGACCAGGTGTGTGCGTGTGAAGCTGTCGTAGCGATAATGTTCGCTACGGCAGCAAGCATCAGATATTGCATATATGACGGGGGCGGGTGCTATTGCGCTCGACATCGCTAGCAATTGCTAGCGATGTCGCAACGTGTAAAGCCCGCCTAAGTCCTTTGACCCCTGTCTTATACACACCCTCCGTCAGCTTCACTTTCTATCCCTGCTGCTTCGGTTGATCTCTGGCGATTTGTGACCTGCTGGCAGCTCTAGTGTTTCATGGAGCATGTCGGAGGTCACATCTCAATTTAACTCTATGAGAGCCTTGTTCTGGCTGTCATGGACTTACATTGATGTAGTTTCAAACTTCAAGACAGTTAGAAGTTACAGTCACAAGATGATGCCACTGGACTGAAGCAAAGCTGAAAAAAGGTGAAGCTGCCAGAGGGTGAATATAAGACAGTGGGCAGGGGACTTAGAATTAAAGCACCACTCCAGCGGAGAAATAAAATAAAATCTGAAGTGGTGCTTTAAATAAATCTGCAAATATAAAATAAATGGAATGAAAAGGGAATTACTATAATTACAGGGAATTGCTGTTTATGCAGATCCATAATATATGTTTAAAGTGACCTCACAAAAATGAACTTTAAAACAACACATTATCAACAATGACATTTAAAAACAAGAGCTATAGCTATCTAGTTTTTTCTCTGAGACATACAACATGCTGTAGATATTGGGAACCAAATGTATTCAATCTCAAATAGTAGAATTGTGCTGGCAGATAATTAAATGCCTATTAGGACTCGAGCACTTTAACAAAACGTTACAAGATAAACATCTTAATCAGGGGCACACAATTAAATGCATGTTACATCCATTTTGAGTAACATTTTGGAGTGAACACTATATAGTAATGCGGAAAGTCTAAAGCTTTACGAGTGCATAGATCTCTGTTGCTCCTGCACCTTATGAAAAGGCCACTGTCACATAAAAGGTAAGAGATACGAAGAGACTTCTGTTCCAGATTTTCTATGGGGCCCAGAAGTTTCCTTTAAGATCTTTTAGCTTTAGCATTGTGACATCTGTTGCCAAAATGCTTTGGTAGATCCATCACACCATGGACATTTCAAGTAGTTAATGGATCTCATTGACTTATATTGTGTCCATTTTGTG
This sequence comes from Anomaloglossus baeobatrachus, assembly GCF_048569485.1. Lineage (NCBI taxonomy): Eukaryota > Metazoa > Chordata > Amphibia > Anura > Aromobatidae > Anomaloglossus > Anomaloglossus baeobatrachus. Next base: position 807,894,538 of record NC_134353.1, on the reverse strand, counting down.
TTGCCTTCTCTTAACACTCTCCGACAAACATTGGAACAAAGATGAAGCTATGATAGAGTTATAAAAACTGTGATTCGAGCAATTGTGGAATGAAATGGAGTGATGCATCCCAATGATTTTGTACTACAAAGATACATCTAGTGATCGCCAACAGTCACACTGGAGAGAGGAGAGATAGCAAAACTGGTTTGAAAGAAAAACTGTTTTAATAAATCTCCCCCATAGCTCGCTCTCATTTCCATCGAGCAGAAAACCTTTTGTTTTCTTATAACGTGCATAGAATTTTACAGAGATTCTTCATGTATTAAACACGCGCCCCTGATAAATCAGATTATCTGGTAAAGCTTATTGATGAATCGCTCTCAAGATAACATTGTTTTTATGAAATCATCATTGCATAAGACAAGTGCACAACACTAAATAACATTAGAAGAGCAAATTCTTCCACCATGCTTCAGTTATTCACTCAAGCTGCTCAGAGTACTGCGGTTTCCAGGCACGGACAGCTGGAGGATTGATAAAAGAAAGACTTGAAATGATTTTCAAAATGTTTAATGCTGATTGTGATTGGACAATCCATTGAACATAATAGTTCATGTAATCACCAATGGCTCATCAACTAGTAAAGCCAGCCATAGATGTAATGCTGCTGCTTTCTATTGCTCCATAAGGATGAAAATAGCAATAATCTGTCTGTAGACAAAAGGTTAATAAATTCTGAACCGCAGAAATTCAAACTCCCCTCATAGATATTAATGGGGTTGTCCACAACTAGGACAACCACTTCTGATTCCACATCTTTCCTCCCAGGTTAAAAAAAGGCTATACTCACCTGTGCAACTGGCATGGTTCCTGCGGGTCCAGTGTTCACATGATGTGGTAATGTCACTTGAGTCCCGTGTCCAATCAGCACAGGCTCCTGTCTCCCTTACTTTGGACAAACTAGTCAACAAACAGGAAATGAGGGCTGTGGCTGCCACTCACTTCCTGTTGATTGCTTCTATGTCCGAAAGCGGGTAGAGAGAAGCCGGTGCTCATTGGATGCAGACTCCCGGGACATCACAACGTTACAAGAGCCCCAAACCGTGACCTCAGACAGCACTGGAACCACATCCACCATAGAGGTGAGTATAAGCTTTTTAATTTTACCCTGGGGGAAACATGTGGAACCAGAAGGGGTTGTCCTAGTAGTAGACAACTCCTTTAAAGTCACAAACATCCACTGATTTTGCAAGGTCAACCATCTTATGTGTATGGGGTTTCCTCCATAAAAGCTTTGGGAATGTTGAACTTAAATGTCCAATACCGCTGTTCTCAATGCAAATAAAACATGGTAAGATATGAACTTTATCACCTCTTCCTATTAAAATATATAAATGATCTGCAAAGCCGAACATTCATATGTATGGGGGAAGTCAACTGACAGCTATCATAGGTCTATAGGCAACATTAGATGAACATTTCCACCTATAAGGTAAAAATGAGCATATATTAATGTACCAGTAACTTGGACAATATTCAAAGTTTAGTACTCTGTTCATATATACACAGACTTAGCCATGATATGATGAATAATGTAATTTATTTTCAATTGGGAAAGAAGCTTACAGGATAGGGTATATACCATGTCCCTTTCCTGTGAGCAGTTAGAAGATATTTTGAAACATGGACGATAAGTTGTTGATTTTTTCCATAAGAGATCAAAAGTAATTAATTTAGCATCATAGTTATAATGATTATCATTTCCTCCCATAAAATGATACATTATATTTATGCTAATCAATACAAGAATTACCAGAGCAATGTCAAACCATACTGGTTGTTACTTAAATTAGCTTCTCAGAACTTGTGAAATTTACAGCTTTACTATAAGGCTGTGCATACATCTTTTTCAGACAGTTTCCACCCAATATCCACCTGAAAAATTCTGGCAAAAGCGTTTCATAAAAAAAACAAAGCATAACGTGAAAATGAAATTGCTTTGTATATGTCACGTTGAATATGATATCATCACCGGCTTCCCTCTCACCGCCTTTGAACCTGTGATTAATCAACAGGAAGTGAGAGCTACGACTCGCCGCTCACTTCCTGTTGATTACTCATATGTCCGTCAGTAATTGGGTGTGGGGCCCCTGTGACTGCACAAACTTAAGTGAGCCCTGTGAATGTGAGCCTTAGCAACACTGCAACTGTGTGGAAAACCCTTTATGGGCAATGTGAACGTTGCCTCTTTTAGACGCAAGTCCAGCTGAAGAGTGTTAACAAGCAAAGCCATGTGAAAAATAAGTATATCACTTCTTTTAACAGCTTCAGGGTTTCCAAACCTTGAGGTGGTTAAAAGAAGTGAGTTAAGATGGAGTATGTTCGAAGCAATGTCATTTTGACATTGCTATGCATCATGTTCATTTTCAAGCAAAATAAGGGTGGATACTGCCTGAAAAAAAAACATTTTCACATAGTCTTTGGGTATACGCACACAGTTTTTGTGGAGGCTTTGGAGCACTCAACATTTTTTTAGGTGGATTCTACTTGCTATCCACCTGAAAAAGACCCCAAAAACCTGTCCCATAAAAATTAACATAATGCAAAGCAATGTCCAAATGACATTGCTGTGCACACATTCTGTTTTATGTCTCTTCTTTTAACCACTTCAAGGTTCGGAAAACCTGAGATGGTTAGAAGAAGTGACTTGTTCATTCTTCGGGTGGCATCTGATGGAAAACTGCCCACTCTCCACACTTCACAGTATAGAGTAAAAGATGTTGATTGTAGAGCTGCAGCAAGAACAACAGCAATATGGCCGGCAAAGCCATCTCAGGAATTTTCCTGTAGCAGCTTCTTTTGGGAAATCTATTATGCTGTGCTAGTGTCTCGAAGATGCTCTTGTGCACACAGCCACTGAGCAGAAACACAAAGTTTTTGATTTTTGAGATTTGGAAAATTTCTCCTCAGTTTTGACACCATTTTTTTTCAAATAGTACTCAAAAAACTCTGTGAGCATATAGGAAGCAACTTTATTAACACATTTGAGTTTCTGCTCAGTAGGTTGTGCTCTGAAAACAAACCAAAAATATTCTGTGCGCATGTAGTCTTACTTTTTAAGGGAAACTCACTTTGTTGTTTATATTTAGAGTATTTTGAGAGGTTTTCAAAAGTACCTGTCAAAAAATAAAAGTGTATGTCTCTTTTTTAAAATGGAGCCTGGTGAGGTTTGCTCTAAACCAGGCAATGTCAAATTTGAAGACTGCCAAAAAAGGCTTTAGGAAAAAAAACTCTTCTAAAACCCTTCAAAACTGCTTCTGGAAATGCAAAACTTTTCCATAAACTCCCCAAGGGGATGTCCATATGGAGGCGTTATTTTAACACTGCTGCACCCATTAATTTTTTTAAGTGAAAGGGGACATTCGTAATATCTTTGCCCTTGTTATTACAGTGGCTTTCAGTCTATACTGTTAGGTATAAAGAGCGGCCAGCTTCTTAGCAGTCTGAACAATGAGGATGTCACTTATTTTAACTGCTTCAGGCTTCTGAATCCTAAAGCGATTAAAAGAGGTGTCATAAGATGGAACATGTGCAGAGCAATCTTGTTTTGACATTGTTGTGTATTACATTTAATCTCTGGGGCACTTTTGTGGCACTTTTTCAAGGAGATTCTGGCTGAAAAAGACACCATGTGAACATACCCTAGCTATGTGTTCACGCTGATTTTTTTTTTGCTATTTTTTCCAAAAATCATAAGCAGTTTAAAAACCACAAGTTTTAATTACAGAGTTTCTGCTTTGGAAAATAAGCAAAAAAAAAAAAATCTGTGTGAACATATCATGCAGCTATATTCTCAGCAGAGTTAAACAGAGTTAAAAAAATCCTGTTTTGTAGAGTTTTTGGAAAAGTTTTTCTTGTCAAGAAGCATTTTCTGAAGCAGTTTTGGACGATTTTCCTGAAGCAATCTTTGCAGCCTTTTCATTAGAAATGCCATGTTTGAGGAAATTTTCTCAAAACTCACCTTCAAAAAAGTGACATGTACTTTAGTTTTTCAAAAGCTCAAAAATTCCTCTAAATGCACAAGTGACAAATAAGTGCCCCATAAAATGCACAATGACTCAAAACGACATAGTTATGCACACATTACATCCTATGTCAATTTTTTCAACCACTTCAGGATGCAGGAATCCTGAAGTGATTAGAAGTGCTCATGCACTACTGGAAAACAAACTGCACTGTATACAGAGCTTGGTGGCATTTTCTTGAAGCAGTTGCTCCTGGAAAATTTGGTGGCAGCGCGGGCACTTAAATTATGCTGTGTACACATACCCCAATACTATTTGTGCATGTACACCTCATAAAGTGCTCAATTTCTGCTCTGTAAACTCAGCAAAAAGACTATGTGAAGAACCCAAGTAGACTTTTTGCTGAGTTTTTGGAGAACAAACTAAGCAGATACTCAAAGGGTTTTTTTTAGGAGTTTTGAGATTTGGAAGAGCATCTTGAAAGTTTCCACTCAATGTCCACTGAGTTTCTGCTTCAAAACTCAGTAAGGAAGTAGACGAACTCTAGCGCCACCTATTGGAGGTAACAATCCTAAAAGTCAAAAGTGACCCTTTAACAAGCTTTGTCATATGGCAATTTGCATGTTTCACAGAGGAACATTGCGGCTTATAGTCTGCTCACCACTTTTAGTGTATCAGTCTCCACAAGGAGAATAGCTTCCCCTTTAGACCCCATCTTAGCCTCTCATACAGCCAGATCAAAACTCATACCTTTTAATGACAAGGGACAACCATCCCGAAATACCGAGTCTGCAAATTGAGGTTCTGATGTGGCAAAAATCCTAAATCATATGACAATGCTCGTTTAAGGGTCACTTTTGACTTTTAGGATTGCTACCTCTTAAAAGTGGCATTAGAGTTCATCTACGTTCCCACTGAAGAGATAATTTGATAAACAATAGCTGACACAGCAAAATAGCATCAATAATCTCAATATCTATGTTAGTGAAACAAATATAATTATCAAATCTTGTCTATAATCTTGTTTATATCAAGAAAATGAATCTATATTAGGATTAATATTCCAAAAATTTTTGCAATATTATATTGAGTGGCCATTTATATATGCTTGGATTTCCATCTGTCTCCCTTTTTAATTATTCTATATTAGGATTAACTGATATTTTTGCTATTTGTTTGCCATGTGTTGGGCAGAAATGCTATTTTAAGATTTGAAAAAATAAAATTGATCTAAAAGTAGAAAAGTTGATAATGTTACTAAAAAGAAAATTCCCACCATATATTCATGTGAGCACTGCAGCCAATCAATATTTAGTTGTGTTTTTTACAGACAATTGTTGCTCTTACTACAACTATAGAAACTTTAATTTTTAAGCAACAGCCATTTGAGAATTTCCCAAAAAAAGACAATGCACAATTAAAAATTGGAAACTATTTTTTAAGGGAATGCTGTTCTATTAATTAAAAGTAATATGACACTTCTAGGTAATTAGTCATTACATCTATGGTTGACCACTGTAGCACTACTTATAGATGGTCTGATAACTTTTAACAGCAGGATTCCGATGAGTAAATTTTGAAGTTCATGGGGAATAATGGTTTTAGGGTTAAACATAGTAGTAAGTAAAAGCTTCCTATGAAATATCACATTATTTCAGAATTTGGTTCATTCTCAAACACAAATTTGATGATGAATTACTTGGCAGAGTGGATGTTTATAGATTTTTCTTATTATATATGTATAAGTTTAATGAGATTTTTTTGCACGTTTTCATTTCTCTCAGCGACATATTTTAATATTTTGTTATTTTGGAAAATTTCATTAAACACAAGTTACAGAAACACAGGCAAGGATGGTGGAAGAAGCAGCCAAACACAGAGCTTCATGGTAAACCCCTTCCCCAATTCTAGCCCCACAAAATGCAAAGATTCATCTCACTGACTGAGTTCTGTGCTTGTCAGATTGGCAGGGTAACTTGGTGCTTCACTGATATCGAAGCCTGCAGGGAAAAGAGAGGAGTACCACTTGGGAAGGATATACGCTGCGGTTGTAGTACTTTAGATTGTGAGCTATTGAGTGTTGAAGGCAAACTGTGTAAACACAGAGCAAAGTGTTGATTATTAGTGGAAGCCTTAGGCGTGTTGTGGAGGTGGACAACAAGGAAAGTAATTAATATTCCACCATTAGGTGTCGTATTGTGCATGTTAATTGGAAAGCTTTCCAGATAGTACAACTTTGTGTTGATTTTTAAGTACTATTTGGATAATACACAGACAACTACGGTCTCTCCAATGTATAATTGATGCTATTATGTGATCAGTGCCTAATATTAATGTTGGAAATGTTAAATGTCTGTGTACAATAGTTTATCTCTACGTCACATTGCACAATAATGCAGACATTTTGTGAATTTATTAGACAACATAACACTTTGCACAGTGGATATAACCAGGTAGATCCTAAAATCAAATAATTTGTCCATGTAAAATTGTGGGAAAATGAATTCACCGTTATAACATATGAAGTCAAATTTGATGGGAATTGCATTTTGTGGGTGGTAATGTAGGAACATTGATAAAACTGCATGAAATGCCATCCAAATGCCCAAACACAACATTGTGATATGATAAAGACAATGAAATAAGGGACAAAGACAAAGTAACGTATGTCAAATTAGCTCTCCTAATTTATCAGCTACAATAAGGAAAATGAAAAACTCTTTACCAATAAAGTAAAGTAAGGTATACACCGGGGAAAAGTTATATCAGATAAAACTAGTGATTGAATCTGCTAAGACTTAAATTCGCCAAATGGCCCAGATTTTACAGAAAACCTAGATTTGCATAATAAATGTAGGATGTAAAAAAATGCCAAGCTTTCCCCAAAGCCCACCGTCCGATCCTCCATGCCTCTTATTTTCCACTTCCTCTGTTGCATATATCCTTTTTGGCCTTTTCATTCCAGGTTGTGGCTTTTGGCTCATCTAGGCTTCAGATGTCACTGTACAACATGTTTTGACTCAGGCAATGCACATTGTATTTTGGAACATCACAATGTGAACCGTGATGGCATGGCAAATATTGATGTCAGAGGTCTAGTTATAGCAGAAGCCAGGGTCTGGAACGAAGAATCCCAAAGGGATGCATGATGCATACATGAAACGTAGGGGAAGTGAAGAGGCGTGGAGTATGGTGGAACACTTAAGCAGTCAGATCAGTATAGCTGGCTGCCATTTTGCTAAAGTCACCCACAGTGAGTTGCAATATATCTCTTTTATGGAGAAATTGAATTTTCATAAAAATTGAGGAGAATTCAATTCCATTAATAAATTCATCTTTAGGTACAACAATCTGTTCTAAGCCACCTCATCTAATCTTTTTTATCTTTATTTCCAAATAAAGGTTTCATGGTTTGATTAAGAGTCTCAACTCATAAAATCATAAAAATGTTATCCTTATATGTTACATTTAACGTATAGTTACTTAATTGTCAAACTACGTTTACTAATGCCGGCATCACACGGGACAATCTATCGTGCGATTGTACCCGCCCCCGTCGTTTGTGCGTCACAGGCAATTAGTTGTCCGTGGCGCACAAAGTCGTGAACCCCCATCTCACGCACTTACCTCCCGGACAACCTCGCTGTGGGCGGCGAACATCCTCTTCCTGAAGAGGAAGGAGGGACGTTCGGCGTCACAGCGACGTCACACTGCGGCCGGCCAATAGAAGCGGAGGGGTGGAGATGAGCTGGACGTAACATCCCGCCCACCTCCTTTCTTCCGCATTGCCGGTTGGACGCAGGTAAGCTGCAGTTCATCGTTCCCTGGGTGTCACACAGAGCGATGTGTGCTGCCTCGGGAACGATGAACAACCGGAGCACAGAAGGAGGACCGACTTTTTGAAAATGAACGATGTGTCAACGAGCAACGATAAGGTGAGTATTTTTGCTCGTTCACAGTCGTTCCAAGGTGTCACGCGGTACGATATGTCGAACGATGCCGGATGTGCATCACTAACGACGTGATCCCGACGATATATCACCCGATATATCGTACCGTGTGACGCCGGCATTAGGCAATGATTTCCTCTGGCCAACACCCTGCTCCCACTCTGTTTGGTTACTTGTACACTTATACATATTGTAAGTAGTGATGACTAAGTATTTCAAAATTAAAATTTCCATGTTTACCCGAATTTTCACAGGGAAATTTGATTTGCTTCAAAATCTTTATTGTCCTGACAACCAGCAGCCAATTATATATGTCTTTCTTGCTGTTCTTTACAGGCACAGTAACTTTCCTATCGCTCACTCCCTATCAATTAAATCTGTAATATTTTATATTCCCCATAAACTTATTTTATTTTATCTGGATAATTTCTTCAGTATTTCAAGACTTTTTCTTCCCATCTCTATAGCTAAAGTATGGGCTGTGACATCCTCTTACTATTCAGAATCACAACAAATTGGCTGCTACATTTCCCGCTTCTGCTTTTATACAGGCTATGATAGTGTCTCCTGATTGGCTGTCAATATCACCTGATGTGATAGCTGCAAGGAACTGCACCTGCAGTTGTAATCCTTCTTCATTTAATGCAATCTGCTGCAATGTGTAAATTGGTGATTATCTTCGGTAATTTGCGGCAAGCGAATAGCAAACTGTTTGAATTAACAGGCTTCAGCAAATTCAATTAGTATCAAATACAATCACAGAGCTCTAATTGTAAACTGGTAATTTAACACTATCCATTGAAGGGCTTGCTCACATAAATGTATAAATTGAACTAGTACAATCTGATTTAAAAAAGGATTGCATTTGGACCAATGTTACTCATTGAGGCAGAATGCTGCTTTTTTACACTGAAATCGGTACAGTGCGAGAAACAAATTTGAATGCCATACGGACTATCAATATGGCATACGATTATTATTAGTACAATACAATTCTGTAAGATGGGAAACTAAACAAGGTCCTGTAAATGATTAATAGCCGCTGAGTAAAAAGCGGATTGCATATAAACTACAAACCGCACAGGGATGACAGGTGAGAAAAAACATTGTTCCATTTTTCTGCGTGAGAATGGGACCAATTTTTGATACTTTCATGTGACCCAAGCCCTAATCACCTAGTCACATACTGTACTAAACTGCCCATGGAAGGTTATCCCGTTATTAGATATAACAGTACTCATTATATCTTTTTTCTTGTGAGATGATGGTAAACCAGTCATGAAGAGGCATAACGAAGGGAAACATACATAAAGTGCTGGATGAATCACAGCAATTCTATGATCTATAGCATCGCTCACGAGTACTAAATTAAGGTGCTAGTTAGTCTTGTATTAATTTTTTTCTGTCTTTTCAAGTAAAAAATCACAGTATTATACTGCCATACATGAACTATCACTATATGCACGCATGGCGAAGGTTTTCCTAATTTACTTCCATTTTACTTAACAGAAGTTCGAAGAAAATGGAAATAATACATATTTCTTGCCAAGGTGATAAGAAAGTAGCTAAATTCAGAATTAAAGGAGAACAAAATATTAGACTTAAGGCTACTTTACATGCTGTGATATCGGTAACGATATATCGTCGGGGTCACGTCGGTAGTGACGCACATCCGGCGCCGTTACCGACATCGCAGCGTGTAACACCAATGAGCGACGATCAACAAGAACAAAAACGTGAAAAATCGTTGCTCATTGAAACGTCGCTCATTTCCTTAATGTCGCTGCTGCTGCAGGTACGATGTTGTTCGTCGCTCCTGCGGCCCCACAAATCGCTATGTGTGACACCGCAGGAGCGACGAACATCTCCTTACCTGCCTCCACCGGCAATGCGGAAGGAAGGAGGTGGGCGGGATGTTACGTCCCGCTCATCTCCACCCCTCCGCTTCTATTGACGCCTGCCGTGTGACGTCGCTGTGACGCTGCACGAACCGCCCCCTTAGAAAGGAGGCGGTTCGCCGGCAAGAGCGACGTCGCAGGGCAGGTAAGTCCGTGTGATGAGGACTAACAAGGTTGTGCGCCACAGGCAGCAATTTGCCCGTGTCGCACAATCGACGGGGGCGGGTACGATCGCTTGTGATCTCGCTAGCGAGATCGCAGCATGTAAAATACCCTTTAGAGTTGAGCGAGTATCTAACTATTCGTACTCTCTATACTCATAACGAGTACTGTCTAATACTCGCGTATTCATTCTGAATAGCGTGTGCAATGCAAGTCACTGGGGAAAAACTCACAAAGTAATGAGTAATCCAAATGATGTACTATTCATGCAAGGAGCAAATATTGTGGAATTCGGGTCACTCGTTACATTATGAGTTTTTCCCCACTGACTTGCATTTCACATGCTATTAGGAGTGAATATGTGAGTAGTAGACAGCACTCCTTATGAGTATAGTGAGTACGAATAGTTAGGTACTCACTCAACTCTAATTAGGCTCAGTCATTTTTTAAATTCTGAAAATAATCCAATATCACAGGTCTGTGAGTATCAATAGGATTAGTTCAAAGTTCATAATTTTTAGGTGAAATTAGAGTCTGGTGTTTACAATTAATGGGATGACAATCATGTGAGAGTGGCTGACCTGTTTTATTTTAAGAACAGGGATTTATCAAATTCTGATCATCATGTTTGTGTAAGTGTGTCAAAGGACAAAAAATAAATTCCCGAGGACTTCAGAAGGAGGGTTGATGATGCTCATCAGGCTTAAAAAGGTGAATAAAAATCATCTCCAAAGAGTTTGTAGTCCACAAATCCAAACAAAAAAATTCTGTACAAATGATGAAATGCATGACTATTATTAAACTACCTAAGAACGGTTGACCAATGAAGATCATTCCAAGAGTAATATAATATTATTATATAATATTCTGTGAGGTCTGAAAAGAACCCAAAGTATCCTATAACCAGCAAACAGGCTCTCTCACATTAACTAATGTTAACCCCTTCACCCCTGAGCGATTTTCTGATTTTTGTTTTGTTGTTTTTTGCTCCCCTTCTTCCAAGAGCCGTAACATTTTTATTTTTCAAAAAATATTGCCATATGAGGGCTTGTTTTTGCGGGACAAGTTATACTTTTAAATGAAATCATAAATTTTACCATAAGATGTATACAAAAAGTGCAAAAAAAGTGCAATGGCATGATTATTTTGGGGATATTTTATTTACCATGTTCACTATATGGTAAAACTTGTGAAAGTATGATGCCTCAGATCGATATGAGTTTGCAGACACCAAACATATATAGGTTTCCTTTTATCTAAGGGGTTAAAAAAATTCAGAAGTTTGTAAAAAAAAAAACAAAAAACCAGTGGGGCACTTTTTGCACCATTTTCCGCGATCCGTAGCGTTCTCATATCTAGGGATATGGAGCTAACTGATGTCTTATTTTTTGCGTCTTGAGCTGATGTTTTTAACGGTACTATTTTTGCGCAGATGTTATGTTTTGATCACCTGTTATTGCATTTTGCGCAAAATTTGAGACACCCAAAAAATGCAATTTTGGCATTTGTAATTTTTTGCTGCTACGCCATTTACCAATCAGATTAATTGATTTTATATTTTGATAGATTGGGTATTTCTGAACACGGTGATACCAAATGTTTGTATATTTTAAATTTTTTAACCCTTTAATTTCCAATGGGGCGAATAGGGGTTGATTTGAACTTTTAGGATTTTTTTATTTTTGAAAGAGGTTAATATTCATAAGTCCACCATCAGGAGGACACTTAGCAGCAATAATGTACATGGCAGGACTGTAAGGGGAAAGACAATGCTCTCCAAAAAGAATATGCTACAGCATGCTAAAGATCACTTGGACAAGCCAGAAGGCTATTGGACCAATGTTTTGTTTCTACAACATCATGGTTTGGGCCTGTTTTTTTGTTTTGCAGCATCTAGGTAGACCATGTCCTGGTGGGATGACTTTTACTTTTTTTTAAAAAAAAACAGTATTTACTAAGTAGCTATTTCTATGTATTATTACTTTTTACTTATTTACTTACAGCAGGGTAAATGCTCATTTTGTTTCTATCTTAGGTTTTGTCTGTTTTGTGTTCTGGGCCAGGATGGCATGTTGTCCTTGATGGAACAATGAATTCTGAATTTTATCAGCAAATTAGAAAGGAAAATGTCAGGATATTTGTTTGTGAGCTCAATACCAAGAGGACATTGGTCATGATGAAGCAAAACAACAACAGAAAGCACACAAATCATTCTAAAAATAATAATTAAAAATAGATAGAATAAAGGTTTTACATTGGCCAAGTCAAATTCATGACCTTAATCCTAAAGAAATGGAAGTACCTGAAGGTAGAAGTTAACGGGAGTAAATCACTAACATAATAGAGTTGAAGCTGTTTTGTAGGGAGGAAGGAGCTAAAATTCCTCCTAACCAAAGTGCCAGACTATTAAAAAATGAACAGAAATGTTTAGGTAAAGTTATTGTCATACAAGGAGGTAACGCCAGATACTAAAAGCAAAGGTTCACTAATATTGCCGCTCACAGACGTGATATTAGTTAACTTTTCTAATTTAATAAATTACAAACTATAATATTATTTACTCATTTGATTGATTGGGTTCTGCTTATCTATTTTTAGGACTTTTGTGAAAATCTGATATAGTTTAGGTCACATTTATGCAGATATATAAAAAATTCTGAAGGTTTTACAAACTTTCAAGCACCACTTTGATTTTCCATTTCAATTCTCTAACTGGGCATATGGACATCATAGAAAGGTGCCCGATTCATAGGATCTCTATTAGCTATTAAAGAGAAATGCTAAAAAGCCTCTTTGGGATAGAGTAAGACTGTTCATGTACTACATGGTTGACCAAAACATTGATGAACGGGAAGACATAACAGGGGTTTCTATAAGTTGATAACCAGGTTGGCATTAATTTAAAAAGGTGCTGTGATTATTAGGACAACCCTTAAGATGTTTCAATTATCCTTCCTATTATTGAATATTATATTGGTGGTGGTATTGACTTGTACAGTTAGGTCCAGAAATATTTAGACAGTGACACAATTTTCGCGAGTTGGGCTCTGCATGCCACCACATTGGATTTGAAATGAAACCTCTACAACAGAATTCAAGTGCAGATTGTAACGTTTAATTTGAAGGTTTGAACAAAAATATCTGATAGAAATTGTAGAAATTGTACACATTTCTTTACAAACACTACACATTTTAGGAGGTCAAAAGTAATTGGACAAATTAACCAAACCCAAACAAAATATTTTTATTTTCAATATTTTGTTGCGAATCCTTTGGAGGCAATCACTGCCTTAAGTCTGGAACCCATGGACATCACCAAACGCTGGGTTTCCTCCTTCTTAATGCTTTGCCAGGCCTTTACAGCCGCAGCCTTCAGGTCTTGCTTGTTTGTGGGTCTTTCCGTCTTAAGTCTGGATTTGAGCAAGTGAAATGCATGCTCAATTGGGTTAAGATCTGATGATTGACTTGGCCATTGCAGAATGTTCCACTTTTTTGCACTCATGAACTCCTGGGTAGCTTTGGCTGTATGCTTGGGGTCATTGTCCATCTGTACTATGAAGCGCCGTCCGATCAACTTTGCGGCATTTGGCTGAATCTGGGCTGGAAGTATATCCCGGTACACTTCAGAATTCATCCGGCTACTCTTGTCTGCTGTTATGTCATCAATAAACACAAGTGACCCAGTGCCATTGAAAGCCATGCATGCCCATGCAATCACGTTGCCTCCACCATGTTTTACAGAGGATGTGGTGTGCCTTGGATCATGTGCCATTCCCTTTCTTCTCCAAACTTTTTTCTTCCCATCATTCTGGTACAGGTTGATCTTTGTCTCATCTGTCCATAGAATACTTTTCCAGAACTGAGCTGGCTTCATGAGGTGTTTTTCAGCAAATTTAACTCTGGCCTGTCTATTTTTGGAATTGATGAATGGTTTGCATCTAGATGTGAACCCTTTGTATTTACTTTCATGGAGTCTTCTCTTTACTGTTGACTTAGAGACAGATACACCTACTTCACTGAGAGTGTTCTGGACTTCAGTTGATGTTGTGAACAGGTTCTTCTTCACCCAAGAAAGTATGCGGCGATCATCCACCACTGTTGTCATCCATGGACGCCCAGGCCTTTTTGAGTTCCCAAGCTCACCAGTCAATTCCTTTTTTCTCAGAAAAACCCGACTGTTGATTTTGCTACTCCAAGCATGTCTGCTATCTCTCTGATGGATTTATTCTTTTTTTTCAGCCTCAGGATGTTCTGCTTCACCTCAATTGAGAGTTCCTTAGACCGCATGTTGTCTGGTCACAGCAACAGCTTCCAAATGCAAAACCACACACCTGTAATCAACCCCAGACCTTTTAACTACTTCATTGATTACAGGTTAACGAGGGAGAAGCCTTCAGAGTTAATTGCAGCCCTTAGAGTCCCTTGTCCAATTACTTTTGGTCCCTTGAAAAAGAGGAGGCTATGCATTACAGAGCCATGATTCCTAAACCCTTTCTCCGATTTGGATGTGAAAACTCTCATATTGCAGCTGGCAGTGTGCACTTTCAGCCCATATTATATATACAATTGTATTTCTGAACATGTTTTTGTAAACAGCTAAAATAACAAAACTTGTGTCACTGTCCAAATATTTCTGGACCTAACTGTGCTTACAATAGTTTTTTTATATTCTGCCTCTTCTCATAAATCAATATCTTTTGGCCTACAATTAATAAATATGAACATTTTCATGTGCCCAAAAACTGAAGCTGAATTATTGTGACATTTATGAATATGTTAACCAAACATAAAGGGGTTTTCCCATGAACAAAGTTCATTTTAAAGTTGATATTAATTAATAGATCTTTGAATAATAATTTCTATAATTGGATGTATTTAAAAACAATATTCCTGTGCTGACATACTTTTATATATATGTGCCCCTGCTTTGTACTGTGTAATGGATGTGTCTGACAGTACAGGGACATGGTCTGATCAAACAACATCTCCTGGGCAGGGGAGGAAGTAAAAGAGTATAGAGACATTACAGCATTAGATCACAGCTGTTCTTTCTTTGAGGTAAAGCATTTTCCTGCCTCTTTTGTTTTTTTTTAATGTTTTACCTCAAAGAAGGAATAATTTGTGAATCCGTGCTGTAATGTCTGTATACTGTTTTACTTCTTACACTGCCCAGGAGCTGTGTGTATGATCAGATCATGTCCCTGCACAGTCAGACACATCCATTACACAGTACATAGTATAGATACATTTTTTTTGTAAACACATCCCATTGTGAAAATTATTATATACTGTAAAATGATAGTTGTTCATGGGGAAACCTCTTTAACTGATAGAACGTGTAATATCTTTAGGATAATTTAAACAATATTTATTTTAGCTGCAATAATTACAACTTCAGTGCATGATAAATAATTATTCAATGGTGGTCACTAATTTGTACAAACAACATGTTTCTTTATGTTGATTTTTTTCTAATGGTAGAATGAGTTATATGTAATGTGCTCTCAGCAGGAAGCCAATTCATAATGCTTCAGTCCAGAGTAATGGAATATTCATGGCACTATTCAAATTGTGCAATATTAGTTTTCAAGTGTCTCTTACTGTATGTTCAAGGCTAATCCCTTTATAGTATTTTATGTTTGTACAGTGCATTTGTTCAATTTGAACTTATTACCTATGTTAAGAATAACAGCAGGTCCCTTCTGTCAGGTTTCTAATTCACCCATTTAATTACTGAGCTACAATACATACGCTGTTAAAAGAGTTCTCTGGTAATACACAAATGATGGTAAAATAAAGAGCATTGCAAGTGCTCACACTTCCTAACATCATCTTGTATATATTCAATTTAGTCTTAAAGTTCTAATCTCAAGTACCAATATTAGAGTGATGGTGGTATTGTCTATACAGTTTCATCTTTTCTATAAAGGCAAATACACAGTACAAAAGATGAGCCCTTGTGCACTGGCTTTATAAAGACAACAATCGTTCCTCCCAGATATCTCTAAGGTCTCTATAAAAAGGCAGAATTTCGACAGGATTCGTAAAAAGTTACTGATGCCCTTTTATAGATTGCTAGTGGGCCATTCCTGCCAAAAGTATCTGGCTTAAAGGGAACCAACCAGCAAGATTTTCATATTTAAAGTAAAGCCAGTGCTATACTGGCGCTAGGATGCTGAATCTAAGTATCTAAGTATACTTTTTGTTGAAAGACTGGATGATTTATTTCAGAAATATGTGAAAGTAAAGTTCCAGCAATGCACTGCTATTTGATTGACAGGTGCAACATGAAGGGAATATGTGGGTCGGGTTTTGCTATCTATTCCTGTCTACTTGCATGGCCTTACTCCCCCTGTTGCTGTCATAGACAACAATTCCGGTACAGGCAGACAGACAGGGTCAAGAAGAGATAGCAAGACTGAACCCACATATTCCCTTCCTGTTGCACTTGTCAATCAAATGCAGTGCATTGATGGAACGTTACTTGCATATATTTCTGAAATAAAACATCCAATCTCTGAACAAAAAGTATGGTTACATTCAATATCCTACCACCAGTATAGCACTGGCTTTACTTTATATATGAAAATCCTGATAGTTGGTTCTCTTTAACCAACTTTTTTCTAACATGTAATGTATGTGGTTCTTAAAGGGTTAAAGCTTTGCATATCACTTTTTACTAAAATGAGATCCTGTTCTCCTGCTAATGCTACTTTAATTTCTGATTGTTTAATACTAGGGATGATCGAATACCTCAAATATTTGGCTTCGCGAATATTTGCCGAATACGTTGCCGCTATTCGACTATTTGTGAATATTCGATGCGCAATGTAAGTCTATGGGAAACCCGAATAACAACTATTTGGAACTATTCGGGCTTCCCATAGACTTACATCGAATATTTGCATAGCGGTGACCTATCTGTCGGGTATTCGCGAAGTCGAATATTTGAGGTATTCGATCATCCCTATTTAATGCCCATTGCCCAGCAGACATGAAAAGTGTTTACAAGCTCTTTAATTAAGCTTGTAAGCACTGCACTCAAGCCAGATAGAATGGCTAGAATGCTCTGCTAGCGCTTCATGATAGCCAATTTCAACTTCACAGACTTTATTATACAGCAGAGGCAGAGCTGCCTCATATAGCAGAACCAGGAGCACACAATTTGGGCAAGTCACTAGAAAATGCCGCTGGACAGACAAGTCACTCAATCAGGACTGTCTTTTACCTCCAGTAATCAGAAATTTAGGAGGCTGAGAAACAATAATATATTGAAGATAGAAGATGTGACTAACCCCTTAAAGTGTGACTGTCATTTTACATTTTATTTCATAAATTTATAATACACAAAAAAAAGAAACTAATATAATCAGAGAAGTCTGCTTCTTTCTCCCCCTAGACTGATCTTTCATTCCCAATTCATCAGTAAAGTCTATAATATCTGTATTTGGTGAAATGAGAGATGGCTGTTGGTGTTCATAAAATTTTATGGAGGTGGGAGGCAGGAGGAGGGAAGTGCTAGAGGCGCAGACATTCTGCTGCAAGTTGTCCTGAAAAAACAATTACACTTCTCTGTTGAACCAATGGTCAACTGAGTAATGGTAAAATCTGTATTTGCTAAAGGTAGATTTAACCTGCAAATTGAGAAGTATGAGAATGAAAGCTAAGTCCAGGCTAAGAAGATATGAAAAAATATGATTTATGAAAAAAATAAAACTATGATCACTATTTAAGTGTATCTGAGCCAGATATTATATTGCATATATATTTCAACATATAGTATAGTAGCATGGTTGGTATATTGTGCTATATTATAACAGAAATTCTAACACTAAATGGTAAATCTACAGTACAGTAAGGTAAAATACAGTTTACAAG
Source organism: Anomaloglossus baeobatrachus (assembly GCF_048569485.1). Classification (NCBI taxonomy): domain Eukaryota; kingdom Metazoa; phylum Chordata; class Amphibia; order Anura; family Aromobatidae; genus Anomaloglossus; species Anomaloglossus baeobatrachus. The sequence goes on along the minus strand of NC_134353.1, from coordinate 807,876,643 downwards.
GGCATAAAAAAATTGGGAACTACCCCCAAAAATGTGTGTTCAGGGTGCAACAAACACATGTAAAAATATATACATATAAATTGTATGCACACTTGCACAAAAATATACACACGTGCACACATATACAGGTGTACACATAGATACATACAATGAACAGTTAAAAAAACATACTAACACTCGTGTATACAATTAGATGCAGTACATACATGCACAATACACTGCTGCCCACTGTGGCATACAGGACATGAAATTACTTAAGAATCAGGAAAGAATTTACTCTACTCTGAACAGTGTGAATAAAATAAATTATTACTAAATAAAATAGTGGATCTTTGAAATGGAAAAGAAGAAGCTTGGATTTCCTAAAGTAAAAATAACACGGTGTTTTACTACTATGGAAATCTCTTAATGTCAAAGAAACTTCACCCAATCCCCTCCCCTCAAAGAAAAAATCTAATTTTGAAAAGCCCGTAATTAACCAGATGATTCCATATAGAACACTCTTAGGGGTACTTTACACGCTGCGATATCGGTACCGATATTGCTAGCTAGCGTACTCGCCCCCGTCGGTTGTGCGTCACGGGCAAATTGCTGCCCGTGGCGCACAACAGCGCTAACACCCGTCACACTACTTACCTTCCCTGCGACGTCGCTGTTGCCTGTGAACCGCCTCCTTTCTAAGGGGGCGGTTCGTGCGGCGTCACATCGATGTCATATGGCAGCCGTCCAATAGCAGAGGAGGGGTGGAGATGAGCGTCTGGAACATGCCACCCATCTCCTTCCTTCTTTTCTGGTGGACGGAGGTAAGGAGATGTTCGTCGCTCCTGCGGCGTCACACATAGCGATGTGTGATGCCGCAGGAACGAGGAACAACATCGCTACTCACCAGACAACGATATTTGGTGTTTGAACGACCTCTCCAACACCAACGATTTTTACCACTTTTGCAATCGTTGAAGGTCGCTCGTACGTGTCACACGCTGCGATGTTGCTAACGACGCCGGATGTGTGTCACAAACACTGGGACCCCGACGATAAATCGTTAGCGATGTCGCAGCATGTAAAGCACTCCTAAGGTGTGCTAGCTGTTAATTGAACCCATTTTGAGCTATTTAGTGTAAATATAGTCTTATTAATGTCCAAGTGACCTCAACCTATGTGTCAAGGGGAGAATGGAGGGTAACCAACAGTGGCATTTGGGAGCCGTGTACGTATCTAATATTGAACTACTACAAAAAAGTAATATGTTTTTACAACATGCACACTGTGTGAGGTAGAAAGTTAAATTTATATTTTTGGATTATGGAGAATTTTCATTTGAAGTAAAAAAAAAAAAAATATGGCTTGCCCAGCTCACACTGCAGAAGGTAGAGGTCTATAAAACAGTTTTTGGTTTCAGGATTTGGGATTAGAAGCAAAATTAGCAATGAGTTTAATACTGCCCTTCTTGTTTGCAGGGTGTAAAGACTAAAGAAAGGCTATTATTATGCTTCTGTTCCAGAAATAAATCCCAGAAAAACTGATGAAAGGTTGCATTAAAGGATAGTTCGGATGCTGGATAAGCAACCCCAATCAAGTTCCAAAGAAATGCAAACTGTCCTGCAGGCTCAGGGTACATCAGTGTAAGCGTGAACTATCCTTTGACATTTGAATCATATGAGATGATAAGGCAGGAGACCCAAGAGGACCCAATTACTGACACAGAGACATAAAAAGACTACAGTTTGCCAAAATTAGTTAGAAAGTCAAAATCCTTCTGGGAAAGCATCTTGTGGATAGATAAGACCAAGTTACAGCTTTTTGGTAGTGCACATAATTCTACCATTTACCAAAAACAGAAAAAGGCCTACAAAGAAAAGAACACAGTACCTATAGTCAAATATGCTGGAGGTTCAAAGATGTTTTGGGGTTGTTTTGCTGCTTCTGGCACTTGGTGCCTTGACTGTGTGCCAAGCATCAGAAATCTGAAGATTACCAAAGAATTTTGGGTCACAATGTAGTGCCCTGTGACAGAAAGCTGGGTTTTCAATTTCAGGTCATGGGACTTCCAGCAGGATAATTACCCCAAACCTACTTAAAGAAGCCCCCAGAAATGGATGGAAACAAAGCACTGGAGAGTGCTGACGTGGCAGCAGTGAGTCCGGATCTAAAGCTGGTGTCACACACAGCGACAATGACAACGACATCGCTGCTACGTCACCATTTTCTGTGCCGTTGCAGCGACGTCCCGTCGCTGTCGCTGTGTGTGACATCCAGCAACGACCTGGCCCCTGCTGTGAGGTCGCCGGTCGTTGCTGAATGTCCGGCTTCATTTTTTGGTCGTCACTCTCCCGCTGTGACACACACATCGCTGTGTGTGACAGCGAGAGAGAGCGACGAAATGAAGCGAGCAGGGAGCAGGAGCCGGCGTCTGGCAGCTGCGGTAAGCTGTAACCAGCGTAAACATCGGGTAACCAAGGGAAGACCTTTCCCTGGTTACCCGATATTTACCTTCGTTACCAGCCTCCGCTCATGCTGCCAGCGCCGGCTCCTGCTCTGTGCACATGTGGCTGCAGTACACATCGGGTTAATTAACCCGATGTGTACTGTACCTAGGAGAGCAAGGAGCCAGCACTAAGCAGTGCGCGCGGCTCCCTGCTCTCTGCACTGTGACATGTAGCTGCAGCACACATCGGGTTAATTAACCCGATGTGTACTGTACCTAGGAGAGCAAGGAGCCAGCGCTAAGCGCGGCTCCCTGCTCTCTGCACATGTAGCGACGTTATGATCGCTGCTTCTGCTCTGTTTGACAGCTAAGCAGCGATCATAACAGCGACTTACAAGGTCGCTGTTACGTCACCGAAAATGGTGACGTAACAGCGACGTCGTTGTCGCTTAGTGTGAACCCAGCTTAAATCCCATTCAACATCAGAGAGATCTTAAAACTGCTGTTGGGAGAAGGTGTCCTTCAAATATCCTTCAAATATGAGAGACCTGAAGCAGTTTGTATAAGAAGAGTGATCCAAAATCCCAGTTGAGCAGTGTAAGAGGCTTGTTTATGGTTGTAGGAAGTGATTGATTGTAGTTATTTATCCCAAATGGTGTGCAACCAAAAATAAAGTTGAGGGTGCTAACAATTTTTTCCAGTCCATTTTTGGAGTTTTTCGTGAAATTATGTCCAATTTCCCTTTTTTCTCACTTTTTTTGTGTTGTTCTAATGCACACAAAAGGAAATCAATGTGTATAACAAAACATGCATAATTGCAATTATTTTCTGGGAAAACGACTTAATTTTCTGAAACAATTGTAAGGGTGTCAACACTTTCGGCTATGACTGCATCTCTATTTCATCTTTGATATTATAATGATTATCTAATGATATTATAGTAAATGGTCAAGAACAGTTCTGGTATTTAATAAGCTTACAACAACCTAAAAATGTTCAATGTGCTGAAGGAATAATATGTTAATACCATAATCTACTGCATGTTACATATAACGAAATAACAACTTTGCTCCATCACAATGGCGCAACATATCTCTATATAAAACATACTTGAAGCAATTTTGAAAAAAAAAATAGCATAAAGTAGTGGAAAGCAGAGGCGTTGCTCACCGCCAGTAATCAATTTGATTATTTCATTTTTCTTAGTGTCTTATTAAAATGTTTCCTGTAATGTCATTGATTTTGGTTACACTACAGTTTTTATGAGCTTTCAGCAACCTTAACAGGACTGCTGTAACCATTGAAAGATGAAAGGATAAGTATTGCATGCCATGCCTAAAATTCCCTACATTTTCTGATTTTATGTGGAACTTTGCTTTAACTATCTGGATATAGACACATGCAACTATCTCATTTGCTTTCATGAAATGACATCAATACTTCGTACTTCTAATAATAGCAATTTACTCAGGGTGTTAGGAGTTAGATGTTTAAAGAGCATTTTCTATGAATAATTTGTACTTCAAGGTTATTCAGAATGATAACTGTGAATGTTAAAGGGGAAGTCTACACACACACATATATATATATATATACATATATATGTATGTGTGTGTGTGTGTATATATATATACATATATATATGTACATGACACATAGAAGATAACCTTGAAGAGGAGCTATTATAAGGGATCCTAATGACTCTAAAGGGTACTTTACACGCTGCGACATCGCTAACGATTTATCGTCGTGGTCACGGTGTTTGTGACGCACATCCGGCGTCGTTAGTGATATCGCAGCGTGTGACACGTACGAGAGACCTTCAACGATCGCAAAAATGGTAAAAATCGATTGTTTTGGAGAGGTCGTTCAAACACCAAATATCGTTGTTTGGGCACTAGCGATGTTGTTCCTCGTTCCTGCGGCACCACACATCGCTATGTGTGACACCGCAGGAGCGACGAACATGTCCTTACCTCCGTCCACCGGCAATGAGGAAGGAAGGAGGTTGGCGGCATGTTCCAGCCGCTCATCTCCACCCCTCCTCTGCTATTTCACGGCTGCCGTGTGACGTTGCTGTGATGCCGCACAAACTGCCCCCTTAGAAAGGAGGCGGTTTGCCGGCCAGAGCGACGTCGCAGGGACGGTAAGTCCATGTGACGGGTGTTAGCGATGTTGTGCGCCACGGGCAGCGATTTGCCCGTGACGCACAACTGACGGGGGCGGGTACGCTCACTAGCAATATCGGTACCGATATTGCAGCGTGTAAAGTACCCTTAAGAATAAGGGAGCACATCATCCTTCCTGGCCACGAAGAGGAAGGAGCCATGAGGGGGATTTCCTGGCTTTATGGAGGACTGCTACCTCTATCCCACTATCCAAGTCTGAGCTATATAATCTTCATTAAAGGAGCCTAACTGACTCGAAAAATAAGGGAGCTAATCATCCTGGCCATCAAAAGGCAGGAGCCACGAGAATGATTATCTTGATTTATGCATGACCAGTACCCCATCCCATCATAAAAGTCTGAGCTATATAACCTTCAGTAAAGGATCCTAACTGATTCTAAGGGTACCTTCACACTTTAGCGATGCAGCAGCGATCCGACCCCCGATCTGACCTGGTCAGGATCGCTGCTGCATCGCTACATGGTCGCTGGAGAGCTGTCAAACAGGCAGATCTCACCAGCGACCAGTGACCAGCCCCCAGCCAGCAGCGACGTGCAAGCGACGCTGCGCTTGCATGGAGCCGGCGTCTGGAAGCTGCGGACACTGGTAACTAAGGTAAACATCGGGTATGGTTACCCGATGTTTACCTTAGTTACCAGCACACACCGCTTAGCTTAGCGTGTGCAGGGAGCAGGAGCCGGCACTGGCAGCGTGAGAGCTGCGGAGGCTGGTAATGAAGGTAAATATCGGGTAACCACCTTGGTTACCCGATGTTTACCTCGGTTACAGCTTACCGCAGGCTGTCGGACGCCGGCTCCTGCTCCCTGCACATTCAGGATTGTTGCTCTCTCGCTGTCACACACAGCAATGTGTGCTTATCAGCGGGAGAGCAACAATAAAAAAACAAACCAGGGCTGTGTGTAAGGAGCAGCGATCTCACAGCAGGGGCCAGATCGCTGCTCAATGTCACACACAGCGAGATCGCTGATGAGGTCACAAAAAACGTGACTCAGCAGCGATCTCAGTAGCGATCTCGCTGTGTGTGAAGTACCCCTAACAATAAGGGAGCTAATCATCCTGGCCTCCAAAAGAAAGAAACCACAATAAGGATTATCTGGCTTTACACACGACCACTACCTCAATCCCACCATCCAGATCTGAGCTATATAATCTTCAGTAAAGGATCCTAACTGATTCTAATAATAAGGGAGCTCATCATCGTGGCCACCAAGAGGCAGGAGCCATGAGAGGAATTATCTGGCTTTATGGAGGCCACTACCTCCACTACCTAAATCCCACCATCCAAGTCTGAGCTATATAATCTTCAGTAAAGGATCCTGTTTCGAAGAATAAGGGAGCTAATCATCCTGGCCACCACAAGGAAGAAGCCACGAGAAGGATTATCTGACTTTATGCTCGACCAATACCTCAATCCCACCATCCTAGTCTGAGTTATATAATCTTCAGTAAAGGATCCTAACTAATTCTAAAGAATAAGGGAGCTAATCATCCTGGCTACCAAAAGAAAGGAGCCACAATAAGGATTATCTGGCTTTAGACACGACCACTACCTCAATCCCACCATCCATAACTGAGGTATATAATCTTCAGTAAAGGACCTAACTCTTTGTAGAAGAATATTTCTTTACCTTTTAAATAAAGCCAAATTTACTAGAGGTAAATTTCCTGCACGCCAGTTGCTGATATAATATGATAACATCCTACTAGGCCAGATCAGAACATGCTCAGCTTTTTGTTGCTTATATCTGTTACTAATGAAAATAATGGGAAGTATGAGTCTAATATTAGTCTTAGTGGCCAGTGTGAAATTAGGAAGATTTATTATTCTAATTCAGCCTTAACAAAAACAGTCAGCGTTAATTACGGTGAAGACGTTTATTATGTTCTGAGGTCTCTCCAGACCCCAAATTATAATAGACAACAAGTAAGGAAGTTTGCAGCACCTTTGGTAGAATCAAGGGAATAGGGACGCAAGTTAGGTCCAAGGAATCCACTTGGTATCTGTAATGTATCCAAAACAAAGGACAGCATCCCAGGGGTATTTTGTTTAGTCTTTATTACATCAAATGTATGCTACGTTTTGCCCTATAAATGGCCTATATTAAACACTTGAGGTCATGTGGGCTTGTGAAGCACATTAATGATGCCCATGTGGCCTCAGCACCAGAAGAATAAAGTCTGCTTTACATGTGTCAATTTCTCGTGCAATCGCATTTGCGGTCGCACCCTCCCTCATCATTTGTGCGGCACGGGCAATTTGTTGCCCGTGTCGCACAATGCTGTAACCCACCGTCACACATACTTACCTTCCAAATGACCTCACTGTGGGCAGCGAACATCCACTTCCTGAAGGGGGAGGGATGTTCGGCGTCACAGCGATGTCACACAGCGGCCGGCCAATAAAAGCGGAGGGGCGGAGATGAGCGGGACATAAACATCCCGCCCACCTCCTTCCTTCCGAATTGCCAGCAGCCGCAGGTAATCTGTGTTCACCGTTCCCGGGGTGTCACACGGAGCGATGTGTGCTGCCTCGGGAACAATGAACAACCAGACGTTCAATTTTTAGAAAATGAGCGACGTGTCAGCGATGAACGAGAAGGTGAGTATTTCTGCTCATTCACCGTCGCACGTAGCTGTCACACGCTACGATATCACTAACTATGCCGGATGTGCGTCACTTACGACATGACCCCGCCGACATCTCATTAGATATATCGTAGCATGTAAAGCCCACTTTAAACCCACATGGAAGACCAGGGAGCGGTGGCGGCATCATAAGGAGTCAAGTGAGAGCTTAAGACAGGCGAGTATAATTATACAATATTTTGATATATAACATATATATAGGTTTTATAGAATTTAGATATAATTATTCAACAATTATAGATTAGAACCTGTTTGTCTTTGGGTTGTTTCAATCCCTTTAGGGGCAACAAAAACATCCAGCAAAATGAGGTCCACTTATTCACCATATTGCTGGATTCATGTGAATCGAACCCAAAAAAGTTCAGGTTTCACAAATTCCTATATTTTTGCAAAATTTTATACAAATTTGATTTGTTAAGAATTAATTGGATCATCTCTCCAGATGACACTTTCCTTTTGTCAAAAGATATAATAAAATTAATGAAGCTTGTTTTGTATGTGGTAAAGATTCAAGGCTGGCACGGTGGCTCAGTGGTTAGCACAGCAGTCTTGCAGCGCTGGGGTTCCGGGTTCAAATCTCACCAAGAACACCATCTGCAAGGAGTTTAAATGTTCTTCCTGTGTTTGTGTGGGTTTCTTCCGGGTTCTCCAGTTTTCTCCCACACTCCAAAAACATATTGATAGGGACTTTAGATTGTGAGCCCCAATGGGGACAGTGTTGCTGATGTATGTAGAGCGCTGTGGGATTAATAGCGCTATGTAAGTGAATAAATATTATTAATATAAATCTTTAGACCAGTGACCGCTGTAGGGGAAATTGGTGTGAAACGGATCTTTAACAATTGCACTTATATTTTAAAGGGCATTGTCTGAAATTACAGGACTATATTTTTTAAATCTAATTATTTATAGAAATACTTAGAGGCAAATTATATTCTACAAGTCAAAAAAACAGCATTATAGGTGATCAGATGTGGATTTTTTTGTATTACGGTATTTGACCACATGGTTTGAGCTTCTTTATGTAAGATGGAACTGAAAATCTCAACAGCAATGCAACATTAAAATGAATTTCTCATGATTTCTAGTCTTGTTCATATATTTATCATTAGTTTTATTCTTCTGATTTTGTGTTCTGTAAGCTTCCACACATTTTCAGCTTTCTGTCTGAATGTTTGTACTAAATATTGATCTCTTCCCACTGATCAGTTCCTGCTGCTCGCTGCGCCGCTTGTTGAGGACTTTTTAGCACAGGAGGTGGCATTGATGGGGAGGTTAAAAATGCAGAACTGGTTGCAGAGAGGAAGTTCAAACCAGTAAATGCAATTACAGAAATTGTCAGGAGTAATGTTACTGGAAACATAGTGAACACTTGGATTATAACTTTGGCAGACATGGTAGGAGCAAATTCAGCAAATGAATGTAATCATATTCTTTGTAAACATATATAACTAGATAAAATATGAAGTTTCGATGACAATGGAGCCAAAGGATTAAAAATCATGTTATACTCAGATGTTATTTTTATGTATGTATATGTATATATACACATACACCTAAACCCACATAGTCAAAGGCGACTCAAGAGTATCATTAGTCTACGACTGTAAGTCATTACGTCTAGATGATTAACCCAAAAACACAGTCTTCATCATTTTGTAACTGAAGTTCACTTTGGAGCCAAATCATATGATTACAGGATGTACATCCAACAAATACAGCTCAATTTGATCTGCCAAGTTAAATAATTGAGGAAATGAGTGAGGAAAGTTATTTACTATAGGCCTGATAGGTAAACAATGGGATTTAGGTTGGACGCTCTGGAAGTCCTTGCCCCTATGGAAGATGAGCCAAACTTGAAAAGCTCTGATCTAAGCTTCCAGAATGTTCATTAGATTTTATTTTGCTTGTTGCTATTATTGAAACATGAGACTATAAAGTATTATACTGGGCAGCGATTTCTACCTAAAATTAGATTTTTTTTTTGTTACTTCTTTATGGTTTTTTGAAACATTCTAAACAGAAAATTCTGTAATAAAGGATCAAATACATTAAAATCTGCAAAAAAATGCATCTTCAAGGATGTTATTTTCATGGCTAATTATTTTTGTGTTATAATTAAGTCTATAGTGCTATGTAAAATGCACTACACACAATGCAGTTGATTTAGCCATGTTGGTGCTCCAGTAAGTTTGGTATATCATTTTTTCTTGCTATTTCCCATATTACCATGTTTCCCCAAAAATAAGACATGGTCTTATATTATTTTTTGCTCCAAAACGACACTGGGGCTTATTTTTGGGGTAGGTCTTATTTTTGAGGAAACACGGCTATTCCCTATGTACTGCTAAGTTTACTCCAAAAAAAAGGCAGACACCCCCCAGGAGAATCACAATTACCAGACCCTGGACATGTAGAGTTGGCAAATGAATGGGCTCCTCTCATATACAGATCTGCATCACTGTCAGGTTTCCCTGTGTTCCACAGCAGTTGGTCCACCTGCTGACTGGAAGCAGTATCACTTGTACAGAGTTAGTGAGAGTGGAGTGATACTGTCACCCGATGTGTGTGAGAGTGGAGTAATACTGCGATCTGGTGTGTGTGTGTGTGTGTGTGTGTGTGTGTGTGTGTTTGACAGCAGAATGATACTGTGATTGGATGTATGTGTGTGTGAGAGCGGAGTGGTACTATGACTTGATGTGTGTGTATGTGAGCACAATAGCGAGGAACCGCAAGCCAACACAAGTCTCTGTGAGAGAGCCCATCCACCATTGGCATTTGCTGGCTGCAGTTGTTCAGTGAGTACGATTTTTTGAGGGGGCTGTATGCATTTTTTAGTGCAGTCTACTCTGTTTTGGGGCTGTCTTCTCTCTTTTGGGGGTGTCTCCTCTCTTTAATGAATTATCCAGCTGTATTCTTTCACTTTATATCTGCCTGGACACTTCCTTACTGAACCGCAAAAGGGGCTTATTTTTAGAGTAGGCTTATATTTTAAGCATACTCCAAAAAAGGTCAACACTTCCTGCTAGGTTTCATTTTTGAGGTACTTGTACTTTTTCACATTCTGTACTTCTATAAATTCTGGCTGGTGATCGGTTCACGCAGCTGGTTTTGAATGCCCTATTATTTTGATGGCTGGACCATATATGACAAGTTTTTTTGTTTTGGGATTTTTGCTCCCCCAATTTACCTTTTGTGTCTCCCTTATTTCCTCATAGACTGTACACTTATAGGCAGGGCCCTCCCTCCCCAAGGTATCTGTTGAATTTTGTTATTTTGTAATGTCTGATATTGTCTGTATATGTCCCCTCTGAATTGTAAAGTGCTGCGGAATATGTTGGCGCTATAGAAATAAAAATTATTATTATTTTTGAGGTAGATCTTATTTTAAGGGAAACACAAAAATTAATCTGTTGTTGGCTATGGATATATGACCAAATTAAATATACATAAAGATTATATATATGTGTGGCACATAGTTATGAGCCTAGACTAGTGCATATGTATAAAAGAACAGCTTATAACTACCCACAGAAGTGTTGTGATTGACACTCTACATGTCCGGGCTCTGGTGAGGGTAGATGCTAGATACTTCAAAAAAATAACTGAATTAAAGGATGCTACAAATGTAACCAAATAAAAAAAATCCTACCAAAATTTTTGTAAAAAACATGTACACGTCAAAGCCCTTATGGACATTTTTTTGCTTCATGCATGATGACTAACTCAAAAAACAAAGGCTTCGATTCATCAAGGTATGATCTGCTGGATTTCTGACGTTTCTGTTTCTGACGCACACAGCAAGAATAGTTTAAAGCTTCAGAAAAGTAATTTAGATGAATAAATTAAAATAATTAAAGAACAGCTAAACCTAAACTAAAATTAGATTTCACATTGCAATATAATATGAGAAGTGATACGGATGTACTAAATTCTATATTCTAACTGCAATCTGAGTTAGGCAAATGTCCAGTCAAGGCAAAAAATAGTCACACAATGTACACCTTTAATCTTCTATATAATCTTAGGGTGAATTTTCACTATTTATGTCATTTTAGTTCCAATATTCGGTGCTGAATAATTTTGTTGCTATTGAAACAAATTTACTGCAATCTCACATTAGCAACACCTAATAGAGCAATATATTTTTTTTCTTCTTAACCAGGTCATTTTCACCACGCATCTCAGGATAAAATGTGCCTTAACACTAGAAGTCCCAGAGAGGGGTCATTTAACATTTCTACCTTTGGAACCCAGAGACGGGTCAAATGACCTTAAGGATTTTAGCTAACACTCTATAATCACCGTCTTTTGTTCTGTAATGAAGGCCATTACTGTCCCACCACAGGAGGTTGTTGTTTTCCATTGAGTTTAGCCATTTAGTTTCTAGTTAGTTCTATTCAATTTATTGTATTGGGCCATTTGACCCTCTTTCGGGACTTCAGGGGGGAGCTCGAAATTTCTGGGACTTCTAGTGTTAAGCTAAGGAGCATCCGGATTTCTAATGACTACTTTAGTTCAGGGTTCCTGGGGCTGGGCTTCCCATCCTTATTTTGACGCAGAACACAGTTTCCTGTGTTGGCACATTACAGAATCAGTGACTGAGGGGGTCATTTGCTTGCTAATATAAGTGCTTAAAGAGGACCAACCACCAGGATTTTCATACATAAACCAAACCCAGTGCTATATTGGCACTATCATGCTGATTCTAATCATACCTTTAGTTGTGAGATCGGATGTATACTTTCTGAAATACAGGCAAGTAAAGCTAGTGAAATGCACTGTTATTTGATTGATAGGTGCTGCAGAATATCTAATATGTGGGTCGGGTTCTGCTAGTTTTTCCCGCCCCTGTCTGCCCGCCTGTCTTTCCTCCCCCTCTCTCTGTTATTACAGAGAGAGGAAAAATGGAGGAAAGACAGGGAGAGGAAGGACAGGCAGGCAGACAGGGTAGGAATAAGTAGCAAAACCCGACTCACCTATTAGGTATTCCATTGCACCTCATCAAATAACAGGGCATTGCACAAACTTTACTTGCCTGTATTTCTGAAAATATACATCCGATCTCACAAGTAAAGATATTTATAGAATCAGCATGATAGTGCCAGGATAGCACTTGTTTTACTTTATATAGAAAAATCCAAATGGTTGGACCTCTTTAAGCCAGCCTTCTTCTATGAAGCATAGACAAAGGAGGTGGCTAGCTTAACAATTGAAATTACCAGATGTCCAGACCCTTCACTACTGTTCCGATTCAAGGAGAAAGCTAGTTATACATAAAATGGTGCTCAAAAAGAGGTTTTAAAAATATTCAGAACAAAATTATTTAATTATTATTGTTTTAAGTAGGTTACAAAAAATAAAAAGGTGTCTCTCGCTTTCCCCAAAAGTAGTCTACATATTTAGTATATCATTGCCAAGTATACCCTACTGCCAATCTAAATGGCCTGGATTATAAATTAATATTTTTACAATAAATTTCAAAGTGTAAATTAAAACTATTATTTTTAAAAACTGGTTGTGCTTTCAGGTTTTACGATAAATTGGTTGATGCAGGACCTTACTCCATCCATCTATCTATCCAATGTGCGGTGAATGCCTTATAACCATATGTATGTATTTTGTTCTTATATTGGGCATTGTAAGACATGCAAAAAAAATTTCTTCCATTACACGGAAAGAGTATGTAGCTGTCAGAAGTCGTCTGGAAAATTCCTTGCAAATTGTGAGATGCTTTTATCCGTACGTCACATTTTTCAGACATATAGGATGTCTAGAAACCATTTTGAATATATCCTCAGAGAGAATCCTGTAATCATAGCAATATAGATTCTCCTGATTACCTGAAAATCAAATGGGAGGGAAGAGGAGCCACATAATAATACATGTGTTCCTCATAGTTTCTATGATTGTTGATCATTACAAGAGAATGGACAGATGGGCTATGAATACTATGGGATTCTGGCAGCACTATATTTTGCTCACAAGTGCATGCATTTATATTTAGAATACAACCGTGTCTGATGACAGAGCCATTTGCTTGTATGTGTATTGTTTACTGAATTCTCTACAATGTAATGAAAGTCTGTGTATTTTTATGTGTAAAGAAAGCTGTTGACGTCTACACGCTACAATTCTTCTGGCATCTTTACTTTTTGCTAAAAGCAAGAAAACAAAGCGTTGTGCATGTCTGACTTCTATGTATTCTAATTATAAATTGACGGTGTAAGAATGTTACATTATTCAATTAAGACTTAATCATTGCAATACATCCTAAGTCTATCCTACTCTATGTAGGGGGGTAGTTATGGGGATTAAGCATTAACCCCTTGGCAATTTTTCACGTTTATTTTTCCTCCCCTTCTTCCAAGAGCCATAACTTTCAGATTTTTCCATCAATATTGCCATGGGCTTAGTTTTTTGCAGACCAAATTGTACTTTTGAATTAAATCATTAGTTTTACCATGTATTGTACTGTAACATGAGAAAAAAATACCAAGTGCGGTGAAAGTGCAAAAAAAAAGGCAATTTCACGATTGTTTTGGGTGTCTTATTTGCCACGTTCATTATATGGTAAAACTGACATGTCAGTATGATGCCTCATGTTGGTACGAATTCGTAGATACCGAACTTGTATAGCTGCACATGTCAATTGATCGGATGTTTGCTGCGCAGTAATCCGGGGAGGTGACTTTGGATGAATATATATGTTCAAGGTCATGAAGGGGTTAACGAATGACTTACAATCTATGTCCATAAAGGAATTTAGGTGATGATCTCAAATGTTTTAGTCAACAGTTTCATACTCTTCCTAGTTGTAATATTTAGTATTTATCCAAACTTGTTTTAGTATTTAAATCATTTGAATAATACTGTATTTATACCATGACTAAGGACAGTTTTATGTCCGAAACGCGTCATTTATTCACCTTGATATAATATTTTTAAAGATGTACCTGGTACCTTTTAAACAATACTAATAAATTGTTGAGGTTTTATATCGAAATCAACTGGACACCTTTGTTTGCTGTGATTGCATGTGCTCTGGGCTCATAGGCCACCGGCCCAGTTATATCACTTTTTTCAGCCAGCCCAGTGATACTCTCATATCAACAAAGAGCACCTCTGCAAGTCAAGCAGCAGATTGTTGCGGCAGTCACTATGCAAAAGTAACAATACAGAACCCTATGTGCTGCAGCTGGATCACTTATGAGTCTCAGATGTGTAAGTATGCAACCCAGGTCAACACACAATCACACAATCAGCCATTTTTAAGTGTTGTGTGGCTACCATTGTTCACACTTGTTTTTTTCAACAGTCAAAGCAATTCTGTTAAATAACACATACATGCATAGTGTTACTTGTGTGCTGGCCCAGCTGACTCTCTTACAGCTCATAATAAGCTAAGGATTGTTGGCCATGTCAACGGAGGAAGTGGAGCACTTACAAGATTAAGAGGTCTATTAGAGCCAGATCCTAATTACACCCTTCAGATCTAAGTACTTCTCAACCAAGTCCTAGTGCAGTAAACTTTGCTGCCTACTCAGACATGGTGACATATCGTCTGTGTGAAGTCTGCTTGGTATGCTGCCTCGACTCTGTGGTTGTTGCCACCTTACTGTTCCTGGACCTGGTAGACCATGCTCTGAACCATCTAACGTGCCTGGCTGTTCCTTGTCTGCCTAAAGAACCCTAATATGTCAATTGCTAATCTAAAAAATAAAATAAAGTGGAAAGAAAAAACATTTGTCACACATGTTGTATATGTTTTAGTTGTATATGACCAATGAACTAAAATGCTGCAAATTACTTTACATTTTACAAGAACGAAGCATTTTAATAATTGGTGGGGGTGAAGCATAGTATGTAAAGTTAAATTTGAGGTGGGGGGAGTAAAATTAGAATCTTCACTAGCTCAAGAAAAGGCTGTTATCTTTAAATCCGATTTCCATCTATTTATATAAATTAGATCACAAAATATAAAAACAATATATTTTGGGGAATCCAGGAATTATGATCCACTAAGAAGGAGTAACAAGCAATATGACCCTTCAGCCTCATGATGCCCAATGTTGACGTGAGCAACTGACAGTGATTTTTTAGCATTATAAAATTTGTCTGACCTTATAATTATCAGTATAATTATTAAGAGTAATGGTGAGAAAATTATATTGGGAAGAGTAGCAAAGGGTTTTTTTTAATGATAGGAATAACTAGTAAAATATGACTTCATAAAATATACTGATCGTACTGCTCTGTTCTTTGGACATCCTCTTCATACTCTTACTTTGGATAACCCCTTAAAAAATACAAGGTCTTGTCAGACTTTCAGAGATGATCTAACCGTGGTTGGACATGGGAATCTTTATGATCGCATGTTAAAAATAGGGAAACTGTTGTTTAAATGGAATCTGTAAGCAGGTTTTTGCTATGTAATCTAAAGGCAGCATGAGGTATGGGCTTAGGCACTGATTTCAGAGATTTGGGACATATTAATCTGAGTGCTGCTGTTTCAATACAATGGTGTTTAATCAGCAGGAGATTAACATTATCAGACTAGGTGTCCATGTGCTTCCTGGTCCAAGCATGCCCCCAGCAATGATTAGCAGCTCACTGTCAATATACAATGCACATAAAAAGCTGTGGTGTTGGCGGGGTTAGCTTCCTGAGCTCTGCTACTTCTACAAATTTTGAATGTATCATGAAGCCGTACCAGTAAACTAAGTGACACATAGCTGGAATCAGAGCCTTTTTCATACATCATGCTGCTCTCAGATAGGATAACAAAAACCTGGTGACAGATTCCCTTTAAAGATGGATTTGTTAGTGCTGCATGAAAACCTCTAACTTTAACAACATTTCAAATCTATACAAAAAAACCCAAACAGTTTAACAAATATTTTTTTTTTATAATGCTACTAATAATTATTAATTCTACAGGTTTCCCTTGGAAAAACAAAACCCAGCACTATGAATGCAATTGTCACCAACTCTCAGAAAATGCACTACTCTCTTCTCTTCTTACAAGAAACCAGCAGGATTTCAGTTTAACACCTGAATCACACATTTCTGGCAAGGTTTTTTTGGCAATTTTTGATGAAGTTTTTAAAGCCAAAGTCAGGAGTTGATAGAAAAAGAGTATAAAAACATTGTTTTGTTTTTTAGTTTAAAAGAAAAAAAAAAAAAAAAACCCAAACTTTAACTTTTGCTTGATTCACTCTTGGCTTGGGCTCATAATATGATAAAATTGTATCAAAAACGGCCACAAAAACTGCCACAAAAACAGCCTTTTACATGCAAGGACAATATGTAGGTGCTGACCGTGCAATTTTTAAAGCCTGAGATTTTATCTTTAGGCATGATAGTGCCTATTGAAATCAATCATCAATAACTGCTAAGTTTATCTCAGCCATATGCAAAAGGTTGTCTAATCAAAAAAGACTTTGAGTGAAACAAAGAAAAAAGTAGTGTCGCAATATATATATATAGCATATCACAATGGAGAATTCACTCCTCACATTTTTCTAAAAAATGTATTATATCTTTTCACAAGAGAACACTGATGATATGACTTTTTGATACAATGAAATGTAGTCAGTGTTCAGCTTGTATAATACTGTTAATTTGGTGCCCTCTAATTAACTCAACCCACACCCATTAATGCCTAAACTGCTGGCGCCATATCTGGGTACACCCCTAATTGAAAATGGCCAAATTTTGCTTAATTAGCCATTTTTCCCCCCAGGTGTCATGCGACTCATTAGTGATACAAGGTCTCAGGTGTGAATAGGGAGCAGGTGTGTTAAAATTTGTTGTTCACACACTCTCTCATACTGGTCACTGTAAGTTCAACATGGCTCTTCATGGCAAAGAATTTTCGAAAGGTCTGAAAAAAAAAAATTGTTTCTCTGCATAAAGATGGCTTAGGCTATAAGAAGATTGGCAACACTGTGAGACTGAGTTGCAGCATGGTGGCCAAGATTATACAGCGATCTAACAAGACAGGTGCCCTCAGAAGAGGCCTCAGCATGTTCGAAGAAGAAGTTGAGTGCAAATGCTCAGCGTCACATCCAAAGTCTTTTCAGAATAGATAATAGATAAATATGAGTGCTGCCAGCATTGCTGCAGAGGTGAAAGGGGTGGGGGGGGTCATCCTTTCAGTGCTCAGATCATATGCCGCCCACTGCATCAAATTAGTCTGCATGGCTGTTGATCCAGAAGGAAGCCTCTTGTAAAGATGATGCACAAGAAAGCCTGCAAACAGTTTGCTGACGACTAGTGGACTAAGGATATGGATTATTGGAACCATGTCCTGTGGTCTGATAAGACTAATATAAACTTATTTGGCTCAGATGATGTCAAGCGTGTGTGGCAACAACCAGGTGAGGAGTAAAAAGACAAGTATGTCCTGCCTACAGTCAAGAATGGTGATGGGAGTGTCCTGGTTTGGTGCTGCTGACTTCTGGGAGCTACAGTTCAGTGAGGGAACCATGTATGCCAACATGTACTGTAACATACTGAACCAGAGCCTGATCCCCTTTCTTTGGAAACTGGTTAATGGGGCAATATTCCCGACATGATAACTAGCCCAAACACACCTCTAAGATGACCACCGCCTTGCTAAAGAAACTGAGAATAAAGGTGCTGTATTGGCCAAGCATGTCTCCACACCTAAACCTTATCGAGCATCTATGGGGCATAGTCAAACGGAAAGTGGAGTGCAAGATCTCTAACATTCATCAGCTTTGTCATGTCATCAAGGAGGATGGAAAAGAATCCAGCGGCTCCTGTGAAGAACTAGTAAAATCCATGCCAAAGAGAGTTAAGGCAGTGTTTGAAAATAATGGTGGCCACACAAAATATTGACACTTTGGGCACAATTTGGCTATTTTCACTTAGGGGTGTTGTCACTTTTGTTGCCAGCAGTTTTGACATTAATGGCTGTGTGTTGAGTTATTTGGAGGGCACATCAAATTTACATTGTTATACAAGCTGTACACTGACTATTGTATATTGTATCAAAGTGTCATATCTTCAGTGCTGTCCCATGAAAATATATGATAAAATATTTACAAAATGTAAATATGTGTGCTTACTTTTGTGATATACTGTGTACATAGCGTGTATATATATATATATGCTGTATCTTTATGCAGTGTCAAAAATCTTACAGATCCAGCAAAGTGGATGGGTTTTATAGAAGTCTCCTGCCCACTGTGCTTCTTTTTTACTCATCGTAAACCAACCTGCAGTGCATGTCTCAAATGTGCAACAGGTCAACTTCTGTTGCAGGTATGCTGAGTTCTCTGCAGATTTACCCCACAGACATGCATTACATTCAGATAACACACAAATACAAATGCACATGTATGTGCTGCGGTATGCATTATACACACATGTAATCCATAGCTAAATATATCAATGTTTTGTCAAAGCCACCTACCAGGAAATATCAAAAACAAAGTAGTTCTGTTTAGAAAAAGGCATACCAAAAATAGAGACAAAAAATACAGCATCAAACATGTGATAAAAATGCATGTAAAAAAATGCAAGAAAACTCTGGAACATGAAAAACTCACTAATGGGAACATAGCCTAAATCCAGCCTTTTCTGGTTCCCTACTGGTTGCTGATTTCCTTTGATTAAATGGAAATACCACCCAAATGCTGGCTGAAGCATGTGAGTGATTAGCTGCTTAGGGATTTCACGAAATTCCGTGAACATCAAGTTAGAACCAGAAAGCAGAAACCAGCTTGAGCAGCACCAGAATGGGAGCAGTGGTGGATTGGTGGAAGAATTACTCCCCAGTGAAAATTAATTTTGGGATCCAGTAAACGTATGTGCAATCTCAACGGAAGAGGATAGTAAGCAGCGGCCAGACACCTCTGGTAACAGCTAATCCCTCCCAAAAATAAAGGTTTCTTCTTTTCACCAACATAACCTGATCGGGAAAATCTAGAGTCCCCTTTTCTCAAATCATATTCAGCCAGTAACGTTGGCAGCTTTAGATGACTTCTATGAGTATCGGCACCTTTATTAGGCCGTTAGAGGGAACCTGTCAGGTGCAATATGCATCCAGAACCACGAGCAATTCTGGGTGCATATTGCTAATTCCTGTCTAACCGTCCCTGTGTCTAGTAGCATAGGTAAAGAGATCTTTAGAAAACGTATTTCTAAAGATCCTTCATTATATGCTAATGAGGCTAGCGCCCAATGCTGGAGTTCGACTCAGTGTGCATGATCCCCGGACTGCAGGTCATGTGCACTATGAAGCTGGGTGTACGCCTCCTGGCTTCAAACTGGTGTAGGGTGCACTGACCTTATGCCCGGCGTTCTGAGTTGATGCAATGGACATAGGTACGCGCATCACTGCCGATGATATCACTAAGCAATGGGCATTGAATAACATGATAGCACACCCCTGTGGGCAAGCTACCATGCTAAGAGGGCAGAATGAGCGCAGGAACTCACTCCCTTGCGTCTAGTCCCTGAGCTCATTAGCATATCATAAAGGATATTTAGAAATACTTTTTCTAAAGGTCTCTTTATGTATGCTACTAGATACAGGGACAGTTAGGCAGGGATTAGCAATATGCACGTAGAACTGCTCATGGTTCTGGGTGAATATTTTACCTGACAGGTTCCCTTTACAGATGGGGCATACTTGAAAAGGCAAAAACTAATATAACAGTTTCATTTCAGGTGTAAAAGAAAGGTATTTAGATCTGAGCATGAATAATTTTAATTTTGGATTGGTCATGATATCGCTAAACCTAAACAACTATAATTTACAGACTCACACCCTATTGACCTTGCTGACGGAACGCTACAGTATATTATATGTGAAACAAAAGAATTCTTGTATTAAATTAATGGAAAAAACATGTCAAACAAAATACACAGAATTTTCCTATTATGAAACATTGATGGTTATAAACAAGTAAACAATGATGGAGTTTTACATTAAAATGAGTTTTATTATGTCTCTATTCTGATAATCTGAGTCGTGGGCACTGCCACCAAATTGGATATTTGAGCCAGAAAGTGTTATGTTGCTAGATTGTTTAGTCATAATGATATATACAGAAACTGACACAAACAAAGACAAGTACAGCTTTCGAGGTTACAGAGAGGGGTGTATTTAGTCATGCAGTAGTGTTACGTGGATCAATACAACAACACGTCATCTAGAAATTATACACAAAAGATCAACACAACATTGAGCTGAAGACTTGTAATCTAGGCACAGAAAACAGAGGAACGCTATGCATCGGCATGCAAAAAGACAAACAAAGACAGAGCTTGTGGTTGGCCAATAACAGTAACATGTTTACCAACATCAGCATAATCAAGACATTCAGGAAATACAGTTGTGTCAGTCATGCACTTCATAGCACTCAAGGAAATGAGGTTTACCATGACAGCAATAGCACCGATATCATGCAAGACATGCAAGGCTGGAAATAAGAGAGACCAAAGGGAAGGATAAATTGGTTAAAAGATATTCTCTAAGCATACTAACCTGCTGGTTCTAATGAATTTTCTACTTTGTCGTTAACATCGAAAACACGGTCATGAACACCTATAGTTTTCAAACAGCTGTCTATAATAAAAATAGAGATAACAGCCAAATACGTTAGTGAGATCGTTTAAACTCCATCACTTTTGTTTATCTCTTTTTTTGTTTGTCTGTTTTTTCTTTTTCTTTTTTTTTGTTTTAAATACATCTTTTTTTTATATTCAATTACTTTGATCTACGCGGCATCTCTTCAAATGCCAAGTTTTGCTTTTCGTTGTATAAACTAGACATAGACAACATTTGAGAAACAACAAGTTAGCAAGTGGCCTGTATTTAATAATGCTCAGTGATGAATGATTAGAAATTATAAAGCAAAAGAAACCACAGATGTTGAGGTATCACACAAGGCTTTACAATAAGTTGAAGGATCTTCATTGTAGCACACGGTAGAACATGCATTTGTGGCCACCAATTAAAGCAGATGAAACACACTTACTTTGTGGCCGTACATAGACTTTGAGTTTTAAGCAGGATCTTCTTCCATTATCTGGGATTGCTGAAGCTGAAGGACAAAAAGAATAAAGTATATCAGTAATATTTTTGGATCAAATTATAATAAATTGATTTCATTCTGCTCTCATTTGTATGTAGCATTTATAATAGTGATTTTACCTAGTCAGCCAGTCACAGGGTTATAGACATGGTCCGATGCATGAAGGGCCAAGGAGAGGACAGAACAATATTTTTTCCCCTTCCAAGCCAACTCAATTTGAAATAAACTTATTTAATGCAAACAGGGTCATAGCGATCGTAGTCACAGAAAGATTGACTGTAACTAGTCCGGTGCTGGAGGGAGGCCCGAAGATCTTAGCATCTACTTCAGCTGCATGTGATCTGAGGACACACATTCAGCTGAAGTGTATTGTAGCGCACAGGCCTGTCATGTACCTGCACTGCAATACAAGTTGCCGACCAATCAGGAATCAGCAGCTGACGTCAGCATGCAATGCATTGGCATTGCATGGCAGTGATGTCATTTCTCATCATAGCAGGCACACCGATGTCAGCTGCAGCCCTCTCCACCAACTGCAGTAAAGGAAGTCACGCAGCAGGAGAGTGGGTGAAGGTGAGTACATTTTTTTTTCCTTTTTAATGCAGAATGGGGGCATATATACTAAGATGAGCCCAAGATGAGGGATATTTTGTATGAGGCACAGTATGAGGCACAGGATGGGGAACATATGTACCAGCATGGGGAACATATATACCATGAAGGGGCCCAGGAATGGGTGGGGACATGTATACCTGGAAGGGACCCATGATGGGCAACATATATACCTGAAAGGGGCCCAGAATGGAGGACATATATACCAGGATGGGAGGCATATGTACCTGGAAGAGACATAGGATAGGGGACATATATACCTGGAATGGGCCGAGGATGAGGGGGACAGGATTGGGGACATTACTACATAATGAGGGGGGAGGGGGGAGAAACATGTATGTGTTTATGGAATTCAAAACACTACAAGGGCCCATGCATCTGACCAACAGGGGTTGACCCGGGTCTAAATCTTGCACCGGGGCCCATCAGACTCTAGTTAAGCCACTTCATACAAATCAAAATTTTCCTCTGTATTTTGGGAGGCTTGCTCAACTGTAAACATAATAAAAAAAAGCTCAGAGAATTTCTACAAGGGCTTTGTTTAGATGCTGTTTTAAAAAAACTAAGAGTATTACAATCACTTTGTTTCCTCATAGATCCTAAAAGCGTTGGGTTCTGATGCATCAGCTTTATATCTGGAAGTGTCTTTAGAAGTGAGATGAGCAAAGGAATTACTTGGCACAATATAATAATCAACACATCCTGTGTGTCGATTCATTTCACACGCGGCTTTCTTCAGTTTGACATCAAAAACAACTTACTCTACAGGAAAACAAGTGACTGGGACAAACAATCTACATGATGAGTCAAAAGTGCTGCAGTCCCCAAACAATTCTACCATATAAAAGGTTATACATAAGGCTTATACCTTCTTCCATCAAAATGATATAAATGTTTAAGCTACAGTGTAACTAGGAGGCAGTTGACTATCTGCTGTGAAAGCTGGATGCCAGGGGGCACCAACAAGCCACATTTCCTTGACAAGGGTATTGAGATACACAGTTAAGGCAGAAAACTAAATTTTCTTCCTAGGTAAAGGAAAGTCTATCCTATTATCCAATGTTAATTGTAATATACCACGATAATCAAGAACATTATAAATGCAATTAGAACTTTAGGCATGTGAAAGAGCAGAGAGCTCTTTTAGATTAAATATTCAAAGCAATTTTCATTAGATTTCTCTTTATTACCCAATGACAATTGTTTCCTGGGATGAGAGAAAGAGTCTGGTAATAACGTAGGTTCTCGCTATAAAATCACATACGCTGTTTAAGAAGTCTGTTGTTAAAGAAGTTTGCCATTTTCCGTCAGAAATGATCATGAGGTAGACTCATAGGCAAGTCTAGATGGGGAATAAAAAAACAACAGAGTCCTTCTGGCCATGATTAATCTCACGGCCCCGTAGATTTTCAGAGCTTGCAATAGCTAGAAATGCCCAACTGTGAATACCACATTGGGGGATATTTTTGAAAAGCCATGGACATAATTGCAAAGTAAAACTGCAAGTTTTATCTGCTAGCTGTACTTGTCAAGAAATACTTACTTTTTGTGTATTACTTTCTTAAGATTAAAAAAAAGGTAGTGGCATGCAGAAAGATATGGCGACTGCTGGATTCACTATAATTGCTGTAAGAAGATTTCATAAATCATAACTGAAATCTATGGTAGTCTATGGGCGTACTTTTTGGCTTGAAAGTCCTGTCTTAACTAAATGTATTCAGCTGATTTTAATGGTTGGAACTCCACTGATAAGAGCAGTGTGGTGACTTTGACCCCCCCATAGACTTTAGATACCTGTTGGCCAAAGGTTTGGCCAATTGTTGGCTGGTGACATAGAGTTTTGCATATTATTCTGGATACTCCATGAAATTGACCATGTGCATGCATGTGTCTTAAGGCCACTTTACACTCTGCGGTCTCGCTAGCGAAATTGCTAGCAAGCGTACCCGTCCCCGTCGTTTGTGCATCATGGGTAAATTGCTGCCCATGGCGCACAATATCGATAGGCCCCGTCACACATACCTTCCTTGCGACGTCGCTGTGGCCGGCAAACCGCCTACTTTCTAAGGGGGTGGTTCGTGCGACGTCACACGGCAGGTGCCCAATAGAAGCGGAGGGGCGGAGAGCAGCCGAAGGAAAGACACGCCCACCTCGTTGCCGGAGGACACAGGTAAGTTGTTGTTCGTTGTTCATGGGGTGTCACACGTAGCGATGTGTGCTGCCTCAGGAATGACAAACAACCTGCGTGCAAAAGCAGCAACGATAATCGGGAATAGAACGACGTGTCAACGATCAACGATAAGGTGAGTATTTTTGATCGTTAGCGGTCGTTCTTACGTTTCACACGCAACGACGTCTCTAACAGGGCCGGATGTGCGTCATGAATTCCGTGACCCCCAACGACATCTCGTTAGCGATGTCGCTGCGTGTAAAGCGACCTTTAGGCAACTTTGATTGTAAGGGACTGATGTGAATAATGATTCTATATACAACAGGAAATAAATCAATATGGGTATCACTGTGCCTCCCGACACCCGCACCTCTGCAGTATCATCTGTTGGTATAGATCAGGAACTGAATAAAGGTGGAACTATTTCTACGCTGCTGTAGGAATGACACAAATCCAAAAATACTGAAGTGCACATGGTTTATAAACCACTTTACTGTCATTATGTTTTAATCAGTGGATTTTCCTGATGAAGAAGTGAGGAGACACTTCGAAAAATGTAGAATAAAATCACCTACACTTCAGTATTTTTGGATTTGTGTAATTCCTCCAGCAGCGCAGAACTTGTTCCACCTTTATTCAGTTCCTGATCTATACCGGTTTTTGTGCGTGTGGAATCTGCAGCAGCTGATTACGAGCTTTGATACTCGTGTATCACAGAATCACACAAGGTGAGCAGTATTCCTTATCACCTATTGCGCTTTCTATCCTTAGATTTCATCTAAAATGATCTGATGAAAGGGATGTCAGGAAAAGAAGGGTTAAATATCCGTACTGCCGGTGGAGAAGATGTAAAAGATGAAGCGGACAAGCCAGGTAAGTATAATCCAAGCAGTTTATTGTGTCTACGCGTTTCGAAGTATAAAACTTCTTCTTCAGGACACAACACAACTAAAACTGACAAGCGTTCATATCCTGTGCATCTTGTCCATTGGCAGTGCAGATATTTAACCCTTCTTTTCCTGACATCCATTTCTGCCATCCGAGGAGCCACAGCACCTATACCGTTGAGCGTATTCCTAGGTTGTGGGTACACAACTCCCACTATGTGAGCTCTCAATACCACTTTACTGCTTTACCCTATTGCTCTTATCTTTTCTTTAGTGTCTTCCAATATTATTTGTTGACAGGTTTAGATGATATCTTTTAGAAGATGTAAATGTGTGTATGCGCTCAGTATTTACCAGCTCATTGCATGTATCATTTGTATAATATCTGTATTTAGCATGCATGAACATGTACTGAACAAATGAAAGAAAACGTTTCTATACTGAATAATGTTAATATTAATAAATGATCAAACTGTAAGTGTAATGTTAGTATTGCAATATTAATCCAGTACCCAGGCCTACGGAGGAGACCCACGATTCCACCTCACTCTAAAAATATTATGACCTTTCAGTTTTACATCCTTTTATTCTTTCCTGTTTGCTATGCAAATCAAAAGGAAAGCAAACATGTCTTGGACTAAAGCCGCAATGTGCAGAAGTAAATACTCAATGAATCTTTAAATATGAAAGGTTGTTAGTGATAAAATAAAGTTTCAATTATTGTAATTGTTATCTTTTTTTCTCTATGAAGAACATTATTAGAAATATTAATAACTGATTTGTGGGATATTGTAAGAACTGATACTTGGCCTTGTGCACCCAGGTACTATGACTTCATACAACTCAGAGGTTGTACAACACGGAAGATGAGACTTACTGTATCTGTATGCCGGTGACCTTTCATTCACCAATCTAGGGAGGCATTTTAGCTGATAACAAGCTCTTCGAGAAAGACTCTGTTAGTGGAGTAAAATGTCACTTTTTCTTTTCTACTGGGAGTTGAAGCCTCTTTCCTTCCTTTTGCACTTATGTGGATCTCTTTGAAGGAGTTCTGAAGGAGCTGTCCACATGGCATATATTATTCCTTTTATAGACTGTGAATAGTAAGACTCTACACCTCACTAGGTCCAGGAACTTTGCTCAGTGGATATTGTCTATGCTCACTGGTACGGCACATAAATAAAAAACAATACACAAAACATCACGTAAACTAGCAAACTGAATACCGTTTTCAAGGTTTGATGAATACCCTTTCGCTGAATAACTCTTGAAAAATAATTCACATCTTAAAGAAGACCTGCCACCAGTTTTGAAATGTCTGTTTAAGAAAATACTTTTATTCCTTAACTGTAGAGCACCTTTTCTTAATATTCTATTCTGCTGTTACTCTATTATTTCTTCTAGAAATGTAAGAATAATTTGACATCTGGGCGCTGCCATTTTCCTTGCTGTGGAGGCGTGTCCCTACAAAGTGATTTTGTCAGCACTGATTGGACAGTATCTCAGTGTCCAGAGACACGCCCCCAACTAGTAACTTAATCATACATTTCTGAATTTCTCTGAGAAGTAACAGAGGACAGTGCAGGATCATGGCATAAAAGAAGGAGCTCCAAAATTTACATTGTAGGGAAGGCAACCATTTCTTAAGATAGGACTGAAATCTCTCTTTAAATATGTCATAGTTAAACTGGCCCTTCAAAGTACAAAGAATTGATTTTCCAACCATTCTCATAAAATCACTAAAAATTATTCTGAAAACTGGTGAATAAATACATTAATGCATCCCAATGGCCAAGAAATCACACAAATTATGTCAATGGAATTTGGACATTTTTGACACAATGACAAAATTGAAACGTGTCATGTATTTGGTCAGTCATGGTCAGTAAAATAAGATTTTCCAATATATTGCCTCCAGACTTTGAAAAAGGCTTGCTAATAAAACATCTTATTGTGGACTGTGTATACTCATCCATTCATACAATCACAGAGAGATAAAAGGACAGAGACCTAAAAATGACCCTTAGGCATTAGATTTAATGACAAATACACCCATATATGATGAAGCAATAGAATTAAGATGGCTATTGACCTTTGAGAATACATTAGGTTTCCTATTCCATCTAAACAATACACAAATCAGCTGCGGTAAATCTATCATTGGTCATAACATACCTAACATCTATCTTCGGCAACATGTACCAATCTTATAACATACAGTCTGGACAATGATAGCATGTTGTTAACAAACAGGAGACGTATTAGCTGTTCACTGGCGGCTGTATAATGCACCGTTCTATGATATTATTTATTTCCCAATGAATCAAATCAGTATTGGTTTCGACTGGTACAAAATGAAATTTGATTATCCCTTTGTAATATATTAGGAAAAACAAAAATAGTTATGATAGAACACTAATAATACATGACAGTACATAGATAATCTGACATAACGGTAATAAAACATGATGGAATGTCTACAAGAAGGCAAGCAATGCCTCTGTCCTGTACTTCTCCTAATCATTGACTTTCCATTACCTCTGAT
Source organism: Anomaloglossus baeobatrachus (assembly GCF_048569485.1). Lineage (NCBI taxonomy): Eukaryota > Metazoa > Chordata > Amphibia > Anura > Aromobatidae > Anomaloglossus > Anomaloglossus baeobatrachus. Next base: position 807,849,097 of record NC_134353.1, on the reverse strand, counting down.
AAATACACAGCTTTTGCTTGACCTGAACTTAGCAAATAGTAATCTGGGTGTCAATTATTATTTTATTTTTTTTACTTTTATAAAAAATACCTTAGAGGGATAGATCACGAATAGAAGAACATAGATGCTCATATCCAAAAACAGTACCATTTCTGTCCACAGGATGTTCGCGACATTGTAGCTCAGCTAGTTTTAAAATGATTGTTTTATCAGCTTAGATAATCACTACAGAATAGAGAATCACTTAGAGAATCACTAGTAAATTGCCATTTAGACCTAAATGTTCATGAGCTCTGTATATTTCTAGCCAATCACTGATTGGCAGCTTTCTGCCTATGCACAGTGTACACAAACAGCTGCCAATTGGTGGTGTGGAGCTCGGCATCCAAACAACTGGCATTTTATAAAAACTGCAGCAAGCAGCCCAGTAAGTGATACATCTCTGGAATTTGGTCCCTGCCACTACAGTATGATGATCTCAGATGGGTCAGCAAAATTCTGGTGACAGATTTCCTTTAATTATAAAAAATTGTACAGATAGTAATTGCATCTGAATACCATTGTCCTGCCCACAGCATTAAATCTGATATTTTCATGAGTTTTGTTTGCTGTACAGAGGCTCCATTTGTGGCTGAATTTGTTTATCGGCATTAGTTTTTGTCCCTCTCCTCTTCCCATCACTTGCCTCTGTACTAGTGCATTGTGAGAAGGAGTCCATTTTCCTCATGGTTGTGGCTAAATCCCAATGGCTAGAAGGACCTTGGGCATGAATGGCTTGGTTAATGGGCGTGGCTGGCATTGTTGGTGGGTCTGGTGTTGTTTCCTCCTGTCCACTATACTGATTTGATATATACTGAGGGCTTTGCCCCGCTTTACCCCCCCATCTGGAGCTCTTACCCCAGACCCCAGCTTCTATTATAATCAACTCCATGCCACGTAAACTTAGCAAAAGACTGTTGCTTCCTGGTATCAGCTATGTTGACGGAGGCCCCACCCCTTCTGGTTACATGGGTATGACGTTAGCATAGGTCCCTCTGTCCACTGGGATTTAGACGTTATCTTTGTAGCATCCGTAAGGAGGATTCTGTGGTACCTGTTTGCAGCCATCAGAAACCCTACACTCTCACCCCTGCTTCTGTCAGCTGCTTTTATAAGATGGGATAACAGGATGATTTAGCGCATGTTGTTTATACACTGTCTGGCCATTTGTCATATGTTTTTGTTGCTCTTATACATGTGTTGATTCTGTGTTATTTCTTTCCTTCTAGATTCACCGAATACATTTACTTAATGTTCAATAAACGGCATTTGGGGGGAAAATGAGAGGTGCGTCTTAAAATCCGAATGTAGCTTACCAGGGGGTAGTGGAGAGGGGTCACAGGAGTCAGGGCAATGCTGTGCGCTGTCCTGCTCTTTGCAGCACTGCTTTGTATGGCTCTATGTGGAGGGAAGCACTGCTCTGTGCAGCTCTGTGTTGCTAGCAGCGCTGCTCTATACGGCAGGTGGCACGGTTCTGTGCAGCTTGTGATGATTCTTTGGGCGGCGGTCAGCGAGGCTCTATGCGGCAGGCAGTAAGGCTCTGTGTGGCCGCAGCAAGGCTCTGTGCGGCAGGCAGCGAGGCTCTGTGTGGCGAAGTATGAGCCATTCTGAAGATGTCAGCGGTAATGGATTCAAATAATAGTGCCCAGAGTTGGCGCGTACGGAGATGGAGCTCTTGGCTCAAACTCTCATCTGTGCATGCACTGACTCCGGCCGCCATTTCTTTGAAGTTCGCACAGCCGACATCTTCAGTATGGCCAGTGCTTCACCCCCTGCAGCGAGCACCAATACAGAGCAGAGTCGGCTGCCCCAGCATAGTATCTGGGCCCCCCTCTCCAGCACTTTCAGCATTGCCATACTCAAGCACCGCCCCTGCCTCCTATGACCCCGCTCCACCACTGCTGCCACCTCACCTCCCTGGTAAGACACCACCGGATTATAAAATAGACCTCATTTTTTTTTAACCTTTTATTATCTCTAGTCTTGGAGTGCGTCTCATAATTCGGTGCTTCTAATAAAACTGGAATTAAAAAAAATAGTATTTTTTCCTCCAAAATGTTGTTTTAGCCCCAATTGTTCACTTACAAGGGATAGTATGACAAATTGGACCCCACAATTTGTTACCCAGTTTGTTCTGAGCCCAGTGATTCCCAACATATGGTCAGAAACCCCTTTTTAAACAAATGGGAGGGCTCAGAAGAGAAGGAGCTCAATTTGAATTTGGGAACACGAACTTGGCTGAAATAAATTGTGGGCACCATGTTGCATTTGCAGGAACACTAAGATGCCTAAACAGCAAAACAGCAAAATGACCCCATTTTGGAAACGACACCCCTCATGCATTTCATCCAGGGGATAGTGAGTAATCTGAACACACAAGTGCTATATTGAATGTATAACATTAAGTCATAATAATGAAAATTTTAATTTCTTCATGAAAATGTTGTTTCAGCCTCAAATTTGTAATTTTTCACACTGAGTAATAGGATAATACAGACCCGATAATGTGTTATGCAATTTCTCTTTTATGTGATGATGTGTGGTCAAAAACTTATGTTTGGGCACATGGTAGTGCTTGAAAAATAAAACTGCAGTAAAGAATAAGGCACTTTAATGACCGCCATTTTAATGCATATTGGCTTTCATTAAGGGGTTCATTAAGCTCTTAAAATGTCACAAATAAGAATTTGTACTCCACAAAGGTCCTGGAGTACAATTTGCACATTTTGATCAACTCTGCTCCCTCCCACGCCACCAACTACTCTCATCACATGTATTATTTTAGTCACTAATCCAATAAAGCTCAATTTATATTACCTTAGTGACGCACACATTCAGCATATACACAAGGTAAATCCCCTGTATGTTTATGTCTACTATATAACCTCAAGGGGCACAACTTTATGTCAGTCACATGCATCACCCGACTCCAATCTATGGTATTTTCTTGTATAGAAAACACAATAGTCCTCTATGCTTTTGAATGCAGTGTTTGTTCAGTTATGCTGACATATACCCCACAAGAATAGAAACAGGTTGCGTAATCAGGTATTTTTATTGATCAAAAAATCTTGATAACAGATGACACATGTATTTGTCCAAAAAAGTCGACGTTTCGGCCTTTGGGCCTTCGTCAGACTGTAGTCTTATCACATGTAAGGCATTAGTTATCTGTTGGTATGTATATATTCGTAAGGAACACGGACATATATACGTCGGGAGAGCTCCTGCAAATGTGATATCTGTTGTATAGTTCTCTTCAGCAATTGCAATACTTAATTGTAGATATACAGAGCTTTATTCCACATATGGCCGTGATGTAATGTAGACGGTCAAGACAAAACAATCACTGATCTCGGGGAGATCAGCCAGAGAAAACACTGCCGGCAGCCAGCGAGGGCGCTCAATACAGTGAAATCAGATTTCACTGTGTTGAGCGCCCTCACTGGCTGCTGGCAGTGTTTTCTCTGGCTGATCTCCCCGAGATCAGTGATTGTTTTGTCTTGTTGGTCTACTAGGCATTGCTCCCACCTGGCCAGAATCCTACTCAACACTGATGAGGGGCAATACCCCGAAACAGCTGTCTGTGGATGGATACCTGGCCTTGGTATTTCCCTTGTCATATCTTTAAACTTGTCAAAAAGTTGGATATTGACTAAAAGGGCCACTTAATATGGTGGTTATGGTGGTCTCCTAAAAAGAGCCACTCCTTGGCTGGGTCCTTCCTGGAGGGATATCTGGCTGGCTTCTGTGTAGAGACTCCTAATAGATGGTCAGGCAGGGTAAAAAATTCAGTACTGGGATTAAATTATATTCAAATCTCCTTATGTACTTATGTGGATATTGGAAAAAGGAACCATGCCTAAGGACACTAATGCAGGAAACAGCAGTAGTATGCTACCTCCGGCCGAACCGGGTGTGTGATATGATCCATGTGCTGTTCAGCATGGAGAGTGTCTGTTTGATCCCTGCAGTGTGGGACAAATACATGTGTCATCTGTTATCAATATTTTTTTTTTTATAAAAATACCTGATTATGCAACCTGTTTCTATTCTTGTGGGGTATACAGTGTACCGGCGTTCTCTCTCTTAATGTGATATAAAATTTTCTCCTGAACACCTGTAATTCAGTGATGCAGAGCTTTATCCCAGATAATGCTGACACATTATGCTAAAAGAACAATCTTTGGTATATGTGGAGGCCATTATACCCTAAGGATACATTTGGCATATGTATCTGGAAATTGCACTGCATGTAATGAACATGTACCACTTGTGTGGTATGAATAGTGTCCTACGTTCACACTCAAACACCCTCCTCTTCTGTAATTCTCCCACACAGAGCTGTTGTAGTGCTGGGGTCCTGTGTTTGAATCCTAGCATGGGTAACATTTGCATAGTGTTTGAAGTTATCTCCATTTTTGTGGAGGTTCCTGCTGGGTTCTCCTGTTTCTTCCCACAGCCCAAAAACATACATATAGATTAATTTAGAATTCCTATTGGGAGCCTCAATGGGGACGTGGGACCAAATTAGTAGTAATAGTTCTATACAGCTCTGCAGAATATATTGTTGCTATATAAATAAATCATTCATTTCAGTCAAGTTTAGCTTAAGTATACATCTTGCACAAAATCAAGGTTGATCCCTTCAGTAAAAAGAATGAAAACACTAAAGAAAAAGTAAATATTCTACTTTAAAACTACATCTCAGAAAATCCCCAAAGAAATTCTCTGCAAAAAGAACAGAAGAGAACCTTACTTCACAAATCTTCCCGTTAGCTGTAGGAGCAACGGAGTCCAATAGACTAATCTATAAGCCCCGATTTTTTGCTGTTTTGTTTCTCCAGCTTTCTGCAGTAATTTGCTCTTTTTAGTGTGTACGTTTATTCTTTATAAGATGTGCACCAATTTTTAATTTGTCTTTCTTTTTCCTCTATGGCTGTGCTTATCCAGATGTTTGAGACCAATTCCTGCAATTTTTTATTTTACTAAATTTCGCCTAGTTTGGCAAATCTCTCAATTCCCTGCCTGGGGTAAGGTTTTTAGTGGAAGTTTTTAAGTTGGTGCACTTTTAGGATAAATGTGCGACTTTTTAAATGATTTGAATTTTTGGAGCTAAAAGGTGGCGAAAATGGTTACAGATATAGATGAGTGAATGTGTGTACTAAACACAGACTTTATGAAAAAAAAAACCCAAAAAGCAGAGTTGGGGTTTGGAGTTCAGATGCTTTATGTATGCAAACCACTCTGGTGAGCATCGCTGTGCTCAAATATGCTCGGTGCTCAGCCCAGTGTGAGCCACTTGCAGTGTTTGAACGACTCACACTGGGGGGAAAAATAAAAATAAAATAAAATTGGAAAAACTCAGCCCTCCCCTAGAAGTGATCTGTTTATGGCTGGCTGTATGGGAGTGGAGACCTGAACTGCCCAATTTGTACTGTAACTTCCATTGGGATACAGGTCAACTCTAGGTCCCAAACCAAGCTTTACCCAAAGTTCGGCTGAACCCGCCGAACCAAACTTCCACGGTTCCGCTCAGTTGTATACAAATGTAAAGACCATTTTCCATTTCATGAAAAATTCATGAACCTTGTGCACAATGTTGGACTGGCTACCGGAGAAACCTCCAGTAATACCAGGCCTGGCTGAGTAGGTTACCTGCACTGAACTCTGGAGCTCTCACCTGAGCTCCGGAGTGCAGCCTGGAGTGAAATCGGGGTTTGCAAGACTGAACTGCAAGCGTCGACTGATTCCCTGGCGATTGCGGTTCAGTTCATGGCAGCTGCAGACAGGCCGGGCTGAACTCCAAAGCTGTCACCTGAGCTCCGGAGTTCAGCCCGGCCTGTCCGAAGCTGTGACATGAATTGAACCGCAATCGCCGTGGAATCATTCGGCGCTTGCGGTGCAGTCCTGCAAACCCTGAGTTCTGTCTAGGCTGCACTCCGGAGCTCAGGGGAGAGCTTCAGAGTTCAGTGCAGGTAACCACAGCCTGGTATTACAGGAGGTTCCTCCAGTAGCCAGTCCGATTCTGATTGTGCATCATTTTAGTGCAAAAAACCTTAGTGAATACAAGAAAAAAAGTGACTTCATTAAATCGTAAATGATAAATTGGGGCAATAAAGTCTCTAAAGTCTCATTTATTGACTTGCACTAGACTCCTCAACTCCTCCGCAGTTATTTTTTGGTATTTCAGCTTTTTTTACCATTATGTGAAAGCAGATCTAAAAAAATGAGACTTATATGTTAGTATTTCCACTAAGAAGTGCCAGCAGATGTAGAAAATAAAGATTGAATACAAAAATCTCATTGAGGCATTCCCAGTCTTCTCTTTTGCATAGAATTAAAATAATGCCACAAAGTAATAATTACCAAAAGAAAGAAAGCCGACAGATTAAAGATAATAATTACAAAATTTAAAACAATTCCAAATGATATTTGGCAGCAGCCAAATTATAAGCTAAAGCCGGCACAGCGAAACATACTGTCTGCCTTCAATTGAAGCACGATTAAAGGGAGTCACAATGGGGATAGCACGAAGACAAGAAGCATTAGCTGAGTGCAATTACACATATAATAAGAACACATTCAATAGCTCCTTTAACAGTTTTTAGTGGAAATCGTTGGAGCTCAGTTCTGCGCGAATGTGCCGTGTCTCATTTTTCACTTTATTGAAGGCACTTGGTCTAAGTCTGCATTTTAATTTCCATTCACCATCCACATATGGAGTCATCATAAAGTTGGCACGGGCTGTTGAAGCTTTCGGAAATTGCACATTATAAAGGTAGAGATACGAAACGGCGCAGGATACGGGGAACCGTTTTATCGCCTAATAGTAAAGGGAGATGGGGCAGAAAAAAATAACTTCTGTGGGTTTGCCTTCAAAGCGACATTTAATTACACCTAATTTCCTACGTTTTAAAAGCTGTAATTCTGGAGCACTACACCAAATGTTGCTACGGAGGAAAAAGCCCATAAAGGACTTCCAGCATGTGGAAGAAATGTATGTGCGGAGACGATGGTGTGCTATAGGTGAAATCAGTGCTGAAGTGCCCTCAGCACTTACTGCTTTCTCGCCGTCGTTTAAGTGACCATGCGTGAGCCTTTTTATTGTGTGTTGAAAAGATCATTTCTATTCGACTCTAGGGAAGTCAGCCCTCCTGTAAGCCGGCTCCTTTGTTATGAATATGGAACAGATGGAGATGAATCTATCAGCTCTGCTGGAACAAAAACACTTACAACCAAGCTCTATTAAATACTCTGCTTAGCTCTTTGATACCAGAAGCTCTTTGTGAACTGCTGTGATGCTACAGTTCTTAAAAAAAAAAAGAAAAAAATCTTATTATAACGAAATTACCTGATCACGTAAAATATGCATAATGTATTCAATAATATATGACTGTATAATAGGGTGTGAGTCATAAGAAGATATGGATTTGTCTAATAGGCGACTTTTATAACTGTGGAGGAGGACTTCTGCGAATTGTCTGTGGGAGTCGGTGTGTGCCAAGCTGGAAGCTCTGATTAAAAAGGTGTCCTTATGTAACACATAGTAAGGAAAATATCACAGCATGTAAGAAGTGAAAGCAATATGGTCACTGATATTTTAACCCTTCGATTTGTCATATCTGGTTGGCCTGTTTTACATTAAACGCAATCTATAACAGAAATGCTAGGTGAAAGTGAGTTATACAATTCTTTAGTCCAGTTGAGCTCAATAGCAGAGATGAGCCAAGGTAGTCAAAGGCAATCAAATTCACTATGAATTTTACAAGAAAGAAAATTGGATTGGCCATCTGTAAGTTTGCCGGGTCACTAGAGATGGGCGAGCACAAAAATGTTTGGGTGCCTGGTTCTCGAGTCGAGCAGGTCAGACACTTTAAAAGGGCTCAATTCAAGTAATGAGTATAATGGAAGTCAAAATTGTGCAGTTTGGTTCTCCACTCACACACAGCCAGCCATATACAGAGCATTTCCGGGAGGCAGAGTTGTTTTCACTTGACACACTACATCCAAAAATGTTGCTTTAACCCCAGTGAGAGCCATTCAAAGCCTGCAAATGACTCTCCCTGATTGCACACATCATGCACAGATGCAAACCTGTGCGTTGTGGTCATTGTTTCATGGATGAAACATCTGATCAGCCCGATGCTTGATCAAGTAACGAGTAGTGTCGAGCATGCTCGCTCATCACTACGGGTCACCTATAGATCCAAGAAGAGGTTAAAAAATAAAAACAAAGATTATATTTACATTGCCCCTCACCTGCCTAACTGTCCCAGCTGCCTCCTTTGCTGCCTCCATCTCTTTTTGGGTCCAGTCTTCTGTTCTTCACTTCACCATTCAGCTGTCCTGCTCCCAAAGCTCCCTGTCCTGGTGGCCACTTGCTACTTTCATTCAGCATTGATCTGATTTTAATTCTCCAATTTTTGGTGCTTCCATTGCTGACTGGGTCTCATGCCACGTGGGATGATCTAGTCAATCCTGCTTTGTTCAGGGTATTGGGCAAGGTAACCTAGGAGATCACATTCAACTCTACCACTTTATGATTCTATACCACGTCATGAGGTTATGAGAGGACACAATGGCGAGTGATATAATATGAGGCATAGGTGGTGCTCTAGGCATGAAGACTAAACAGAAAAGGATCAGAACAGGAAACAACGGTTGGGAGACCGGTAACGGGCAAGGTGAGTATAGCAGTTTTTCTCTTTTTGAAACATGTTTCACCAATAATTGGGACACATTTGATTCACATAAAATAAATTCTATGAGATTCGAATTTCAAGGCCAAATTTTAACATATCACCGGCATTCAAATTTCAGCAGACTTGGTCATCTGTACTTACTACTCATTAGTAAATTGTATGATTATATAGCTTCCTATGTCATCCTAAGGTGAAATGTCTCACAAAAGAAAAAACCTTATTAAAATTATTAATTTATTAGTATAGTTATATTTATCTGTGATAGGCAGATCAATAATTGATAAACATATACAACTGCCCTTTTCCTAAGTGACCCTAAATAGGAGTTACCTAACCGCGAAAGTTGTCACCCTAATAAGCAATGCAATAATGGCACCCCCGCTTGTCATTGTCTTGCCCAAGTAGCACAGAGACATAACATAGATGATTATATTATCCCATGAAAAAAAGATACAAAGCAAGAAATAACAGGGTTAATGGTAGTTTTAATAACTATGACAATAAACAAATTGAATAACCATCACCCATCATATAAATCAAAATGGCCATATATTTATAACAAATTTGCTCTCATAGTAATAAATTAATAAGCCAACAAAAATAAGCCCATGCTTATCAAATATGTTTCACATACTAACACGGGTCTGAATGTGTCAGCCTCATGATAAATGGATAAAGAAATATACTCTCCTTAGTTACGATACGTATAACCAACTTAGCTGTTCATCAGGAGGCCATCGAAGAGACCATCACAGATCCATATTGACACACAAATGTCAGTGCATATGTCATCATAAGGTGAACAAACTCCTGTTTTTCTTTAAATTAGCCTTTGTGTATAAAGGTCACCACGTCACCACTATCACAATTTTGTTTCCTAACCCTTAATGACCTGTGATGTACATTTTCATCACACGTCACTTGTGGCATGTATGGTGCCGGCTAAATAGATGTTGAGTGTGTTGCACAGTCAGAGTCTGCTGTTGCTGCTGTTTAAGCTCAAACTAAGCTTCATAGAAAAGTGTTAGTTACCCTATGTACTGCAATATTGTAGTATTGTGGTATATAATATGAGTGATCACAGGTTCAATTCCCCTAAGGTGCTTAAACAAAGTAAAGCTAAAAAAAATGTAAAGGGTATTAAAAAACATTAATGAAACAAGGGAAGTTTTACTGTAAGGCAGTGTTGAGTAATAAGGTCTAAAAAGCATTATCCTGAACAAACAACACAGGGGGAATGAAAGATTGCAATGTCAGACTTTGGAGATGTCTGGCAAAGGCTTACTACCCTCTCCATAATGAAAATGTTTCCAAATTTGTGGTGGGGGGGGGGACAGGATTAGTGTGCAACCTTTCATAGCATGGACCATACAATTATTAACAATGCATGTGATCCAAACTCAGAACAATTTTAGAAGATTAGGTTTACTATGTGCCATCCTTTTGTGTTGCTACTATGTGCCATCCTATGTTACATCCTTTTGTGACCCATAGAAAAAATTAGTTTAGCACTAAAGCCTTGCATCCCTGAGGTCATGGGAAAAGATAACCAAAACCGGGGTTTGGTGTCCGTGCCAAAAACAGACTTTACCAAAAAACAGAGTTCGGATTCAGAGTTTGGGTCCTTTACATATGCAAACCACTTGCATGAGCATTGCTGTGCTCGAGTATGTTCTGTGCTCAGCCCAGTGCGAGCTGCACACTGGGGCGATCAGATATAGTGTGCAGCAAAAAAAAAAGTGGAAAAACCTCGCCCATCCACCCCTTGGAGTATTCCGTTTAGGGCTTTCTGCATGTAGTCGGAGACCCCCAATTGCCCAATTAGTGACTTCCATTGGGGTTCTGATCAAGTCCGGATCCCAAACTGAACTTTATCTAAAATCCGGATGAATCAAACTTCAACTAGTCCTGCCAAGGACAACATCAGCAAGGAGTTTATCTGTTCTCGTTTTTGCATGGGTTTCCTTCCGGTATTTTCCTCCCCTCTACAGAGATATAATGAAAGGGAAACGAAAAAAAAAGAAAAAATGTGGCACATCCATGAAATCTAAAATGTAAAAACCATCTTCTTTATTGAAAAGTTGATTTAAAGATGTGGGAGCACATGATACAATGTGCTGACGCGTTTCCGGTGTGACAAATGCCCTTTCATGCTGAAAGGGAAGTAAGACTGTGAGCCCCCATAAGGACAGTGATGAGATCTATATGGTGCTGTTGTATTAATGGCGCTATATAAGCCATAAAAATAAATAAAATAAAGTCTATATAATTACTGTGACAACTAGGGAGTATGGAAATGATGCAGTACAGCCTGGATAACTCTACTGGAAGGTAAAACATTGGCTTTAGTATGTGTTTATTGACTGTTGTTCTGAAAAAGAGAGCGTCATAAGGGTGCTTTACATGCTGCGACATCGCTAGCGATGTCATGAGCGATAGCACCGCCCCCATCGTTGGTGCGATATGTGGTGATCGCTGTCGTAGCGAACATTATCGCTACGGCAGCGTCACACGCACATACCTGTTCAGCGACGTTGCTGTTGCTGCCGAACAATCCCTCCTTCAAGGGAGAGGTGCGTTCGGCGTCACAGCGGTGTCACTAAGTGTCAGCCCAATAGCAGATGAGGGGCGGAGATGAGCGGCCGACACATACCGCCCACCTCCTTACTTCCTCATTGCCGGTGGACGCAGGTAAGGAGATGTCCGTCGTTTCTGCGGTGTCACACATAGCGATGTGTGGTGCCGCAGGAACGATGAACAAACAGCGGCATGCACCACCAACGATAGTATGAAAAGGAGCGACGTGTCAACGATCAACAATTTTTGACGTTTTTGCGATCGTTGATCGTCGCTCCTAGCTGTCACACGCTGCGATGTCGCTAACGGCGCCGGATGTGCGTCACAAACACCGTGACCCCGACGATATATCGTTAGCGATGTCGCAGCATGTAAAGCACCCTATAGTCTCTTCATGTAGGTTAGATCCTATTGCAGGACACGCCCTAAGAATAGGTGGCAATTTTTACCTTTCCTTTCTATTTTTGCCATTTATTTATATTTTGCTCCTGTATCAGTCCGGCAATGATCAAAAGCTGAGATATATTTTACGCACAAACTTTCAGACTAAAAGGACTACAGAAACATAGTAGGTTAGTGCAGAATTCTATCATGGCCAAGTCACAAATCTTTATTTCCCTGCTTTCCTAAAATGAGCGATAGTACGCTGGCAGAGTCGGGTATGATTCTTATCATAAACAAAGTGACAAAATAAACATGAGCGGCCGCCTACTCCCTGGTGAAATTAGTTTGTTTGTTCATGTAGATAGAAATTTCTAGATTCTATTAAATTTATATCGGAATCTTCAACACAGAGTACATTAACTTCATAAAGGTTTAGTGATCTCCGATCTATGTAATGTCAAAGCTCCGAAGAATTAGAATATTGATTAACTGTTGAATCTAAAGTTCAGTCACTTAGGTTCTGTGGATAAACTTCCTGAAGAATTATTGATGAAACGTCCACCGTTAAGAAACTCAGAACTACTAAGCCATGGACAGAATGTTTACTTTCTAGGTTAAAAAGACTATAAAAGTGACTTTCATATTCATGGAAAAAGCTGGATTACACGAAAAGATAAACTGTAATCAATGAGATTGCATTCACAATTGGATTATCTGGAATGTGTTGCTGTGTTGGTCATGTACAATTATATCACTCCTTGTCAGAAAATAGGTTTTAAGGTTTCTATTGACTTAAGGTCCAGTCACACTAAGCAACTAAAGCTGGTGTCACACTAAACGACAGCGACAACGACGTCGCTGTTACGTCACCATTTTCGGTGACGTAACAGCGACCTTGTAAGTCGCTGTTATGATCGCTGCTTAGCTGTCAAACACAGCAGAAGCAGCGATCATAAGGTCGCTGTGCTACATGTTCAGAGAGCAGGGAGCCGCGCTTAGCGCTGGCTCCTTGCTCTCCTGCAGCACACATCGGGTTAATTAACCCGATGTGTGCTGCAGCTACATGTCACAGTTCAGAGAGCAGGGAGCCGCGCTTAGCGCTGGCTCCTTGCTCTCCTGCAGCACACATCGGGTTAATTACCCGATGCGTACTGCAGCCACATGTCACAGTGCAGGAGCCGGCACTGGCAGCAAGAGCGGAGGCTGGTAACCAGCGTAAACATCGGGTAACCAGGGAAAGGTCTTCCCTTGGTTACCCGATGTTTACGCTGGTTACAGCTTACCGCAGCTGCCAGTGCCGGCTCCTGATCGCTTCATTTCGTCGCTCTCTCGCTGTCACACACAGCGATGTGTGTGTCACAGCGGGAGAGTGACGACCAAAAAATGAAGCTGGACATTCAGCAACGACCGGCGACCTCACAGCAGGGGCCAGGTCGTTGCTGGATGTCACACACAGCGACAGCGACGGGACGTCGCTGCAACGTCACAGAAAATGGTGACGTAGCAGCGACGTCGTTGTCGTCGTCGTTATGTGTGACACCAGCTTTACCAGCGATCCCAACAATGATAGGGATCGCTGGTAAGTTGCTAGGAGGTTGCTGGTGAGATGTCACACTGCGACGCTCCAGCGATCCCACCAGCAACCTGACCTGGCAGGGATCGCTGGAGCGTCGCTACACAAGTTGCTGGTGAGCTCACCAGCAACCAGTGACCAGCCCCCAGCGCCGCGTGGAAGATGCTGTGCTTGGTAACTAAGGTAAATATCGGGTAACCAACCAGATATTTACCTTGGTTACCACCGCACGGAGTTACACGTGCAGAGAGCAGGGAGCAGCGCACACTGAGCGCTGGCTCCCTGCTCTCCTAGTTACAGCACACATTGGGTTAATTACCCGATGTGTGCTGCAGCTAAATGTGCACAGAGCAGGGAGCAGCGCACAATGCTTAGCGCTGGCTCCCTGCTCTCCTAGTTACAGCACACATCGGGTTAATTAACCCGATGTGTGCTGCAGCTAAATGTGCACAGAGCAGGGAGCAGCGCACAATGCTTAGCGCTGGCTCCCTGCTCTCCTAGTTACAGCACACATCGGGTTAATTAACCCGATGTGTGCTGCAGCTACATGTGCACAGAGCAGGGAGCAGCGCACAATGCTTAGCGCTGGCTCCTTGCTCTCCTAGTTACAGCACACATCGGGTTAATTAACCCAATGTGTGCTGCAGCTAAATGTGCACAGAGCAGGGAGCAGCGCACAATGCTTAGCGCTGGCTCCCTGCTCTCCTAGTTACAGCACACATCGGGTTAATTAACCCGATGTGTGCTGCAGCTACATGTGCACAGAGCAGGAGCCGGCACTGACAGTGAGAGCGGCGGAGGCTGGTAACAAAGGTAAATATCGGGTAACCAAGGACAGGGCTTCTTGGTTACCCGATGTTTACATTGGTTACCAGCCTCCGCAGAAGCCGGCTCCTGCTGCCTGCACATTTAGTTGTTGCTGTCTCGCTGTCACACACAGCGATGTGTGCTTCACAGCGAGACAGCAACAACTAAAAAATGGCCCAGGACATTCAGCAACAACCAACGACCTCACAGCAGGGGCCGGGTTGTTGCTGGATGTCACACACAGCAACATCGCTAGCAACATCGCTGCTACGTCACAAAAGTTGTTCGTTAGCAGCGATGTTGCTAGCGATGTTGCTTAGTGTGACGGGGCCTTAATGTGTGTCAAGATTCTGTTTGAAACATTTTAGCTAAATACAGTATACAAATATATTTTTGTAATTTTTTTGTTTTTTATCTATGCTAAGCTGAAGCCTGCTGTACAGAGTGATTATACAGATCTATTATACGTCATCCATTGAAAGTTCATACTCCACCTGTGTATGCCTCTAAATGTAGGCAAACAAGTGACTTTCTCATGGATTCTTGAATATTCCATCACTTGCCATCTTATAGAAATAATGTCCTGATGTGACTGCAGGATAATGAATGAAAAGGACTCATATACTGTCCATCATGCTAGGGAACCCTAGGTTATCCCTAACCTCAGGGTTCCCCAGATGGTGCAGATGAGCGAGTCCTGTGCCTGACTATCCTCCTTACCAGATTTAATCCGATTGCCCCCTCTCAGGGTAGGAAGGGGCAGAAGTGAGATTAAAAACACAGATAAATACAGACAAGGGAAAATCAAAACTCTGACATACTGCATGCATGCAGGAATAAACAATGAGAGACTCGTTAGAAAAGGAAGAGCAGGAAGGTAGCAACAAAAGGCAACAGGGGTTAACTCCACAATTGCACTTAGCAACAACTACCACAATCATCAGATAGTCTGGATACCAACACCTCACCAGACCATCTAAGATGAAGTACAGCTGGCATAGAAGGAAGGATCTAGCCAGCATATATAGGAGAGGAACACATGTAATTGGCTCCCCTACAACATGCGATTAAAGGAGACTAACAAGCAAATTAGCAGAGATTAACTCTTGCTAGCCTGCCTATGAACTACCGCTCTGCAGGTCGACGCCCCATTCTGCCTGCTCTGATCACAGACACCAGAGAGATATCAGGTGGAGTGGCCGAATCAGAAGTCTAAACAGATCCAAACGCCACCATGACAAGTCAGCAAAGTTTGTAAAAAATCTCTATGTGACAGATATTCTTCCCTTTGTACATTGGTTTTAGAGGAGAATATGCAATGATTTAAGGCACACATTATGTTTAGAGCTCTATAATACGAAAGAGTAGTGGGACTTTGGGAGAGAATTAATCAAGAGAGAATTTTTTTTAAGTCATATTTATGTGTGGCTATGTTGCCTTTATTTGTACTAAACCTTATCACGGTGTTGCACAGTGTTTAATAAAGCTGGTGCATTCTTAGATTTAACACTTCTATCTACAGTTGTTAGTGTTATTCCTTTTTGCGCCACCTCTTACTAGATGCAGGGAAAAAAAAAGCCTTGATGTATTCCCCACTTTGTGTTTCTTCATACAACTTTTAGAGTGGCAAATTTATACATACTAGAATAGTAGGTGGGGGAACATGGCATAGGATGGAAAACATGGTAATCGATCAATCAATCACTGTTTTTTATTTTATCGTCTACATTGACAAAATGATAGGTGAAATCTGGTTGCATTTTGCAAATCTTTCTTTTTTTGTGTGTAAAGCCCGCTTTACACGCTGCAATGTATCTTACAATGTGTCGGCGGGGTCACGTCGTAAGTGACGCACATCCGGCATCGTAAGTTATATTGTAGTGTGTGACAGGTATGTGCGATTGCGATTGAACGGTAAAACGTTCATCGCACGCACGTCGTTCATTCCTCATGGATTGAACATCAGATTGTTCATCGTACCCGGGGTAGCATCGCAGTGTGTGACACCCCGGGAACAATGAACAGATCTTACCTGCATCCTGCGGCTCCCGGCCAGCAATGCGGAAGGAAGGAGGTGGGCGGGATGTTTATGTCCCGCTCAGCTCCGCCCCACCGCATCTATTGGCCGCCTGCTATGTGACGTCGATGTGACGCCGAACATCCCTCCCACTCCAGGAAGTGGACGTTTGCCGCCCACATCGAGGTCGTATGGACGCGTAAGTACGTGTGACGGGGGTTAATCATTTGTGCGGCACATTCAACAAATTGAATGTGCCGCACATACGATAGGGGCTGTTACGATCGCATACGATATCGTATGCAGAATCGTAACGTGTAAAGCAGGCTTTAAACATTCAGGTCATCCAATCATGCTCGGAAAATAAAAAAAACTAATAAAAAATCTTGCCCCATTTCTACTATGAGTGTAAACTATGACTCTAGGCCTGGAGCAATAAAATGAATAAAATTTTGGATTCAGTATTTCTTTGCCTACAACATGCTACTCTCAGATGAGGTAGTAAAACCTGTTGACAGATCCCTTTAAAGTGACCATCAACTTACGGACTCTTTTCCACTTGCGTACTGCTTTCGATGCGAGTGCATTGGAAGCGATATGCTAATGACCCTGTGCTTCGGGTGTCAGACGAGGGTCGTGCGACTGTGATGTGATATTGCAATCGTATCACAGACTCAGAGAAGAGGGAGGGAACACTTTCTCACATCTCCTCTGCTGCCTGTCTCTGCGTATATCGCACTGCAGTCGCATAACATACGAGTGCAGTGCGATGTTTCACACGCTCCCATAGGCTTGTATGGGGGTGCGTGAGCTGAGACTCGCTACAATACACAGCATGCTGAGATTGTACTGAGAGCACGATTCGTGTCGAGAAATAAAAGGAAAGAGGAAACTGCCTCATTGGTTAACTCTGGTGCGAGTTCGATCCAATGTTTTAACGGATCGCACTCGCACATGAAAATCGCAACTGGAAAGGAGCCATACTAGAGAGAATGTAGTGAGGCCACAGTACAATGGAAAGTGCCTGATGTGGCAGCTACCTGGTGGCTGGCATGTCAGCGGATTTCCTACATTGCCAGTAAAACCCTCTACCATATCTATATCTATACTGTGCCCAGAGCAGCGGGGTAATTTGTCCTGCACTAGTTATACCAGTGTCATAAGCATTTTGAAAGAAAGGGAACATATTTCTTAAATGGTAAAACAGGGACCCTGACCATGGGCAGCATGTATCAGGCACAGGCTGTATTATCCCTACCAGGTATGTTTGACTCTGAGACATTGCTGTGTTTCTGATAAAAACATACATTAATAGCTGCCAGGGACTGTGCCATGCTGTAGATTAGTGAGACATGCATCGTCTCCCTACACACTGCCCTGGACTCATCTCTGCCTATATGCACACATATAGATGATGGATTTTTAACTGCACTGCTGAAGACAACACATGATAAAAAGAATATCCAGGTGGCGGTGTGTAAGGAACTGTGATTTTATTAGTCAACACGTTTCAAAGTTTACAGATTTCTTCATCAGGACAACCCACATCAATATACGTGTGCATAGACACAGACGTGACAGTCACTGGCAGCAGGTGGAGAGAAGCCACCAGGGACCCGCATGTCCGATTATTCTAATGCATGGCTCAGTCCCAAGTGGCTATTAGAGGGAACCTGTGTCGCGCAATATGCACCCAGAATCACGAGCAGTTCTGGGTGTGTATTCCTAATTCCTGCCTAACCATCCCTGTATCTAGTAGCATAGATAAAGAGATCTTTAGAAAAAGTATTTTTAAAGATTCTTTATAATATGCTAATGAGGCCATGGACTAGTCGCAAGGGTATTAGTTCGCTTGATAGTCAGCCCCCTTAGCATGTAAACACACCGCTGTGGGCGTGCTAACATGCTAATGAATGTGCAGCGTCAGAGACATGGTCGGGCTCACCTCTCCTGCCGCTGATTTTCAGCTCAATGCGCATGATCAGAATGTCCCTGGACTTCCGGTCATGTGCACTACACCAGTTTTAAGCCGGGATGCATACACCCAGCTTTATAGTGCGCATGACTGGAAGTTCGGAACTGCTGATCATGTGGACTGGGCCGAAATCCAGAAACTGGTGCGATGGCAGCAGAGAGCGGTGAGATCGACCATACCTCTAACTAGCCAAGGGAACTAACGCCCTTGTGACTAGTCCCTGTGCTCATTAGCATATGATAAAAGATCTTTAAAAATACTTTTTCTAAAGATCCCTTTATCTATGTTACTAGATGATGGGACAGTTAGACAGGGATTAGCAATATACACCCAGAACTGCTCGTGGTTCTGGGGGCATATTGCACCTGACAGGTTCACTTTAAAGTATGTTTTTCTCTGAAATGAGTCAAACATACCTAGCTGGGATAATACAGTGGCCGATACATGTCTCCCACGGGTTGGGCAGCATCTGTCAGGTTCTCTTTAATGTTTTAAAAATATCTAATGATATATTTAATTGCATAAAGATGTACAATAAGAAATGAATACAACAATATTCTCTCTATTATAGTTCACAGATCTCATCTAACATATAACCATGGTAATGGAAAGGGAACAATATCCTCTGCTATTCAGAAGAACTACATTAGTATTTATAGCCAGAGATTGTGATAAAACATGTATTTAAGCTCAATATAAACTGGCATGTTTAGACAGATATATCTGGGTGAGGCAAAGCTTGAGGTTTCCAGTGGACAATGAAGAACTGAAGAAAATACATATATTTTAAAGTACTGTTATGGCACATTTGATCTTGAATGTATAGAAGGACAGATTGTTGGTTTAATAAGTTTGCGCTTGCTAGAAAATATAGAAATCATCTGGATTCCTAGGTTAGGAAGGCCACGTTCCCACCATGAGCTTTTGGTGCGGTTTTTACTATTGCATGCACCTATTATGTAAATTGGGTTACCTGCAAGATTTTTTTATGCTTTTTTATCGCGGATTTGATACTGAGTTTTTCTCCTCTTTTTGGTATGTCATGTTTTACATAAAGCTGCTTTTTTATACATTCTAGTATTTCCCTTTGTCAAAATGTTGATGATATACTTTTGAGTAGATTACATGCGTGTTTGATGCGGAAACTCACTAAAAATGCATGCGAGTTATTTACCTGTGGATTTTCTGCATCTAATGTAAGTCTATGAGAAAAATCTGCAGATAAAGCTCAGCCTACCTGCTAGAGAAATTGACATGCTGCGGATTTGAAACGTTCACAGCAGGTCAGTTTACGCTGAATTTATAAAAAGCACAGTGGGCAGGAAGATGCTATAAATCTCATTCACTTTGCCGCAATGGTAAGATGCTGTCCTTTTGATGCAGTAAAAACAAGCAGCGTCAAAAACTCACTAAAAACTCATCATGGGCATACAGCCTTTAAGGGGGCTTTCTGGTAGAAAAATATATAAATAAAATATATATATATATATATATATATATATATATATATATACACACACACACACACACACACACACACACATTATTATCATTGTTATTATTATTATTATTATAGCGCCATTCATTTCTTGGCGCTTTGCATATGAAAAAGGGGGGCATACATATACAAGTACAATAAGCATGAACAATACAAGGCACAGACAGGTACAGGAGGAGAAGACCATGCCCACGAGGCCTCACAATCTACAAGGGATGAGCGAGAATACAGTAGATGGAGGCAGAGCTGGTCGAGTAATGGTATAGTGGACTGATGGTTACTGCATATTGTAGGCTTGTCAAAACAGGTGGGTCTTCAGGTTCCTTTTGAAGGTTTCCATGCTGGCGAGAGTCTGATATGTTGTGGTAGAGTATTCCAAAGTATGGGGGAGGCACGGGAGACATTTTGTACGCGATTGTTGGAAGACGAGACAAGAGGGGAGTAGAAAAGGAGATCTTGTGAGGATCGGAGGTTGCGTGCAGGTAGGTACTGGGAAACTAAAGGGGGCTTTACACGCTGCGACATCGCTAATGCGGAGTCGTTGGGGTCACGGAATTTGTGACGCACATCCGGCCGCATTAGCGATGTTGCTGCGTGTGACACCAATGAGCGATTTTGCATCGTTGCAAAAACGTGCAAAATCGCTCATCGGTGACATGGGGGTCCATTCTCGATTATCGTTACTGCAGCAGTAACGATGTAGTTCGTCGCTCCTGCGGCAGCACACATCGCTATATGTGACGCCGCTGGAACAAGGAACCTCTCCTTACCTGCCTCCTGGCCGCTATGAGGAAGGAAGGAGGTGGGCGGGATGTTCCGGCCACTCATCTCCGCCCCTCTGCTTCTATTGGGCGGCCGCTCAGTGACGTCGCTGTGACGCCGCACGGACCGCCCCCTTAGAAAGGAGGCGGATCGCCGGTCACAGAGACATCGCCGGGCAGGTAAGTATGTGTGACGGGTCTGCGCGATGTTGTACGGCACGGGCAGCGATTTGCCCGTGTCGCACAACAGATGGGGGCGGGTACCCACGCTAGCGATATCGGGACCGATATCGCAGCGTGTAAAGTAGCCTTAAGTATATATATTTTAGCCCCCCCTGCAGCCATTTGCAGATACCCTTGTGGTCTGTTATTGTTTATATTCTGAAGTTCCTGCCCTCCCACTTCACCGATAAAGTACCATCTGGCGACGTTTATACAATCTTAAGGTAGAGAAATCATTGCTCACAGTGTCTTCTTCCCACTTTACCATGCATGCACAATTTAGAGACTTTCTGACAGTCAATAATCTCCTACAGGTGCTGACACTGGCTTCCTACAAGCTTAGCATACTGTAAGGAGCCATGATGGATACCTTTACTATAATGTAATCCAGCACTCTGGAGTGCCCAGCACAAAGGTTACTAATTGATAAGCTTGCTCTTCTCTATAGACCCTGCATTGGTTCTGTGGTTTCTGCTCTTCTCCATGTGAAATTGTCCAAGTATCCCTGACCATGAACCCGCATGCCATTACCGTTCAGAGCAAAGTGCTCTGAGAGATGGGGATGAAGTCATGCCTCCTGCAGGCAGAGCTGTGCTTGATTGACAGGCAACATTCTGTTCAAAGCACAGACAGGAAATCTCTATACTCTGTGCTTTGAACTGATCGTTGTAGGAAAGGAGCTTAAAGTCACATGTGCCGGCTCAGAAACAAAGCAGACTTGTAATAGCAAGCCAACTATGAGGTTTCTTCATTTCTCATAGGATTTATAATGATTAATAATTAGAATCTTTGTGTCCGGAAAAGACCTTTCATAGATTCTCTGAATATAGGGGTTCGGCAAAGGACAATTCAATGATTTAATTAAGTAATGATGAACAAGTAGACATTTAAGTGAATTTATACAGACGTTTATTTGGAAATGTAGAATCTAAAACACAACGTGTACCATTCTTTACCTAATGGACACAAACATTTTCATAGAAATGACTATAGCTACAGATCCTGTACAAAGTATAGACAAATGCCTCTTTAGAATGGATATATATATATATATATATAATATACATATACATATATATATATATATATATATATATATATATATATATATATATATATATATATATATATATATATATATATAAAAAGTATATTATATATCTCAGATGTAAAACATCTTGTTTTGGAAATATACAGGCTCTAAGTAACACTTCCATTTAAGTTCCTGCAATTCCATTTATTGCAGTATATGATTTATCTGTTTCAGCGAAAGAACATTATTAGAAAACTCACAGCTTGCCACTCGCTTTTCTGTATCTGAAATAATCCTTTCACCAAACAAGAGCATTAAACCCTCTTGACATGTGTAAAATAACTTGACTTTTCGACTTGATACAAAAAATGCACAGTACATAATAAGTGACATAGGTGCTTGAATGGTGGCTGCGCCTCTGGAGGGGAAAACAGATCTGACAGTCACTTTAAACAAGTTTTTGAAGTTATTTGTCGCAAATTTACATATACATTACTTTTAAAAAGTTTCTGCTTTTCAACCCCTGGATTTCAGCTATTGCATTTCATAAAATGAATACAAAGAGTTCAGCATATGAAAAAGTTAAAGGGGTTTTACCATAAACAAAGATAATTTTAAAGTTGATAATATCCAAAACTGGATGTGATTTAATAAAAAAAAAGTGCTGAGATAATCTTATATATGTGTCCCTGCTGCCCTGCTGTGTACTGTGTAATGGTTGTGTCTGACTGTACAGGGAAATGGTCTGATCATACCACAGCTCCTGGGCAGGGGAGGATGTAAAAGTGAGTACATAGACAAGACAGCACAGGATCACAGCTGATTCTTTCTGTGAGATAATACATTTCTCTGCCTGTTCTGTTTTTTTTTGTTTTTTTTTTTAAATGTTTTACCTCAAAGAAAGAATTATTTGAGATCCTGTGCTGTAATGTCTCTATACACTCTTTGCATCCTCCCCTGCCCAGGAGATGTGGTATGATCAGGCTGTGTCCCTGTACTGTCAGACACAGCCATTACACAGTACATAGCAGGGATGCATTTATAAGATTATCTCAGCACAGGAACTTTTTTTTTTAAAAACATCCAATTGTGGAAATTATTATTATTCTAAGATGTACTGATTAAAATTAACTTTTTTCATGGCAAAGAAGGGAATTTTGTTTACTTACCGTAAATTCCTTTTCTTCTAGCTCTAATTGGGAGACCCAGACAATTGGGTGTATAGCTACTGCCTCCGGAGGCCACACAAAGTATTACACTTAAAAGTGTAAGGCCCCTCCCCTACTGCCTATACACCCCCCGTGGGATCACGGGCTCCTCAGTTTTAGTGCAAAAGCAAGAAGGAGGAAAGCCAATAAACTGGTTTAAGCACATTCAATCCGAAGGAATATCGGAGAACTGAAACCATTCAACATGAACAACATGTGTATACAAAAAAACAGGGGCGGGTGCTGGGTCTCCCAATTAGAGCTAGAAGAAAAGGAATTTACGGTAAGTAAACAAAATTCCCTTCTTCTTTGTCGCTCTATTGGGAGACCCAGACAATTGGGATGTCCAAAAGCAATCCCTGGGTGGGTAAAAGAATACCTCGTGATAGGGCCATAAAAACGGCCCTTTCCTACAGGTGAGCAATCGCCGCCTGAAGGACTTGTCTACCTAGGCTGGCGTCCGCCGAAGCATAGGTATGCACCTGATAATGCTTGGTAAAAGTGTGCAGACTCGACCAGGTAGCCGCCTGGCACACTTGCTGAGCCGTAGCCTGGTGCCGTAATGCCCAGGACGCACCCACGGCTCTGGTAGAATGGGCCTTCAGCCCTGATGGAACCGGAAGCCCCGCAGAACGGTAGCTTTCAAGAATTGGTTCCTTGATCCACCGAGCCAGGGTGGATTTGGAAGCCTGCAACCCTTTACGCTGGCCGGCGACAAGGACAAAGAGTGCATCCGAGCGGCGCAGAGGTGCCGTGCGGGAAATGTAGATTCTGAGTGCTCTCACCAGATCCAACAAATGCAAATCCTTTTCACATTGATGAACTGGACGAGGACACAAAGAAGGTAAGGAGATATCCTGATTGAGATGAAAGGGGGATACCACCTTAGGGAGAAACTCCGGAATCGGGCGCAGAACCACCTTGTCCTGGTGAAAAACCAGGAAGGGAGATTTGCATGACAGCGCTGCTAGCTCGGACACTCTCCGAAGAGACGTGACCGCTACTAGAAAGGCCAATTTCTGTGAAAGGCGAGACAGGGAAACATCCCTCAAAGGCTCGAAAGGCGGCTTCTGGAGAGCAATTAGAACCCTGTTCAGATCCCAGGGCTCTAACGGCCGCTTGTAAGGAGGGACAATATGACAAACCCCTTGCAGGAACGTGCGTACCTGAGGAAGTCGTGCTAGGCGCTTCTGAAAAAATACAGATAGCGCAGAGACTTGTCCCTTAAGGGAGCCGAGCGACAGACCTTTTTCCAACCCGGATTGCAGGAAGGAAAGAAAGGTAGGCAAAGCAAATGGCCAGGGAGAAACTTCCTGAGCAGAGCACCAAGTTAAGAATATCTTCCACGTCCTGTGGTAGATCTTGGCAGAGGATAGTTTCCTAGCCTGTCTCATGGTGGCAATGACCTCTTGAGATAGTCCTGAAGACGCTAGGATCCAGGACTCAATGGCCACACAGTCAGGCTCAGGGCCGCAGAATTCTGATGGAAAAACGGCCCTTGAGACAGCAAGTCTGGCCGATCTGGTATTGCCCACGGTTGTCCTACCGTGAGATGCCACAGATCTGGGTACCACGACCTCCTTGGCCAGTCTGGAGCGACGAGGATGGCGCGGCGGCAGTCGGACCTGATCTTGCGTAGCACTCTGGGCAACAGCGCCAGAGGTGGGAACACATAAGGCAGCCGGAACTGCGACCAATCTTGAACTAAGGCGTCCGCCGCCAGAGCTCTGAGATCGTGAGACCGTGCCATGAAGGCCGGGACCTTGTTGTTGTGCCGGGACGCCATTAGGTCGACGTCCGGCCTCCCCCCAGCGGCGACAAATTTCCTGAAACACGTCCGGGTGAAGAGACCATTCCCCTGCGTCCATACCCTGGCGACTGAGGAAGTCCGCTTCCCAGTTTTCTACGCCCGGGATGTGGACTGCGGATATGGTGGATGCCGTGTCTTCCACCCACGTCAGAATCCGCTGGACTTCCTGGAAGGCTTGCCGACTGCGTGTCCCTCCTTGGTGGTTGATGTATGCCACCGCTGTGGAGTTGTCCGACTGAATTCGGATCTGCTTGCCTTCTAGCCACTGCTGGAAGGCTTGTAGGGCAAGATACACTGCTCTGATTTCCAGAACATTGATCTGAAGGGTGGACTCTTGCTGAGTCCACGTACCTTGAGCCCTGTGGTGGAGAAAAACTGCTTCCCACCCTGATAGACTCGCGTCTGTTGTGACCACCGCCCAGGATGGGGGTAGGAAAGACTTTCCTATTGACAATGAGGTGGGAAGAAGCCACCACTGAAGAGAATCCTTGGCCGCCTGAGAAAGGGAGACGTTCCTGTCCAGGGACTTCGACTTCCCGTCCCATTGGCGGAGAATGTCCCATTGTAATGGACGCAGATGAAACTGCGCGAAAGGGACTGCCTCCATTGCTGCTACCATCTTCCCCAGGAAGTGCATGAGGCGTCTCAAGGGATGCGACTGGCCCTGAAGGAGAGATTGCACCCCTGTCTGTAGTGAACGCTGTTTGTCCAGCGGAAGCATCACTATCGCTGATAGAGTATGAAACTCCATGCCAAGGTATGTTATTGATTGGGTTGGGGTCATATTTGACTTTGAAAAGTTGATGATCCACCCGAAACTCTGGAGAGTCTCCAGCGCAACGTTCAGGCTGTGTTGGCATGCCTCTTGAGAGGGTGCCTTGACAAGTAGATCGTCCAAGTAAGGGATCACAGAGTGACCCTGAGAGTGCACGACTGCTACTACTGCTGCCATGACCTTGGTGAAGACCCTTGGGGCTGTCGCCAGACCGAAAGGCAGGGCTACGAACTGAAGGTGTTCGTCTCCTATAACGAAGCGTAGAAAACGCTGGTGTTCTGGAGCAATCGGCACGTGGAGATAAGCATCTTTGATGTCTATTGATGCTAGGAAATCTCCTTGAGACATTGAGGCGATGACGGAGCGGAGGGATTCCATCCGGAACCGCCTGGTTTTCACATGCTTGTTGAGCAGTTTTAGGTCCAGAACAGGACGGAAAGACCCGTCCTTTTTTGGCACCACAAACAAGTTGGAGTAAAAACCGTGACCTTGCTCCTGAAGAGGAACAGGGATCACCACTCCTTCTGCCTTTAAAGAGCACACCGCCTGCAGAAGAGCATTGGCTCGGCCGGGAGGCGGAGAAGTTCTGAAGAATCGAGTTGGAGGACGAGAACTGAACTCTATCCTGTACCCGTGAGACAGAATGTCTCTCACCC
Organism: Anomaloglossus baeobatrachus; assembly: GCF_048569485.1. NCBI lineage: Eukaryota > Metazoa > Chordata > Amphibia > Anura > Aromobatidae > Anomaloglossus > Anomaloglossus baeobatrachus. The sequence continues at coordinate 807,823,057 of NC_134353.1, read as the reverse complement.
AACGGTCCTTGACATGTGGCAGCCAAATGTCGCCAAAGCGGGAGAGCCTGCCACCGACCGAGGATGCGGAGAGAGGAGGCCGAAAGTCATGAGGAAGCCGCTTTGGTAGCGGTTCCTCCGGCTGCTTTCTTTGGGCGTGACTGGGCCCGCCAAGAATCTGAGCTCCTCTGATCCTTTTGAGTCCTTTTGGACGAGGAGAATTGGGACCTGCCCGAGCCTCGAAAGGACCGAAACCTCGACTGTCCCTTCCTCTGTTGGGGTTTATTTGGTCTGGGCTGAGGTAAGGATGAATCCTTACCCTTGGACTGTTTAATGATTTCATCCAATCTCTCACCAAACAGTCTGTCACCAGAAAAAGGCAAACTGGTTAAGCACTTCTTGGAAGCAGAATCTGCCTTCCATTCCCTTAACCACAATGCTCTGCGTAAAACCACGGAGTTGGCGGACGCCACTGCCGTACGGCTTGTAGAGTCCAGGACAGCATTAATAGCGTAAGACGCAAATGCAGACATTTGAGAGGTTAAGAACGCTACTTGCGGAACAGATGTACGTGTGACAGTGTCAATCTGCGCCAAACCAGCTGAAATAGCTTGGAGTGCCCATACGGCTGCGAATGCTGGAGCAAACGACGCGCCGATAGCTTCATAGATGGATTTCAACCAGAGCTCCATCTGTCTGTCAGTGGCATCTTTAAGTGAAGCCCCATCTTCCACTGCAACTATGGATCTAGCCGCAAGCCTGGAGATTGGGGGATCCACCTTTGGACACTGGGTCCAGCCTTTGACCACGTCAGGGGGAAAGGGATAACGTGTATCCTTAAGACGTTTGGAGAAACGCTTATCTGGATAAGCGTGGTGTTTCTGGACTGACTCTCTAAAGTCAGAGTGGTCCAGAAAAGTACTCAATTTACGCTTAGGATACCTGAAATGGAATTTCTCCTGCTGTGAAGCTGACTCCTCCACTGGAGGAGCTGTGGGAGAAATATCCAACATTTTATTGATGGACGCTATGAGATCATTCACCATTGCGTCCCCATCAGGTGTATCCAGATTGAGAGCGGTCTCAGGATCAGAATCCTGATCAGCAACCTCTGTCTGATCAAACAGAGAGCCTTCCTGCTGGGACCCTGACCAGTGTGATGAAGTCGAGGGTCGCTCATAGCGAGCTCGCTTAGGCTGTCTGGGACTGTCGTCCGTGTCAGAGCCATCACCCCAGCATGCATGGGACCCCCCCGGAGCACGGATGTGTTCCAAAAGAGGGGAACCAGGGAGCCTTGAATCAACAGTGCCCATGGTCTGAGTTACCGGTCTGGACTGCAAAGTCTCAAGGATTTTAGACATAGTCACCGACAGTTTATCAGCAAAAACTGCAAACTCCGTCCCTGTCACCTGGACAGTGTTCACAGGTGGTTCTCTTTGGGCCACCTCTAGCAGAGGCCCCGACTGAGCAAGTGCTACAGGGGCCGAACATTGCACACAATGGGGGTCAGTGGCACCTGCCGGTAGAACAGCCTTACATGCGGTACAAGTAGCATAGAAAGCCTGTGTCTTGGCCCCTTTGCTTTTTGCGGACGACATGCTGTTGTCTAGCAATCTAGGAGGGTATATAGCCAAGAATAGCGACCGTACAATGCAATGTATAGCATACAAGCATAAAGTACAAATGAACACTGCGGCACTAGTGGGGTGAGCCCTCGAGGGCTGCTTACCGCCCGCTGAAAAGCGGGTGTGTGACCGCCAGAATCCCGTGCCTGGGTCTCCCAGAGCTCGTGTCCCTTCTCCACTCAGACTGCAAACAGGAATGGCTGCCGGCGTCCTGTGAAGAGGGGCGGGCCGTGGGCGTGCCCCAGACAAAGTGCGGGAAACTAGCGTCCCACTGTGCCTAGTGAGGGGGGTTGGAGTATGCTAAGCAGACTCCAGCCCTCAGCGCTGACGTTCTGACCAGCGTCCCGCCCTTCCCCTGACTGGCAGGCCTGGGGGCGGGAACGAAACGGAACTAGGCCGCAAAAGCCGGGGACTCGATTTATAAGCGCGGCCGTCGTATAAGCACGGCCAGCGCGGAAGTTCCCCGGCGCACCACGCGTCCCAGCCGCGCCGCAGTGTAAAAAACCGCCAGCCGCGGCCGGCGCGGCAGTTCCTAATACAGAAACTCACTCAGCAAAGCTGCAGTGAGTAAAGCACCAGCGCGCCGCGCTGCTGTCCCCGGCGCACTAACACACCCAGCAATGCTGGTGTGTGTGCGCGATCTGTACGGGGACCCAGAGTACCTTAATGTAGCAGGGCCCTGTCCCTGACGATACTCAGCTCCATGTCCAGCAGATTCCCAGGGGCTGTGGACGGAGCACGGACTCCTGTGCTTGGAGACCGATAGGATCCCACTTCACCCAGAGCCCTAAGGGGATGGGGAAGGAAAGCAGCATGTCGGCTCCAGCCGCCGTACCCGCAATGGGTACCTCAACCTTAACAAACACCGCCAACAAAAGTGGGGTGAGAAGGGAGCATGCTGGGGGCCCTAGTATGGGCCCTCTTTTCTTCCATCCGACAAAGTCAGCAGCTGCTGCTGACTAAACAGTGGAGCTATGCGTGCATGTGTGCCTCCTTCGCACAAAGCATGAAAACTGAGGAGCCCGTGATCCCACGGGGGGTGTATAGGCAGTAGGGGAGGGGCCTTACACTTTTAAGTGTAATACTTTGTGTGGCCTCCGGAGGCAGTAGCTATACACCCAATTGTCTGGGTCTCCCAATAGAGCGACAAAGAAAACCCTTTAAAGAGAATCAGTGTATATATCATGAGTTAGAATATTGAAATCTACTTTTAATGTGTCAATAGACTGGAAAAGAACTAACTTGGGGAGCCTTTCTAAGGAGCCCCCACTTGTGTGATTCCTACCTCCCAGAAGCTGGTGTATAGATGGATAAAGCAATCCAAACTTCTTACCTAATGTTATATTCTGTCTTGGATTAAATCAGTTTGTCATTCCAGCAGTAAAAGTCTTGTAGCTAACTCTGCGTAAGGGTTCCTGCGCACGTTGCGTACTTACATGCATTTACGCTGCGTATTGCACTGCAGGGAAAATGCATGTGTCCTGCGTCCCCTGCACAATCTATGTAGATTGTGCATGATACGTGCACACGTTGCTTAGTTCAACGTAGCGATTCGGGTGCTAAAATTTGGACCCAAATCTGTGCGTTCATAAAAGCAGCATGTCAATTATTTCTGCATTCTGGATGCAGCTCCCACTCTGTCTATGGTGGGGGCAGCAGCCATAGTGCATGAAATCGGCTTTTTTCTACAAAAAACAACTGCATCCATTATGCAGTCTTTCTGCAGCGATTTGATGTGCACATGTGTTGTCAAATTGCTGCAGAATATTCAGCATTTACGTACACATGAGCCCTTACTAGGGTTTCTTGTTCAGTTTCCAGGGATCCTGATTTAGGATTTTGGAATAATTTGATAATATTTAGTTTTAATCCTATAACTGTATATTTCAATCAATCTTAGAATAATGTTTTGGAATCTATACACATTGTATTTATATCACCATCACTGTCCAAAGTCCCTTTTTAATTTGCTGTATTGCTCAAATAAAATACAAATTGCGTATCTTGTGGGTCGTAAAGCGGGCTTTATACGCTACGATATTGCTAGCAATTGCTAGTGATATCGTACGCAAAAGCACCTGCCCCCGTCGTGCATGCAATTTCGTGTGATCGCTGCCGCAGCGAACATTATCGCTATGGCAGCATCACACACACTTACCTGGTCGGCGGCGTCGCTGTGACTGCCAAACAATCCCTCCCTCAAGGGGGAAGTGCGTTCAGCGTCACAGCGACGTCACCGCGACATGACTAAGCGGCCGGCCAATCAAATCTTTCTCCGTCTGTGTCTTTCTCCGTCTGTGTCTTTCTCCGTCTGTGTCTTTCTCCGTCTGTGTCTTTCTCCGTCTGTCTCTTTGCCGGGCTGTCTCTTTCCAGGTCTGTCTCTTTCCCATTCTGTCTCTTTCCCCGTCTGTCTCTTTCCCCGTCTGTCTCTTTCCCCGTCTGTCTCTTTCCCCGTCTGTCTCTTTCCCCGTCTGTCTCTTTCCCCGTCTGTCTGTCTTTTTCTGTCTCTCTATCCATCTCTCCACCGACATCATATAACCTCATGCATAAGCTTCAACTAACAGTTTATTTTGTTCCTATAGCAACCACTGACAGTTGCTATTAATAACCTATAGCTCCCACCTCCATTCAGTTTAATGGCGGTAGGATTTTAGAGACTAACTGTAAGGCTGGGGCCACATGGGGACTACTGCGATCCCCTTGCATGACACTCGGCTCATGCTGGCAGTACAGCAGAGCCGAGTGTCATGCGTGTGTCCTTGCAACTGAGGTCCGTTTGTGCGAGCAGACCTCAGCTGTGGGGGGCGGGCCGGCACTCAGGAGGGGAGGGAGGGATTTCTCTCCCTCTCTCCTGCGTAGCCGGCTATTGCCATTATTGCACTGCACTGGCAGTACACCGGTGTACCGCGAGTGCAGTGCGATTTTTCTCTCGCCCCATTCACTTGAATGGGTGCGAGAAATAGAGTTTCACATTACAATCACAGCATGCTGCGATTGTTTTCTCAGTCCGATTAGGGCTGAGAAAATAATCGCTCATGTGTGCTGACACACAGGCTAGAATTGGTCCGAGGGGAATGCGATGTTTTATCGCACTCCACTCGCACTGTTTTTCTCGCCGTGTGGCTTAGGCCTAAAGCACGGGGTTAATTTTTTCTGTCAAAACAGTCTACGACGCTCCCTGGGTCACATGAGGCGTCTGTGCAAAATTTTGTGATTGTAAATGCGACTGTGCGGATTCCTTTAGCGGACATACACACATACACACACTCAGCTTTTTATATATATATATATATATATATATATATATATATATATATATATATATATATATATATACATATATACACACTAGCTGTTGTACCCGGCAATGGCCGGGATAGTAACTGCCTCTCTGTCCCTCTTCCAGTCTCTGTCTGTATGTCTCTGTCTGTTTCTTTCTGTCTGTCTCTTTCCTTGTCTGTCTCTGTGTGTCTGTCTTTCAGTCTGTCTCTTTCCCTGTCTGTCTCTATCTCTTTGTCATTATCCATGTCTGTCTCTGTCTTTATCCATGTCTGTCTCTGTCTGTGTCTCTCTCTGTGTTTATCTCTCTGCCTATCTCTGTATCAGTGTATCTCTGTGTCTGTCTCTCTCTTTATTTCTGTGTCTGTCTCTCTCTATTTCTCTGTCTGTGTCTGTCTGTCTTTCTCTATCTCTGTGTCTGTTTGTGTCTCATTCCCCATCTTTCTCTTTCCCCATCTGTCTCTGTCTCTTTGCCTGTCTCTTAACCGGTCTCTTTCCCTGTCTCTATCACTGTCTGTCTCTCTCTCTGTCTCTTTATCTGTCTCGCTATCTGTCTCCCCACCATCATATTACATCACACATAAGCTTCTTATACTAAGAATGTCCTTTGTTCCTATAGCATCCAATCAAAGCTGCTATTAATGACCTGTAGCTCCCAGGTCCATTGACTTTAATGGAGGCAGGTTTTTTGGAGAGTAACTGTAAAGTGCGGGTTTAAATTTTCCCGTCAAAACATAGTCTATGACCTTCCCTGGGTGACATGAGGCGTCTGTGCAAAATTTTATGATTGTAAATGCGAAGGTGCGGATTACTTTAGCGGACACACACACACATACACTCAGCTTTATATACTAGATACTATATATAAATAGTTTCTTCTATTTCAGCAGCTTAAAAAAATTGTGAACTCGGTTTCAGTCGCCATTTTCTGATATCTGTAACATTTATTTTTCCATCACTGGAGCTGTGTGAGGTGTTTTGATTTTTATTGCTTTTTTGTGGCAAGTGCAACAACAATAACAAAAATGCAATTTCGGTGTTTCTTTTTTACGGTTTACAATGTTTATCGTACACGTATAGAATGTTATATTTTGATAGATTGGACTTTTACTTCACACTAACAAATATGTACCGTATGTATATTTTTTTTAAATATTTATTTTTAACTGTAAAAAGGGAGGGGGTCATTCAAATTTACATATTTTTAAAATTATTATATACTTTTTTTTACTTTTCATTTTTTCAGTCCGCCTAAAGGCTACAGTGCTACAGTACTGTACTATATAGTAAAAATCACAGTCTCCTGTGAAGCTCAGTGTGTGGCTGGACTACAAAACAGAACAAACAGAAAGATTGGCAGGCAAAAATGGCATCTGGAAGCGGTTATGTTTACTCAGTCAATTGTCATGAATGCCATACAACATTTCACTGTGTGCAGTATGGGGCTCAGTAGTTAGCACTGGTGCTTTGCAACGCTGGGGTCCAGAGTTCAAATCCCAAGGACAACATCTGCAAGGAGTTTGTATGTTCTCCCCGTGTTTGTGTGGGTTTCCTCTGGGTTCTCCAGTTTCCACTCACACTCCAAAGACATACTGATAGGGAAAGTAGATTGTGAGCCCCAATAGGGACAGTGATAATAAAAATAATAAAAATAATAATATTTATTCATTTATATAGTGCTATTAATTCCACAGGGAGAAACAGGGAGACGACATTGTCAAACCTTCTTTCCCAGATATCAGATTGTTCCAAGCCGAAAGAGCCAACAATCCACAGGTCCAGGTAGCAGGATTCATTGATTCCATGTCTGAAAGGTTTGCCATTTTGAAGAAAACAGGCAGTGAAACTACCAAGCTTTAATATGCATATTTTCATTTTTATCAAGTGGATACTGTAAATTGGCCCTGAATCATCAAAAATGGCATTTTTCATGCCAGATTTAATGAGCAGGCGGGGTCGATGGCAAAGAACTGGAGTAAGATTTGTGGTATAAGGACCACTGTCGCTCGTAATTCATTTTATCATAGTGGGTTCTCCACGCTCTGACACACCCCCCGTCCTACCACAGCTTTGACCACTTTCTCCGAGCTGACCGATTTTGGCATGAAAAGGCCAAAAGTTACAAAATGCTTGCACAGCCTGACATTGTGTAATCATTTTGTGACTTCTTCTAAAAAATGTATGCCAGAACACTGGGAAAAAGTTTTAATGAATTGGAGCCACTATCTGAAAATAAGGGTATTTATTTAGTTAGGGGCAACATGGTGGCTCAGTAATCAGCACTGTTCCTTCCACACTCCAAAGATTTACGAATAGGGAATTTAGGCTGTGAGCCCCAATGGGAATGGTGATGGTGATGTATGAAAAAAAATGCAGAATGTGTTGGAGCTATATAAACAATGCACAATAAATAAAATACTAGTGGGTTTTCTTTGTAGCTTTTATGCGTAGTTAATTCTTAATAACCGCTTTGCCCCCCAAAGAAAATCACAAATAATTAAAACAAAAGAAAGGCTTGCAATCAGATCCGTAAAGGCCCTGTCACACACAGAGATAAATCTGTGGCAGATCTGTGGTAGATCTGTGGTTGCAGTGAAATTGTGGACAATCAGTGCCCGGTTTGTGGCTGTGTACAAATGGAACAATATGTCCATGATTTCACTGCAACCACAGATCTGCCAAAGATTTATCTCTGTGTGTGACGAGGCCTTAAGAAGGAACCTTAGTGTTGTGCACAAAATTATGGAATGTGCAGACAACAGGTGACTACATCGAACTACAGGCAAACATCATGGACGAACAAGATGAACTCTAGCGCCACCTATTGGAAGTTGCAATTCTAAAAGTCAAAAGTGACCCTTTAATGAGTCTTGTCATATGACAAGGATTTATGGCAGATCAGAACCTCAATTTGAAGACACAGTGTTTCGGGGTGATTGCCCTCGTCAATGCAAAGTATGAGATCTGATCAGGCTGTATGAGAAGCTAAGACTGGGTCTAAGGGGAAAACGTTTCTCCTTGCAGAGACTGACACAGCAATCTGGCATGCCAGTGAGGAGAAACCTTTTCCCCTTAGGCCCCGTTTATGCTTTTCATACAGCCAGATCAGATCTCATACTTTGCACTGATGAGGAGCAATCCCCCTGAAACCACTGTGTCTGCAAATTGAGGTTCTGATCTGGCATAAATTCTAAGTCATATGACAAGGCTTGTTAAAGGGTCCCTTTTGACTTTTAGGATTGCTGCTTCCAATAGGTGGCACTAGATTTCGTTGCCTTCCTCCCTAAAGAGATAATTTGTATATCTCCCAGAGGAGCATTGCAGCTATAAGTCTCCTCACTGGCATGCCAGATTAATGTGTCAGTCTCCGCAAGGAGAAATGTTTTCCCCTTAGGAAGAACAAGAAAACAGAAGACATGTAATAGGAAAGAAAAATAGCAAATATGCAAGTTAGACACCGAATTAATAGTAGCACTACATCCATTTTAAGCTTGAACTTTCCTTTGGAGATGTAAAGAATAAATCCATATTAAAACTTCCTGGAAGTGATAACCTTTTGTAACGGAAGGAAACTAGTCTTGGAAGATAATTGCATAGCAGATGTTTCTGCCAAATCATAGTTTTGGTATGCACCAGGTCCTGCAAATAAAACACTTTCAGTATGCGATCAATCATTTCAAAGTCCCTCCAGTATGAAACATGAACTTGACAACAAATGGCCAGTGTGTTGTGCGGCTCAGCAGGCCGATTGTGTCCCAGCTGTGCCCAACACCACACTGCCTGTTCAATACGTCTGCCTCGTAATGCGCCATCAGCAGAGGAATGTCGTTCAGGCAGCTTTATGGGATAAGACAACAAGCTTTGTAAAGATAACTTTGCATTATCCACATATGTGGTAACCAAACTCTTGTTCTTTCTAGCCAGGCAATTACAAAGTTTTCCCAATTTGTTCATTGATTGATTCCATAAGAGCCCCACTACGGGAACACATGTTACAAGGGATGGATGACGAGCCTACAGAAGTGAGAGAGAAATAACCAACTGTCGTATTTAATTACTGCAAACTATGCTGGTTTCATGTTTTGGCTGAAAAGAAGATTAGTGTTTGCAAAGATGGAACAAAAAGTCTTTATATAGCTAATTGTAAAATAACGGTCTGATCCTAAAATCCATCTGCATTTACTGGCTGTTACCGCTACTGGGCTCAGCTCTATAAATGACTGGGTGATTGTCAGCTTATTATGTGGATTAATAACAAGTGAGGCATTAACAAAAAATCCTAATATATAGCAGAGCTGAAACTCGATACGGGGAAATAGACGGAATAGAACTGCGGGACACTCTGAGTTCTAAAAATAAAGGATATGTCAATTTAATTATTTTTTCATTATCTGCTAATTATATAGTAGCTACATATTTCATAGTCCTGTACACAAAGACAGACATAATGGTATCCCCCACTCACAAGAAGTTAGGGATATTAGCGAAATTGATGTAAAATTTATAAAGTTCACGCTACAGTAATATTTTATAAAGAAAGTAGGGCATTTAAGTAGAAGAATGCAAAGAAGATTTCTTCATTTCAAACAGTTTATTGAAACAAAAGCCAACGACAGTGGTGGGTAAAACACCCAAAAAAGTCAATGTCTCAATAATTTGTCATATGGCCTTGAGCATCAATTAGAGCTTGACAACTACGTCTCATACCGTTCACAAGTGCAGTTATTGTCTGCGGGGCATGGCATCCCACTTTTATTGAAGGACGGCCCTGAGGTCATTGAGGTTCTGGGGTACAGAGTTACGAGCCTCTATATGGCACCTCAGCTGATCCTGTAGGTTTTCTATGAGACTCAAGTCTGGAGAAAGTGCAGGACACTCCATTTGATACACCCAGTTTCTAGGAGTCGTTCCCTAAGGATGTGACCTCGATGAGCTGAAACTTTGTTGTTCATGAAGATGAAATTATTCCTGTGTTTTTCATGCAGAGGCACAATGACTGGATGTTATTCAAATAGTAGGGGCTTGTCACTGTACCCCTCACATAGTGTAGGGCAGTTCAGTATTGACTAGACACACCTACCCACACTGTAACACCACCACCACCACCACCAGAGGCTCATCTGATGACAACAGTGGCTGATGCATAGCACTCTCCTTGACATTTACAACATTGTTGGCGGCCATCTTTCTGTGCAATATGAATAGACTTTCACCAGTGAACAGCACTAAGGCCCACTGGTGCCTTGTCCATCAAGATGATGACACTTGTGCCTGTTCATGTGGCCAAGTCCACTTGCAGATTGCCTAGTACGCAGACCTCTCTTATGTACATGGTTTTGATTGGTCTGATGTGACACTTGGGTGCCTCTCACCTCCCTTAAATGTGCCTGGAGTTGTGTGGCATTTATCATCTGATTCCAAAAGTATTGCTCACAGTAAAGCAGTCATCAGGGTGGGACAGACGTCCACTTTTATGCCTTTCTGTAACTCCTCCAGTCTCTGTTCCTCTTTTGTAACCTGATGATTGACACGCTGTGACACTCTAAGCTCAGTGGCCACTTCTGTATGATAACATCCTGTTTGAAGCCTTGCAATGGCGAGGTACTGTTCATCAATTGTTAGGTGCCGTTTTGGTCTTGTTAACAGCATGATGAGGAGGGCTGTTTAAATGCAAATTCTAAAAGAACCCCAAAATGTATTGGGCCATTCATAAATTAAACACCTGTTGTGGATTTTGCCATTAAGCTCTTTGATAGAGAACTGCATGTTGTTCAAAAAGCAGTGAAACATTGAACAGTTGGACATGTGCAGTCAAAGGTTTAGAGAAGGTCACATTAAGTTCAGCAGAAAAGGTTAGAGTGCATTATAGGATCATTTTGAAATTTCACCGGAAATCCAAATATCCCTAACTTTTTGTGTATACTGTATTATATTCTTTAAAGAGAACCTATCATCTAATTAATGCTTCCCAATAAACAGGCAGCATGAATCAGTCTAGCTACACTATTGCAGCAGTGCAAAGAAAGTTGTTTCCAGCTCACCTGCTTAGTAGGAGACCCAAATGCAGTGGATATTGCAAGGAAGGAAGGTCGTGAAATCCTGGTAGTACAAGGAGAAGAGTTTTTCCAGCAATTGGTCCACGCAAAATGTTTCTTAAAATCCAGTATTCTTTATTTAAGACATATTAAAAAGTCCATAACATGGTCAGGAAACCCATAGATGAGAAATATATATGTATAAAATGATGTTTCTTTTAGTGCTTAAATTTAGCCTTTCCCATAATGGGTTAAAACCTTTGCCTGCCAAACTCTCTCTGTCCATTTAATCACATGGTGGGTCTCAGCCCCTTTTTAAACAGTCCTGTGACCATATGGTTTAGAGACAGACTAAGATCAGGTCGATCGAAACGCGTCCTCTCATCTATGGGTTTCCTGACCATGTTATGGACTTTTTAATATGTCTTAAATAAAGAATACTGGATTTTAAGAAAAATTTTGCGTGGACCAATTGCTGGAAAAACTTTTCTCCTTGTACTATTGCAGCAGTGTATGTTTTACTCTGAACCAAAGTGGTATATTAGATTAACAAACTGTCAAAAGCATCCCAGAGTCTACGTGTTTCAAATGACTAAATGACAAGTTTTTAAGCGTACATTAAAAACACATCTCTTCAGACAAGCTTATCATAATAACTTACTAACCTAACTGTCCCCCGTCCCATCATCTAAATGCTACTCATAACCTTCTCTCTCCTATTTCTGTCCTCACATCCTACATACAACCAATAGCAGGTAAGGGCACCCAAAAGGTTACTGTCAAAAGACCAGATCATTCATCTTTATATGTAACTAATTAACTAGCATAACAATAGCCAGCCAGATCTACAAGTGTGCTTCACCTTTTGTGTCCCCCTTCTTCCCCATAGATTGTAAGCTTTCAAGCAGGGTCCTCATTCCTACTGTAGCTGTTGAATTATGTGCTATTTTGTTTTGTATTTGTCTATACAACCCCCACCGGATTGTAAAGTGCTGCGGAATATGTTGGCGCTATATAAATAAACTTTGTTATTATTATTGTTATTATTATTATTATCGAGGCCTAGCAGCTTCTCCCCAGCCTGTTCCCCCAGAATGATAAGTCTCACACTACTGGGGTGTAGAGGAAGACACCTGTCAGTCAAAGAGATCGGAACGTGGAAAATCCACTAGATACTTGGCTTGAACTAGTCAGTTGAGACACATAATTCCCAAGCCAGCTTTTCGCACTGTTTGTAGTTGAGGCAAAATAAACCAGATAGAAAGTCCTCTTTATATGCCAAAATGACAAAAGATGCTTCTTGTGCTTAGCTGGAGAATTAATTTTATGGTCACACACCATCTACATTAGTTTGTGTGTAGTTTTAATTATATCATTATCTAAGTAGCTTTACTACCCACACAGTACAAAAAATATGTATACTCTAGTGTTTAATAAGTAATATATGGGGCTATTTTCTGCTGGATTTTAGGGTGCTTTATTGAGTCCGGAACCAATAGATCAGGGGTCCCTAATCTGTTGCTCAGGAGCTACCTGTGGCTTGTGAGTCCATGTTGTGTATCTGGTAGCTGTGTCCCAGCTTGGTGCATTAGCACTAGTTCTAACAAACATTCATGAAGAAAAGGACTCCAGATGATGCCTTTTGTGAGTAGCACCGCACAGAAATCAGACCTGGATGAGCATATACTGAACTCAGGAGTCGAGAGATAAATAGGTTGAGCTGGAGATAGGTCTATATTGCCAGATAGAGGGGTGCTTGAATATAGATGCAATTTTGTGGTTCGAGTACTTGATGCAATATTGATGAATGGGGGTAAGCTGGGAACCCTTAGATGTAAGTATTCTGCCTCAGTGTGATTTTTATTGGGAAACTTTGACTTTTATTACATAGGCATTGGGGCTTTTGGATGAGTCTCACGATCCTCTCTCATAGCTGAATGTGGCTCTCAAGGTAAGAAAGGTTGAGGACCAACGCACAAGGTGATCCCTTAGCATTCTGCTGAACCATAAAGAGCCATAAAAAAGGTTAATATTTATAAAAAAAAAATTATACTCACCTTACCACTCACCTCTCCGTCACCTTTGCTCCTCACAATCACATCTGGTCCTCGTCACCTCTTCTTATCATTGTTGATGAGTGCTGAATCTCTTGACTTCTTAATATTAAGATAGGACTTCTGGATCTGATAAGGCCTGTTATGGTTCTACGCATATACATTCAAGGTCATGGTGCCCATTGTGCCATCATGGAGTCATGACCGTATTCACGCTTGCACAATACTGTCATGGGCCTCACCAGAGCTGTAAGTCCACACTGTGATACGAAAAAGTGATGAGGACTGAACAGGTGAGCGGCAAGGTGAATATAACTATTTTAAAAACATTTTCTACATCTTATGTTTATAGTATTATGCTCTGGGGTCTGGAAAGCATAATAAGGGACATTCAATGCGCAAAGAAGTTATTCTCTGAGAATCGAATTTCCCAGGAAAATGAGCATGAACAGGTGAATTAGAATTTTTGCCTCATCTTTTCATCCCTAGTGTTTACATGTTGCTGACATATTGTAACAGTTTCATATAAAAGAGGACTCTGATACACTTTATGCTTTAAGGCAGGGAAGATTGGTATGTGGCAAATTTGTGAAGGCAGAACAATCCGTTGTGGAAAATAAATCATAGTTCTATGGGTGGAAAGTGTGCACAACTCTCACATGGCTTGATTTTCCACACTAAGTCAAATGCACGAATACATTCCACAGAGTGTTATTTACATGTATTGTGGATACAGAATGCAAAATTTCATTATAGACTTGTGATATTTCAACGTGTACTCTACAACAGTAACCTGTCTGTGACTTTTGTAATTTTGCGGTGTATTTACATCATGTTTGATTTGTCCAATATACTACTTTCATTCGGACATGACAAGGTTTCTGCCTCCAGAGTTAAAAAAATAAAGGTGGAGACTAAATTCAATAAATGTGCCAGAATACTGTTACAATTCCCCACATCCAAATAAAAAAATACATATATAACCTATTATGTATTCTTTAGACAGTATCTAAAAAATGAGAGGGGAGCCAGCACGATCTGAAAATGGCATGCATCATATAAAAAGTGCCCCCCTATTGAGATTTGCCGTGACGTTGGCAGGGGTGGCTCAAAGAATTGATCAATTATTTGCTAAAACTCTCATTTTTTTATTATAGTACAGTTGGAATAAATCTGTGAATTTGCACTTTTTATATGATGCATGCCAATTTCATATCGTGCTGGCTCCTTTTTTTCTTTTTTTCTCTAGTATCTAAAAAATGTGCATGGCTCAGAGAAATGGTCATGTGATTCAGAAAAAAAAGGGGATGGCTTAAAGAAGTTGTCAGACCATAAACGCAAACTTTTTTAAGCTTATCTGTGCTATATTGTCATCTAAAACATCTCTACATTTCTTTTTGTTTCTAACTTTTGTTCATCTTGAATTATCACTTTATTCTCTGCACCCACTTTATTTACCTGCAGCTCAAGCAAACATGACATCTTCCTTTGCTTGACTGCACTTCACAGTCAGAGCTGGCACCGCCTGGTCTCACTGTCCAGCCTCGCCCTCTGCACACTCACTGCATACTCATTGGCTATCAGTATTCTGCTCAGCACTGACCTCTCATCACTACAGCATTGGAAATGACAGCCCCACATAGCGCTCTGCACCCCTACATGGTGCTCTGCACCCCCTGACATAGCGCTCTACACCCCCTCATATAGTGCCTGCACCCCCTCACATAGCGCTCTGCACATCCCAACATAGCGTTCTGGCCCTGTCGATGTGACATCACAGGAAGTGGCAAAATCCCAGCAGAAGCAGTCAGATACAGGGGAGATGTTCTGACAGCAGCGTAGGTACATAGTTTTTATCTACCTACCTACCCTATGTAGCCCAATAGTGAAATAAACAAAAATAAGCAACATAAGCAGGATAACCCCTTTAACCCATGTGCACAAATATTCTGCCAAAACTTTCACCCCAAATATAGATACACAGTAAGCTAAGGAGTATCATAAGAAAGAAAGTGTGTATAAAATGTCTAACAAGGTGCTCGAGAGAGACCATATAGCAAATGCCACTGTGATGGGTTTAGCAACTTTTTTGGCCTGCCTGGTCTAATGTTCAGATAGAACTAATAAATCAGCCTGAATGTTAATTTTTAACCAGACAGCAGAAATATTATAAAATTATTTTAAAGGGAAACCTGTCACCATGTCATCAGGTTTTCTCAATATAAAGTATGGCCACAACCATTAAGGGAACCAACCAGCGGGAATTTCATATATAAGGTAAAGCCAGTGCTATACTGGTGGTAGGATGTTGAAGGTAACCATACCTTTTGTTCAGAGAGTGGATGTTTTATTTAAGAAATATGTGCAAGTAAAGTTCCAGCAATGTACTGCTATTTGATTTACAGGTGCAACAAGAAGGGAATATGTGGGTCGGGTCCTGGTATCTATTCTCACCGCTGTCTGGCCTGCCTGCCCCTGTCGCAGTAATAGACAGGGGCAGGAATAGATAGCAAGACCCAACCCACATATACTCTCCCTGTTGCACCTATCAATCAAATAGCAGTGCATTGCTGGAACTTTACTTACACATATTTCTGGAATAAAACATCTAATCTCAGAATTGAGGGTATACTTACATTCAGCATCCTAGCGACAGTATAGCACTGGCTTTACTTTATATATGAAAATCCTGCTGGTTGGTTCCCTTTAAGGCTGCTTTACTGCATTCTATTAGGCTGTATGTAGGAAGAGAGGAGGCGCCGGATCAAGTGCAGAGATAATAAAAGGTCTTTTTTGAGCTATGCAGAAGAGATTGAAGACATCATACATACAGCTTACTAGAAAGCTGTAAAAACAAACAGTCTTAAATGTAGTGGCCGTCCTTTACATTGGGAAACCTAGTGACATGTTCCCTTTAAGACTATTTTATTATATAAAAATATAACATAATGCCAGACTCCCATTAATCAAAGGAAACTATCCACGCGCACCAAAATGTATTGAATAACATGCGTGACGCACACTGACGCACAATCTCTACACTTACGTTTTTTGTACTTTACAATAATCATGATGATGATTATTATTATTGCTCCTACTATAATATTATTGTCAGATTAGCGTTTTTGACAATAAAAGATCTAGGAATGAAAATGTTAACATGGGATTTACAGGAACATCAGGTTCTCAATGAAGCCCTTGAGAGCGGAATCGTATGTAACAGAGAACTAAATAATTAATTACTCATGTAACACACACTGTTACCTCACTGTAACCGTACTGTGATTTCAGCATACGACCCTCGCCAACTTTACTGCTTCATGCCTTTTTCTGCTGTCAGGGACAGCCGTACATCTTAGACACTTAATACTATATTAGTTTTGTCCTCTGCATGATTGCCTTATTAGCTACATCAATAGAGCTGGTATTCAGGGATAAAAAAGAATAGAAAGCCCATACCATGAGAGACGTATGGAAAGAGCAGCCTCAGAAGGACAGATAAATGTCTAGTTATTATGTATAATGCAAATCTTAAAATGGACAGCTTAAGTGCAGAAAAATATGTAAAATATGAAAATGTTATCTATTATAATTTGCTGTAGATTTATGTTCTTATTGCACACACAATACATTTGTATGATCTGGGGGGTCAAGCTAAACTAGGGCTTTTCCTTCCCACTGGCACATGGGGGTACAAAAGAGATGATTTGCAGTTTTGTTTCCATTATTGGGGTAATGAGTTCACCCTTCACCTGTAAGGTCAGAATAATCTCATTTAGTTAAAGGTGTTTTCTGGACTTATGATATTGATGGCCTTGGCCTAGCCTTAGGGTACCATCTCACTAAACGACGTACCAGCGATTCCGACCAAGATATGACCTGGTCAGAATTGCTGGTGCGTCGCTACATGGTCGCTGGTGAGCTGTCAATCAGCAGATCTCACCAGCGACCAGTGATCAGCCAGCAGCGACTCGTGGAAACGATGCTGCGCTTGGTAACCAAGGTAAATATTGGGTAACTAAGAAAAATGCTTTGCTTGGTTACCCGATATTTACCCTGGTTACCAGCGCACACCGCTTAGCGCTGCCTCCCTGCACTCGTAGCCAGGGTACACATTGGGTTACTAAGCACAGCGCTTCGCTTAGTTACTTGATGTGTACTCTGGCTATGTGTGCAGGGAGCCAGCACTGGCTGCCTGAGAGCAGCGTACGCTAGTAACCAAGGTAAATATCGGGTAACTAAGCAAAGCATTTGCTTCGCTTGGTTACCCGATGTGTACCTTGGTTACCAGCGTCCGCAGCTTCCGGACGCCGGCTCCCTGCACATTCAGATCGTTGCTCTCTTGCTGTCAAGCACAGCGATGTGTGCTTCACAGCGGGAGAGCAACGAGCAAACAATGAACCAGCACTGTGTGTAACGATCAGCGATTTCACAGCAGGGGCCAGATCGCTGCGCAGTGTCACACACAGAGAGATCGCTAATGAAGTCACTGGTACGTCATAAAACCTGTGACTCAGCAGTGATCTCGCTAGCGATCTTGCTATGTGAGAAGTACCCCCTAGGGCTCTCCATCACAATCAGATTGTCAAGAGTTTATGCCTTAACCAAGCTGATTTAAAAAAAGTTGTGTTATCTTCTTGATTGGGTATAATTTCTAAGTGTTTGACAAAGCAAGTACAGTATGCTGCACAGGACACCCAGTACACACCAGGCAAATGATCATATCCTTACTGTGTCCATGGTGGTAGTGGTAGTGCCCAGCGCCTGGCAAACCCATGCAGTGGATAGGGCACACAGTCTCAGGGTGTGCGGGGGTTAACGCTGTCATTACTGTTTCCCTGTGGTAGTGGTGTTCAGTGGCACTCCCCATGATGTTAGTGTACTGGAAGAAGACAGGAGAGCGTCAGCAGACAGACATCATGCTGTACTAAACAAACATACAAACTTTACTGAACAGCAGCAGATGGTCACAGCAGATGACATAGCATGTTCAGCAGGTTCTATAAGGGTATGTGCCCACGATCAGGACTCACTGCGTTCTGAACGCAGCGGATCCTGACCTGCAGGGCCGCGAGTCTCCTCCACAGGAGAACGCAGGACATGGGAGCTGCTTGTGCCCATGATCAGGTTTCAGTGTGCTGCAGTCTCTCGCTTGTGTTTGCCCTACGGAGGACACATGCAAATCCGAAGCAAACAATTGACATGCTGCGGTCTGGAAATCTGCACCGCAGGTCAGTGTTTGCTGCGGAAAAAACAAGCACAGTGGACACGGGATTTCTAGAAATCCCATCCACTCTGATTGTACTGTACAACACAGCATTTTGGACGCAGCTGAAGTAGGCTGCATCCAAAACGCTGCAAACACTAATCGTGGGCACGCAGCCTAACACAAGATTTCAGCAGCAGATAAAGAGAATTAGGCTTGTGAGGAGTTCATAGCAGCAAGTCCATCAGCTGTGTTAGCAGAAGTCTAAAACTGGAACTATGGAAGGTCTTCCACACCACCAGGACTGTATCCTCTAACAAGCCTCTAAGCTCCAACTCCCACTCAACTTTATTGTGTACAGTGGACTAACTTTACCAAATCTAGTGTGATTGACTTCTGGCCGAGTACTCCTCTTGTATCAATGGCATACTTGTAATTAGACTGTGTACCACAGGGGATCAAGGTATTCCACTATTACCAAAAGTACAAGTCCACATTTCTCCATGCACTGCTCATCGGATAAATCTGCTAGCCATCCGGCCTGCTGGGACAGGGGTTACATGGTTGCCGGTGGCTGTTTCTGCTCCTCTCTGTCTGCTTAAACTAATCTGGTTTGAAAAACTCACTGCAGGAACTTTTATGCACTAAAACTTCACCCGCCCAAGCAATTGTCATAGCAACTGGCTCAGTGAGGGGTTGGTTACCCCTTGGTGCACCTGTGTGTGCTGCATAACTCATATAAGCTGTGCAACGCTTGAAGTTTTAAATATATACAGTGCCTACAAGTAGTATTCAACCCCCTGCAGATTTAGCAGGTTTACACATTCGGAATTAACTTGGCATTGTGACATTTGGACTGTAGATCAGCCTGGAAGTGTGAAATGCACTGCAGCAAAAAAGAATGTTATTTCTTTTTTTATTTTATTTTTATAAATTGTGAAAAGTTTATTCAGAGGGTCATTTATTATTCAACCCCTCAAACCACAAAAATTCTGTTTGGTTCCCCTAAAGTATTAAGTAGTATTTCAGGCACAAAGAACAATGAGCTTCACATGTTTGGATTAATTACCGTATTTTTCGCTTTATAAGACGCACTTTTCTTCCCCCAAATTTTGGGGGAAAGTAGGGGGTGCGTCTTATAATCCGAATATACGGGGGGGGGGTGTGTATATATATATATATATATACACAGAGTCCAGTGGAGGTGCAGGCAGCTCTGGAGCGTGCTGGGGACTGCTTGGAGCTGGGAGCGGCAGCCTTTGATCTCCTGCTCTCCCGCTCATATAATATGCACAGCCGCTGTCCATCAGAAGCGTGGTGCTGAAACTGCATCGCGCTGATGGGCTGAGGGAGCTGTGCATATTATCTGCCTGTGCTTACCTTTGATTGCACAGGATCCCCCCTCCCCCTGTGTTAGATATAGCCTCCCGTGCTGCTGCTGTAGTAAAATAATAAACTCTTTACTCACCTCCTCCAGCCTCTGCCCGGTCTCCCTCCTGCTGGCTGTGATTAGACATGCAGAGATATCTCTCTCTCTGCTGTCCCGATCACATGACCTGCACTAGAACCAGGAAGTAGTAAGTGCAGGAGACAGGAGGAGTTCAACCCCGAGGAGGGAGACAGAGACAGGACTGTGCTGCAGAAGGTAAGGAAAGAGTTTATTTTACTAAAAGCAGCAACATGGGGGCGATATGCCACAGAGGCTGATGTGGCCCTGTCTGCCTGCCACAGAGGCTGATGTGGCCCTGTCTGCCTGCCACAGAGGCTGATGTGGCCCTGTCTGCCTGCCACAGAGGCTGATGTGGCCCTGTCTGCCTGCCACAGAGGCTGATGTGGCCCTGTCTGCCTGCCACAGAGGCTGATGTGGCCCTGTCTGCCTGCCACAGAGGCTGATGTGGCCCTGTCTGCCTGCCACAGAGGCTGATGTGGCCCTGCCTGCCTGCCACAGAGGCTGATGTGGCCCTGCCTGCCTGCCACAGAGGCTGATGTGGCCCTGTCTGCCTGCCACAGAGGCTGATGTGGCCCTGCCTGCCTGCCACAGAGGCTGATGTGGCCCTGCCTGCCTGCCACAGAGGGTGATGTGGCCCTGCCTGCCTGCCACAGAGGCTGATGTGGCCCTGTCTGCCTGCCACAGAGGCTGATGTGGCCCTGTCTGCCTGCCACAGAGGCTGATGTGGCCCTGTCTGCCTGCCACAGAGGCTGATGTGGCCCTGCCTGCCTGCCACAGAGGCTGATGTGGCCCTGCCTGCCTGCCACAGAGGCTGATGTGGCCCTGCCTGCCTGCCACAGAGGGTGATGTGGCCCTGCCTGCCTGCCACAGAGGGTGATGTGGCCCTGTCTGCCTGCCACAGAGGCTGATGTGGCCCTGTGTGCCTGCCACAGAGGCTGATGTGGCCCTGCCTGCCTGCCACAGAGGCTGATGTGGCCCTGCCTGCCTGCCACAGAGGGTGATGTGGCCCTGCCTGCCTGCCACAGAGGGTGATGTGGCCCTGCCTGCCTGCCACAGAGGCTGATGTGGCCCTGTCTGCCTGCCACAGAGGCTGATGTGGCCCTGTCTGCCTGCCACAGAGGCTGATGTGGCCCTGTCTGCCTGCCACAGAGGGTGATGTGGCCCTGTCTGCCTGCCACAGAGGGTGATGTGGCCCTGTCTGCCTGCCACAGAGGGTGATGTGGCCCTGTCTGCCTGCCACAGAGGGTGATGTGGCCCTGTCTGCCTGCCACAGAGGGTGATGTGGCCCTGTCTGCCTGCCACAGAGGGTGATGTGGCCCTGTCTGCCTGCCACAGAGGGTGATGTGGCCCTGTCTGCCTGCCACAGAGGGTGATGTGGCCCTGTCTGCCTGCCACAGTGGCCCTGTCTGCCTTCCACAGTGGCCCTGTGTGCCTGCCACAGTGGCCCTGTCTGCCTGCCACAGTGGCTCTGTCTGCCTGCCACAGTGGCCCTGTCTGCCAGCCATAGAGGATGTGTGCCAGCCATAGGGGAAATGTGGCATCACTGGGGGACGTGTTCAATATAAGGTGGCCATATCCAGATTAAGGGGGCTAATTTTAGGATGAGGGGGCTATGAGGGACATATACCCTATATTATTTGTTAGACGGACACTGGCATTATAAGACGGACCCCATTTATTAAAAAATTCTCTATTCCTTCACCAAATTTGGGGGTGCGTCTTATAATCAGGTGCGTCTTATAAAGCGAAAAATACGGTATCTCTTTTTCCAGCCTTTTCTGACTAATTAAGACCCTCCCCAAACTTGTGAACAGCACTCATACTTGGTCAACATGGGAAAGACAAAGGAGCATTCCAAGGCCATCAGAGACAAGATCGTGGAGTGTCACAAGGCTGGCAAGGGGTACAAAACCCTTTCCAAGGAGTTGGGCCTACCTGTTTCCACTGTTGGGAGCATCATCCGGAAGTGGAAGGCTTATGGAACTACTGTTAGCCTTCCACAGCCTGGACAGCCTTTGAAAGTTTCCACCCGTGTCGAGGCCAGGCTTGTCCGAAGAGTCAAGGCTAACCCAAGGACAACAAGGAAGGAGCTCCGGGAAGATCTCATAGCAGTGGGGACATTGGTTTCAGTCAATACCATAAGTAACGTACTCCACCGCAATGGTCTCCGTTCCAGACGAGCCCGTAAGGTACCTTTACTTTCAAAGCGTCATGTCAAGGCTCGTCTACAGTTTGCTCATGATCACTTGGAGGACTCTGAGACAGACTGGTTCAAGGTTCTCTGGTCTGATGAGACCAAGATCGAGATCTTTGGTGCCAACCACACACGTGACGTTTGGAGACTGGATGGCACTGCATACGACCCCAAGAATGCCATCCCTACAGTCAATCATGGTGGTGACAGCATCATGCTGTGGGGCTGTTTCTCAGCCACGGGGCCTGGCTATCTGGTCCGCATCCATGGGAAGATGGATAGCACGGCCTACCTGGAGATTTTGGCCAAGAACCTCCGCTCCTCCATCAAGGATCTTAAGATGGGTCGTCATTTCATCTTCCAACAAGACAACGACCCAAAGCACACAGCCAAGAAAACCAAGGCCTGGTTCAAGAGGGAAAAAATCAAGGTGTTGCAGTGGCCTAGTCCTGACCTTAACCCAATTGAAAACTTGTGGAAGGAGCTCAAGATTAAAGTCCACATGAGACACCCAAAGAACCTAGATAACTTGGAGAAGATCTGCATGGAGGAGTGGGCCAAGATAACTCCAGAGACCTGTGCCGGCCTGATCAGGTCTTATAAAAGACGATTATTAGCTGTAATTGCAAACAAGGGTTATTCCACAAAATATTAAACCTAGGGGTTGAATAATAATTGACCCACAGTTTTATGTTGAAAATGTATTAAAATTTAACTGAGCAACATAACTTGTTGGTTTGTAAGATTTATGCATCTGTTAATAAATCCTGCTCTTGTTTGAAGTTTGCAGGCTCTAACTTATTTGCATCTTATCAAACCTGCTAAATCTGCAGGGGGTTGAATACTACTTGTAGGCACTGTATATATATATATATATATATATATATATATATATATATATATATATATACACACAGTACAGACCAAAAGTTTTCTTTATTTTCATGACTCTAAAAATTGTAGATTCACATTGAAGACATCGAAGCTATGAATTAAAAAATGTGGAATGAAATACTTAAAAAAAAGTGTGAAACAACTGAAAATATGTCTTATATTCTAGGTTCTTCAAAGTAGCCACCTTTTGCTTTGATGACTACTTTGCACACTATTGGCATTTTCTTGATGAGCTTCAAGAGGTAGTCACTGGAAATGGTTTTCCAACAGTCTTGAAGGAGTTCCCAGAGATGCTTAGCACTTGTTGGCCCTTTTGCCTTCATTCTGCGGTCCAAGCTCACCCCAAACCATCTCGATTGGGTTCAGGTCTGGTGGCTGTGGAGGCCAGGTTATCTGGTGTAGCACCCCATCACTCTCCTTCTTAGTCAAATAGCCTTTACACAGCCTGGAGGTGTGTTTGGGGTCATTGTCCTGTTGAAAAATAAATGATAGTCCAACTAAACGCAAACTGGATGGAATAGCATGCCGCTGCAAGATGCTGTGGTAGCCATGCTGGTTCAGTATGCCTTCAATTTTGAATAAATCCCCAACAGTGTCACCAGCAAAGCACCCCCACACCATCACACCTCCTCCTCTATGCTTCACAGTGGGAACCAGCCATGTAGAGTCCATCCGTTCACCTTGTCTACAAAGACACGGTGGTTGGATCCAAAGATCTCAAATTTGGACTCATCAGACCAAAGCACAGATTTCCACTGGTCTAATGTCCATTCCTTGTGTTCTTTAGCCCAAACAAGTCTCTTCTGCTTGTTGCCTGTCCTTAGCAGTGGTTTCCTAGCAGCTATTTTACCATGAAGGCCTGGTGCACAAAGTCTCCTCTTAATAGTTGTTCTAGAGATGAGAAGGTGCGTCCAAACTTTTGGTCTGCACTATATATATATATATATATATATATATATATATATATATATATATATATAGAGATATATATATATATATATATATAGATATATATATACATATACATATACATATATATATATACATATACATATACATATATATATATATATATATATATATATATATATATATACATATACATATACATATATATATATATATATATATATTACAGACCAAAAGTTTGGATACACCGTCTCATCTCTATATATACAGTGTATATAGATTAACATTAATGTAAACCCCAACTTGGCGGCATTACACAAGCAATTGTGCAATTTACCTTTTATTAAAAATCCTCTGCTCTCTCAAGAATGGAAAGCTATTTAGCTCTCTAGTTTGCTGCACACTACCTATACTTCCAGCTACCTCTGCAGTCTATTAGTGATGGCCGGTCCCCTAGGCAAGGAGCACAGCATTTACAAGCTCTGCTGTAAAGCTGCCTGGATCTCTTGATCTGACAAGCTTCAGTGCCCTGCGTTCCTCTGATGCTGTAGAGGCAAAGCTGTGTCTATCTACAGCATTAGAGAGTGCACAGTTCGGGCCAGATACACAGCTATGCTGCCTGGCTGTCTGAACTGTCAATCATCAGGAGCATACCCCCCACATACAACAAGCAGGAAGACATGAAACTAGGGAACTTCTGAAAAAATATCATGAGACAAACTCTTTAAGGCGCCAATACAAAGCACAACAGCCCCTTGATTGTGAGCGAGGCTGGCTCATTTTGCAGGGACTGTGCCTGGTATTGCAGCTCCCTGCAGCTCGGTCTGATTCAAGTGCACAGAACAAATAATTTCCAGAACAATTACGGGATCTTTAAATAAGAAACCATTTACATTCATTCAGGCAATAATAATTCCACAATCATGTGTACAGTAATATGGACATAATCACACTGCTCTGAATGCCTTCAGAAGTGTACTTAGGAAGTTTTGAACAGAGTTCAGAGCACTGTAATTAAGCCGTACTTTCCACCATCCACATGTGACCGCAATGTCATACACTCCTACAACCATGTCATGTCCTCTTCTTACTTTCCCATGACCTCTTTTCAGTGTGAAGTTTTAATCAAGATAATTATGGTATAATATATAATTAGTAAGACCTTGAAAATGTAGAATATATAACATAAAGAGAGAAAATAGCATTTTTTTCTTTCGCGTATTATCAGTTGCCTTGTTGTTGCCATTACACAACCTCTACTGGATTTTTTTTTACATGCCTGAAAAGGGTTCTCCATTCTTTATACCTTTTATGTTTTATCATTACTCTGGTCTATTTATTTTTTTCAATTATATAGCGCCATTAATGCTACATCACTTTACAGATGTGATCATCACTGTCCCCATTGGGGCTCACAATCTAAATTCCAATGTCTTTGGGGTGTGGGAGGACACCCACGCACACAAGGTGAGAACTTACAAACTCCTCCCAGACCCCCTGGAAGAAGCCCACACGAAACGCACGTAGGGGTCTTGGAGAGATACAGCCTTGCAGACCTGAGGGTATTATGGGTGAGTGTTCAACATTTTTTGTGAGCTTAGTACCTCAGCTGCTTTTTTGGCACATGCACTTTATTTACCTGCGGTCTGGGTCCAAGCATCTTACTGGGTACTTTTTTGCTGCTATTATGCATGCGCACTTTACACCCACCCTATGTTGATTCGCATCTGCAATGCCTGAATCTCCTCACTTGCTATTCTCACTGTGCACCTTATGTTGTTTTGTATAACTGCTGTTTTTATGATATTTACCTAATAAATTAATTTGCTATATTTATACTGGTGGATTTATAACTCTGTCTATAGGTTGGTTAACTCCTCCCAGACGTTGTCCTTGGTGGGAAATAAAAGAAGGACCCCAGCGCTAAAAGACTGCAGTGCTAACCACTGAGCCACTGTGCTGTCCCTTATCATATTAAATTACCCAGGGAGTAACCCGTTAGTAAATCACTTTTCAATTCAGTCCTGGAAATAAAAAAAAGCTAACCAATTAAAGAAAAAAAACATTATCACATACCGAATTAGGGACTTTGGAGTCACCTGTCTAAGACCTTCATCTGTCGAGTGGAGTGGAGAGTGTTTTCAAACACTCACTCTCACTTTGCAATACACAGACTAACACCAGTGTGAAAAGCTATTGTGTAATGCTCCATTTGTCCTGTGGTGGCGCTGCAGGGAAATTGATCACTTGCTGCCTGTTTTCCCATAGAATAAAAATATTTGCAGATGTACCAGGAAAGGGACACTGTGTGAATAGATTTATGTCAAGGAAGACTTGAGGGATTGTCCAAGACAGAAAACCCTCTTAGGCCCTGTGCGCACTGGAAAACGGAATTTTCGTAAAAAAATTCCACAGGGTCTTATAGATTACCACACCCGCGGTAAAAAAACACGGTATTGTTTGCGGTATTGCCGCGGTTTTGCCGTGTGCGGGTTCGTAAATGTATTTTAATGCATTCAAAGCAATAAAGCACATTGAAAAAAAAAAAGAAAAAAAAAAAGTAATTTCCTTCTGAGATAGATAGCAGATACATAAATAGATAAATAGACAGATAGAGGGATAGATAGAGGGATAGATAGATAGAGTCCCTGTGAGCACACGCTGCATTTCTCCCGAGCGGTAATGTGGTGTTCACATTACCGGCCGTGGGAAATGACCTGTGGTTACCTCTGCAGCTCGTTGTGAGGCTGCATTCAGCGCTGTGTGTCAGTCGCGGCTGGATGCAAGCATCGCAGGACGTGGATTACGCCGGAGCTGTGTGTTTGGGAGGGGTTAATAAACGGGTGAACCAGGGGCTTTTTTGTGTTTTATTTAAAATAAAGGATTTTTAGGTGTGTGTGTTTTTTCACTTTACTTACAGGTTGATCATGTCAGCTGTCACATAGACGCTGCCATGATCAAGACTGCACTTAGTGGCGGCGATCCGCCGCCATTAACTCCTTATATTACCCTGATTGCCACCGCATCACGGCAACAGGAAGAGCTGGGAACACTCCGGTACTGCTGCATAATGGATGCGACAGTCCGGGGGCAGCTGCGGGCTGATATTCTTGGCTGCGGGAGAGGGGGGGACATTAACCCTGGCCCTCGCCCTCCCCAGCCTGAGAATACTGGGCCGCCACTGTGTGTTTACCGTGGCTGGAGCCCACATGTTTTTTTTTTCTATATGTCCGTTTGATTTGTATGTGTATTCTATATGTCTGGGTGTGAGTGTGATGTGTGTGTATTCTATGTCTGTGTCTGTGATGTGTGTGTTTACTCTCTGCTCCGCTTCCTCTTCCGGTCATAATGACATCACTTCCCTGCAAACCGCAGGGCAGCGATCAATATTATGTCCCGAAAACCGCGAAATACCGGAGGGAATAACGCAGGAAAACGCATTGAACCGCACAGAATTTGCTGCCTGCAATATTCCCTGCGGGATTTCACGATTACATTACAGTCAATGGAGTGAAATCCCGCAGCGACGTGCGGAAAAGAAGTGACATGCAATTGTTTTTGCTGCTTGGAATCCCGCAGCAAAACATGCAGCTGTCAAAATCCGCATAGTGCGCACAGCATTTTTTTTCCATAGGTTTTGCTGGTGAATCACTGCAGAGATGTTATGAACATAACATGCAGCGAAACATGCAGCAAAACCGCAGGAAATTTACGGGAAAAACCGGCAAGTGCGCACAGGGCCTTAAGTGATCCTTACAGTTTTACATGAGATATGAGCCATAATTTGTTTTCTAATCAGTTCTCAAACCACTACCAATATTGCTCCATATAAACTTTTATTTTATTTTAGTTTAAAAAAAACCCAAACCATTCTTTTATTTTACATAGAAGGTAAATACAACCATTGTTCATAGGAGATGGTGTCAAGCATTCAGTAATGACCATTTCTGAATGACCCTGAAATAATTGAATTTTAATACTTTGTTATATTAACACTGTTACTCTGCATTTTTCCTGATTAATAAGCCATGGAGTAAAAAGAAAAGTAATCAACACTCACATAATTGTAAGAATGCACATGAGAATAAATTTATCTGAACAGATCCTAAGTGAAAGTATGGGATTTAACAACTCTCTCTTTGGTGCAGATATCAAGGGAAAGAAGGATTGGGCATGTTGGATTTCAATGTGCCTGATCTTTGCTTTTCAAACTCAAACAAATACTACTAGTTCTATCTAGCAGCAGATTATTTCCCTCTTTTAGGCCTCTTTGAAACATCTGTGTTTGGTATGTCCAATATATGTTTTTTCAAAGATACCACATATATGCAGAATAATTTATAGCTGTTCACATGTCCGTTTTTTCTGGTTGACACAAACAACAAGGGTCAATACAAATCTATGGTGCTACGATATCTCCTGTATGCAGCACTATATATTCAGTTGTCCAATGAGAATGAGAGGTTCTGGGTTTTCTAGGTCTGCCCTGTTCAGTTTGATTGCCCAGCTAATTAGCTTAGCAGTCAGTCCTAGAACACTGCCAGTCTTAGGTTGGTGTCACACTTGCGATTGCCTCACGTGTATCTCACGCGAGTCTTGCGGTGCATCACCCGTCACGAACTCACACTCTCCTCACAGGAGCAAGTCGGTTGCATGCATCACTATGCAGCTGAGACGCTCCTGTGATTGAGTGTGAGTCCGTAACTGGTGATGCACCGCAAGACTCGCGTGAGATACACGTGAGGCAATCGCAAGTGTGACACCGGCTTTAGTCTTCTGCTCAGTGGTGCTACATGGCCTCTTATATCTGTGTTCTGAGAATTGATCTGTTGCTGTCTGACTATTGACTTTGTTTGACCATTTTTTTACTTTGTCCCTCTACTCTGATCTCTTACTCTGGATCGTGTTCGGTCTACAACTCTGCCTGTTCTTTTAATTTTGACATGATCTCCTGGTACCCGACCCCGGAATATTTGATTATTCTGCCTCACAACTTGCCCATGTAGTGACTAGCATCACATATGGGTCTATGAAAAACATGTACAACACATGGAAGGCATCCATATGCCATCTGTGTGCTGTACGTGTTTAACATTGTAAAGCACAGGATGCGCTCTCTAATTTCATTCTCTCCTTATCCATACCGAAAACGCTGATGACACACTGGTCCAAAACATCGATGGCACATTGATGACATTGGTATCGTTTTTTCATGTACATGGTTTATTCTCATGTGTGAATGTAGCCTTGGGTTGAGGTGAGAGATGAGAAGTATAGCTGGTAGCCATAAGAATTCTAGGCCGGCTATTAAAGGTGTATGGCCACTACATTCCTCGTAGCCCTAATCATTCTTAACTAAGTAGTAGATGAGTAGATGTGAATTCCAAGTTTTTTTCTAGTACAATGAAAGTTACTTAGACGCTTCACTTATTTTATTCCAATAGTTTTGTGGATGTGTCTCGGCATTTTAATGTGCTCCAAAATTGATTTCTTTTTATCTGCATGATCCTCATTGTATTAATTTTGATGTAAATGAAATCTAGCTGGGATTGTTACAACTAATGTTTAATTAATGATTCCTGATCCAAACCTCATTACAAAAGACAGTTTTCATTTTGATTTTTTTTCTAAGGTGCATATAATGTAAGATACAACATAATCCTCAACCAGCATAGCGGCATGCCGTAACATTGACTTAGTCCTTGTAAAATTCCCCGAAGTTTTGATATCAGTTTGGGTTTTAACAGCTCATCCAGCGTGACCAAACCATTGCCCAGAATATAGCAGCCAGGCTAGTACTTAATCACAAGCATTGAATAATCTATGGAGTTTATTTCTTTCATGCAAAAAAATTATTAGCAATAGATGGGCGAGTGCTAAAATGCTTGGGGGCTCGTTACTTGAGTCAAGCAGATCAGATGGTCTGAAAGGGCTCAACTCGAGTAATAAGTATTATGGAAGTCACTGATTGGGCAGTTGGGCTCTCTGCCCACATACCGCCAACCATATACAGAGCATTTCCGGTGGGAGGGCGGAGTTTTTTCCTTTTATTTATTGACACACTACATCCAAAATCTCTTTATCCTCCGGGAAAGCCCTTCAGAGACTGTGAATGGCTCACAATGGGATGCCAGCTCCCATAATTCAGTGAAGGGGGCTGTATCTTTGTGTTCTTGCTTCACGGACAATTACATTAACCGAGCACCTCGAATACCCGAGCACCCCAATGCTCGATAGAGTATCGAGCAGTGCCAAGCACACTTGCTCATCACTATTGATAATCTTTAAGTAATCAATGTGTGATTGGTGGGGGTTCTACCATTGGAATACTCAGTGTTCACGAGGCTGACAGGAATGGTAGTGCTCATACAGGTCTTTAGAGACATATTTATCTTGCATGACTATGGGCTCATAAACAGTGATAAATAAATGGTCATCCATACGATGCATCATTCCATTGACTCAGAGGTCTTCTATTTTTATGCTCAGTAGGAAACCTAGATTTTGGACCTCAACCAATTTATATATAAAACACGTATACTATGAATGAAGTATGTTTTTGTGGGATTACCGTTTTAATAGTAATCTAGACCAAATATAAACAATTTCTAGCAGCCCACTGTGTGTTGGTTTTGATTGTGGATATTGTTAGATTTGTTGATACACCTCTTAGCTTTTCTAAAAATGAATAAAATTGTCTCATATGTCTATCGTATAATTTTATCAAACTGACAACAAATCAAGCCCATAATGATCCCTCCCCACTAATGGAAACTAAAGTGAAATATGTTTTTTTTTTCTCCAATGAATTGTTGAAACGGATACTCATTATCTGAGGGCCCATAATAACTGTTTTGTTCTCTATGACAGTTTGAAGGAAAATATCTTCCAGAAAGTACTTTGGCAGCCGCTCTACATGTTATTAAACTTGGAAAAACGGTTATGATTAATATAGATTACTAATTCCTTTTTTTAATGCAGAAACGTGACAGAGACTAATTCACAGTCTTTCAGTCCAGCTTGCGCTGGCTATTGTAAAATAAGGTTCCGTGTCATATCATATAGCCGCATTCTTCTCGGGAAAGCTACCACAGGTGCAGTTTAACATGCTAGTAATCCTATATATGAGTCTTTTGACATAATAACATCTGCACGCATGTCTATAATACATTTAGAAGAAGTTGGGGTAATATAAAACTGAAGCTCATTTGTTGTCCTCTTCTGGCTAGACAAGGCTTGACGTGAACCTCTGAAACCACTTTAATCACTTCTGACTTTCATAGTCTGAGCTCAGACATGCAAAAAGAAAACAAACAGTAGCCGGCACAGATAATGCGCCCTTCATCAAGTATCTAGCAAAGTGTAACTATCCCATTAGAAATGATGCTCCGGAGATTCAGATTCATTAGAAATACAAGAGGGATGACTGTATGTTATTGCTTTATTCCCAGCCCATTATTGACTTTTAAGAGCTCTACTTTTAGGATTTGGTTTTACAATCTTTCAACATCTTATTGATTTTTAATAGTATATTTGTTGTAGGGAACCTGTCACTCAATTTATGCTGCCCAAACCGCAGGCATCAAGAAAAAGAACCTGGCTGCACTACTGAAACTAGGTAGGGGTCTATAAAGGGAGAACTGGCTA
Source organism: Anomaloglossus baeobatrachus (assembly GCF_048569485.1). Lineage (NCBI taxonomy): Eukaryota > Metazoa > Chordata > Amphibia > Anura > Aromobatidae > Anomaloglossus > Anomaloglossus baeobatrachus. The sequence goes on along the minus strand of NC_134353.1, from coordinate 807,791,785 downwards.
GTCCGACACCTCTCCTGGCGGGCTTCTTTCTACACAATTTTGGGTGATTGACAGAGCTCATTTTATGAAAACACATGAGAGAAACTTGTCAATTGGTGGCAGATTATTCAGAGAAAAACATAGTCACCGACCAGCTCTTAGAACCACCATATTTTCTCTGAAACACCAGTACAATTGTGCAGCTGGGCATTGATTCTGTCACGCAAGGTACGAGGAAGTACCAAGCACATGGTAAAAGGGAAACCATATGTCTAGGGAAAGGGAAGATGGTGATCCCTGACCGAACCTACTGCTGGTAACTGGGGGTCTTCACCACCCTAGATAGGTTCTGCACCAATGCGCCGAGCCAGATACCTGACCCTAGCTATCTCTAGTGCTGGACCCTAAATAGGGAATGGATGGGATGAGCGCTTCATCAACCCCACTAATCTATAGAAGACACAAGGGGGACACACAGGGGGTAAAGGATGAACTGCTTATCATTAGATGACTCAGGCAGAAGTTCAGCTGAGTTTTCAGCAATGATACCACAGAGGAGTACAAACCACATGCTTGAAACTTCAGTTTGAAGGAACTGAAAATATCACCAACACAGTCCAAAGGAAGAAAGGGGTATTTAAACAACAAGGGAATACTAACAATCAACAGCTGGGTGGAAGGCGAGATTCTTCTGGGTCCAAAAGGGAGAGAGATGAATCCAGCAGGAAGGTTACCTATACCAATGAATACTTACAGCAGGAACAATGGAAAGTCAGGGAGTATTCTGTGCAGCCAGGCGCTGTGACCTTCTATAGCCAGAAACCACATGACTGTCACATGTGACATACCCGTGACAGATTCGTGCTGTCCGTGAATTTGGCAAAATGTGAAACCCAACATATGTCAATGGGGTCTAACTTTATTTTGATATCACCAAGGTAAAAAGGAAATTTGCTAGGATGCTCTACAGCTTTGGTTGCAGTCATGGCTAGTGGAATTAGCCTCGCACTAGCTACATATATACTGAAGAATTGGAAGTCAGAAAAGATGCTACTTCTATTTTAAGTGAAAAGATAGTAGGATTGAAAGAACACTAGTAATCTGCAGAAAAGAAGCACGATATTAATGGATTACATACTGTATGCATTACCAAAAAGACATTTTAACCTCTAAGGGACCAGGCCACATTTTTCAAATCTGATCAGTGTCACCTTATGTGGCAATAACTCTGGAATGTTTCAATGTATCTCAGTGATTTTGAGATTTGTTTTTTCCGTGACACATTATATTTTATGAAAATGGTAAGTTTAGGTCAATATGTTTTGCGTTTAGTTATAAAAATAACCAAAATTGACAAAAAAAAATCTAAAAATTAGACATTTCCAAGCTTTGATTAACCCTTTAATCCAGATAGTCACACCACATAAAACAGTTAATAAATAGCATTTACCCATGTCTGCTTTACATCAGCACCATCTGTAAAGTGTGCTTTCATTTTGCTAGGATATTGGAAACTTTAAAATTGTAGCAGTAATTTTTCGTTTTTTCAAAGAAATTTCCAAAACCTATTTCTTAGGGACCTATTCAGTTTTTAAGTGACTTTAGGGACCAATATATTGGAAAATTCCACAAAGTGATACCATTTTAAGAACACGCCGATTCAACATATTCAAAACAATTGTCAGGTAGGTTTTTAACACTTCAACTGCATTACAATTCCATTACAGGAAAAAAAATGTTATTTTTAACGCCTAAATATTGCTTCTTTCTGAACAGGTCAAAATAGTCGGCAGACTCAAAGGGTGCTTTACACGCTGCGGCATCGCTACTGATATATCGTCGGGGTCACGTCGTTAGTGACGCACATTCGGCGCTGGTAGCGACATCGCAGCGTGTGACACCAAGGAGCGATGATCAACGAGCGCAAAAACGTTCAAAAACGGTGATCGTTGACACGTCACTCCTTTCCTTTATATCGCTGCTGCCACAGGTACGATGTTGTTCGTCGTTCCTGCGGCAGCACACATCGCTATGTGTGACACCGCAGGAGCGACGAACATCTCCTTGCCTGCGTCCACCGGCAATGCGGAAGGAAGGAGGTGGGAGGGATGTTACGTCCCGCTCATCTCCGCCCCATGATCTCAGCATGCAGACAGGGTTAAATAGGAGCCACACACTCTAACAACTACCTGATGAGATGTAGTAGTCACTATTGATAACAGTATCTAAGGGTTAAACAGCCGTAGTCTGTGCCATCACTGATCGTGACTGATGGATAAGGGTGTCAGCAGTAGTGTAAAGCTGACAAATGCTGCATTTACATCTATTGAGCGATGCTATTCACTTATATCGCAGGTCAGTTTTAAATCGCAATGATGGTCACTAAGGAGTTAAATTGGAATTGCACTTTCATCCAACTTTGCATAATTCAATACTACAGGTGATTGTAAGAAACGTTATAATGCATCTCATCAGGGATATCAGCTTCTTTCCTCACTTATCAGACACTTCTCATAATCTAATATATAAAGCTGAATGTGTGTGTGTGTATGTATGTATGTGTGTGTGTGTGTGTGTATGTCCGGGATTGGCATCTGCACCGTCGCAGCTACAGCCACAAAATTTTGCACACTCACACGTCTGGACCCCGAGACCGTCATAGGCATGTTGTGAGGCGAAATTTTAACCCCGCACATTCCAATTTACCAATCAATATTGCCCCTATCTACATAATGGGGAAAAAGTGAAACGAAAAGTGTATCCGCACCGTCGCACTTACAATCACGAAATTTTGCACAGACACCTCATGTGACCCAGGGAACGTCGTAGACTATGTTTTGACAGGAAAATTTAACCCCGTGCTTTACAGTTACTCTCCAAAAAACATGCCTTCATTAAAGTAAATGGAGCCTGGAACTACAGGTTATTAGTAGGAGCTGTGATTGGTTGCTATAGGACCAAAAGACATTCATAGTATAAGAAGCTTATATGTGAGGTAACAAGATGTCGGTGGGGAGACGGAAAGAGACAGACAAAGAGACCGACAGAGAGACAGACAGAGAGACAGACAGGGAAAGAGACAGACAGAGACCAACGGTTAAGAGACAGACAGAGACAAACGGCGAAAGAGACAGACAGAGACAGACGGTGAAAGAGACAGACAGAGACAGACCTGGAAAGAGACAGCTGTACAGACAGACATGCAGACAGGGACAGAGACCGGCAGACAGGGAAGGAGGAGACAGCCAGAGAGACAGACAAAGATAGATGGGGAAAGACACAGACCTTGATAGAGACAGATGGGGAAAGAGACAGAGAACTAGAGACAGACAAGGAAAGAGACATACAGAGACAGGCAGACAGGGAAAGAGACAGACAGGAAAAGACACAGAAAGAGACGGGGAGACAGACGGGGAAAGAGACAGACCTGGGAAAGAGACAGACCTAGAAAGAGACAGATGGGGAAAGAAACAGAGAGATAGAGACAGACAAAAAAAGAGACAGACAAAGACAGGCAGATGGAGAAAGAGACAGACGGGGAAAGGGACAGACAGGAAAGAGACAGATGGAGCACATTACTTGGCCAATTTAGTTAAATCTGTGTGGAATATCTATGGTGTTGAAATATAAATATATGTTGTTAAATGCTTCTATTAGCTTAGTTTTTGCCTTTTAATAATTACATTTCTGTCTATTTGTTTTGTGGTTTTTGTGTGCAGAATACATTTTTGTTAATACATTCTATTTTGTTAACAAGTTATTAACCAGGACGAAGCCGGGTAGTACAGCTAGTCCACTATAAAAAAAGGAGCTCAAATCCATCTTGGTCAGAGTAGATGGACTACAGGTGTCATGTGATACATCCCATTGTCCTCTCTGTATGGAGGAAGTGAGGAGGAGAAGGAGGAGGAGTGAGCAGCAGGGAAGGAAACAGACAGAGGTAGACAGAACATGTTGCAGAGATTTGAGACCAGTGTTTTACCTCATATCAGAGGTTGATTCAGAACAACACAGCTGATCTCTGCTGTCTTGCGTGTCACTGCAGTTTGACTCTGTGTTAGTGATGTTTATGTTGTGAACAACCTGACAAAAAGAGCTGGCAACATGCTGTGAATGACGGGAGCCGGTACCACAGTGAGATTCACTAAATTAAGAAATGGGCATAAAATTCTGGTGTTCAGTGGACGAAACCCCAACCGACAGAACAAAACTCCACCAATTAAACAAATTTTTAGGCCCGTTTTGGTAGTGGGTGGGCAAGGTTGTGACACTTTAAGATCATCCTTAATACGTGCTTACCTAGAGTGAACACATATTTAATAATCCAAAAGATCTGTCTCTTTTTGATGATCAGAGTCAAGTGATCCGGATAGAAGTTATCATATTGTCATTGTTTAATAAAGTGGACATTTACAGTATTTCCTATACTATCTTCTGATTTGCCGATGAAAATGTTCTATGGTATGTATAAAGCCTTGGAAAAGTAGTAGATGGATCTTTAAGGGAACTTCCTTCTCATCATTTAAACTTGAGGAGTAAGTGTAGCTCAACAAGTCTGCTAAAAGTTGGATTTTGAGTTACGGTACATCTTAAACAACTGGAAGCTGATTTTTCAATATCTCCTGACACCCCCATACAAATAAATGTTCAATTTGGCCAGCATTTTGTTCTCATCTAGAAGTAGTTACTTGCCAGCAGAATAAAAGGATCCGGTGACTAAATTCAAACCACACAATCATGTTGGGGGAGACCCCCATACACATTAGATGTTGGCCAATAAAACTGAAATCAGCAGATTCAGCTACTTTTTATCAAACATGTATGGTGGCACTTGCTTATAGCGTAGTAATGTTATATCTAAATATGCCTAATGAATAGTACTGAAGTATTTAGGTTGGACCCTCTCGGGCACCGATAAAACCTCTGCCCATGCCATGGCTCAGAAGATATCAGCATTATCAAGTAACCAATAGCCTTGAGTGTGCAGAATATCCTGCGAACAACAAGGTGTCATATTGTGATTTGCAAAGACTTTCTGCCATATATAGCAGGTGCAAAATGAAGTTCACCCTTCCTGTGTCACGTGGGTATATACTGTATCAAGTATTTTGAAGACATCGAGCAGCATAAATAAGAATGTGCACACGGATGGCATCGAATCAGTGGTCTACAACTAATTTATTCTACATGCCTGTCGAAACCATTCTTTTTTTCTAACATTTGCTCAGTCTTCCATGTTGCACTGAATACATCTCACATTGTAAAGCCAGTAGTGAATGTCTTACCCTTTCATGGTCTGAATCATCAGCAAGAAGAAAATGATCACAGTCTTATGCATATATCAGTAATGCCATTGCAAATATACAAAATATATTCATGGCATTGTTTAGTATTCTTTGTTACCAGATGTATTTCAAATTAAAAAGCGCATTCAATGAAGTTATAAATGAGTCACATTTGAATGGAGGCTCACAACCTTCTTTCCTACTGAATAACTAACATTTTGTTTTAATTCCTAATTCATATAAATGTTATTTTGCAGTGAACTTATAACAAGAACATTGGATATTTAGAATATGCTGGAAATAGTATTGCTTCAACTTTTTCCTAATTGAAGGGATTTTTCATGACTGTAATACAGGTGACCTAACCTTACGATAGGTCATCGAGATCAGATAAGTCAATGTCCAGCTTCAGGCACCAGACCAGAACGGTCTCTCTCTAAATTAACCACTATTGCTATCAAAGGTATTGCTGCCCTCTCGCATACAAGTAAATGGAACCGTGGTGGAACGGTGGCTCAGTGGTTAGCAGTACAGTCTTGCAACGTTTGGGTCCTGGCTTGTGTACACACTGTACATTAACAGAAAGATGCTAATCAGTGGTCAGTGGTGTGGGTTGGGTTATACAGAACTCACTATTCTGATCTTGTCACGCGGTGACTAACAGGGTTTAAAAGGAGCCAAGAAAACTCCCAGCAGGTGACACAACACATTGAGTACACAGGGTTCACAAAACAATGAAGGCTCCTGCTGCTAGGGAGTGAAGTGAAGGGACACCTCTTGAACTTGCCTCAAGTTGTTACCTGAGCTCCCTAGTGTCCCTATACAGGTTCTTTCAACCTAACGCTGACCACATTCCTAAGCCCTTGATAGCTCTACACTCACCCTTACTAGTAAGCAGGCTGACAAGATCACTAGTCTCACCACTACAATACAGAAACACAAGGGTAGGAAAACAGACGGGGAAATAGACATGAAAAGGAAAAATACTCCAAGCAGCTTCAGTGCAGCTAACACCACAGCCACACCCAACAAGACAAACTACTTCTAGAGCCAGCTCTTTCCAGGGTGCATCATGCACCCTACTATTGCTGGGTGCATGACGCATCCTACGTCATGCACATAGGCCAGTATTGAGGTCCGGGCATGCCCACTACAATACAATAAAGTACTTTGATCTGCCCTGCCTTTACATTCTACACAGCGGCCTGGGTTCTTATATACAGCATGTTAGAATGCTGTATATAAGAGCCCATTGGTGGTGGCCGCAGCTTATAGTCACCAAATCTGGTGACAGGTTCCCTCTAATTGTTGTCTAGGTTACCGGCCACCACAATATCACCAGTGTCCAACTAAGCATAGCCGATACAAGCTCTTTTTCATAGCGCTGTAAGCGCTGATCTGAAGCTGGCCGGATTGTCGGAGCACACTATCCAGCCAGCGTTAGTGTCACTATAGTCATCAAATGCTGCAGAGCAAAGCTTTCAGGATAGAAGACTGCAATGCAACCTGCCACTGGTCCGATCTGTCAATCTTTAGGACCACACCCCATCCCCTAGCACCCAGGAAGTGAGGAGGTGGTGGAGAGGAGAGCTCCTGAGCAGGAAACATGGGAAAATCCATTTAAGCAAATACATCTTTCTGCTGTATTACAACAAGCCATATTTTCATGTGTGAGGCTGCCCATAATAAATCACCAATTTACTAGAGTAGGTGGCAAGTTTACTTAATATGAAAATGTACATATCTTCCTCTTGTGATATTATAGCACTATTCAAACATTAAACTCCTCTATTAAAATAATATTTTTTTATCAGCTTAAAACAGAATGTACATTAGAATCGTTACATTATTTAGTCCAAATAGAGCAAACAGCTAATAAGTAAAGTATTTATCTATCCATTCATCTCACAGGCCTGAACTAAGCTAATTATATTACACAAATTGATTTTATTGAATTGGCTTACAGAGCTAGCTGAATTCCAAGATATTTATTTTATGCAAACTGAACACATTCACGTTTATGAAAAAATGCATTCAATCAAGTTTACCCTGTGTTAATAATTTCATTTACTGTAAAACCTCATTTCCGTGGCTGCTCATTGTGTATGGGTCTTTTAAAATTTGGTGACGTTCTCACGGTATTTTGCAGAGGATTACTGAGATTTACAGATTACATACTGACATTTTTAACTAGCCTCATAATTTCTTTCACTTATTGAAAATTTTCATTTTCACGTATTTGAAAAAACTCTACATTTGGCAAGTTTTGCCTGGATCATTGTTACTAACTGTTACTCAAGGTCAGACTATTTAGTTAGCACATTGGGCACAAGCTCTGGGGCCTCCACCACTTCGGGGACTTATGTGGTCTCCACAATTGTATACTAAAAATTATTCAGTGATTTCATAGAAGAGAAGTTGCATTCATACATGAGACTGGCTTGTTTAAAGCCTGAGAAGGTTGTTGATTTGGTTTTCTCCATAATTTTTATTGACTTGACGGATGCCATAGCAGATAAATTGGAGTCTAGTTCTGGGTCCCAGAGGACAAATGGGACCCTCCTATATTTTAAACTGCTTTTTCCAATTTCAGAGTAAGGCTTTAGGGTGCTTTACACGCTGCGACATCGCTAGCGATAGCTAGCGATGTTGTGCGCGATAGCACCCGCCCCCGTCGCTCATGCGACATTGGGTGCTCGCTGCCGTAGTTAACATTATTGCTACGGCAGCGTCACACGCACATACCTTGTCAGCGACGTCGCTGTGACTGCCGAACAATCCCTCCCTCAAGGGGGAGGTGCGTTTGGCATCATAGCGACGTCACTGGGCATCACTAAGCGGCCGGCCAATAGAAGCGGAGGGGCGGAGATGAGCGGGACGTAACATCCTGCCCACCTCCTTCCTTCCGCATTGCCGGTGGACGCAGGTAAGAAGATTTTCGTCATTCCTGCGGTGTCACACATAGCGATGTGTGATGCCGCAGGAACGACGAACAACATTGTACCTATGGCAGCAGTGATATTAAGGAAAGGAGCGACGTTTCAATGATCGCCGATTTTTGACGTTTTTGCGCTCGTTGATCGTCGCTCCCTGGTGTCACACGCTGCGATGACGCTACCGGCGCCGGATGTGCGTCACTAACGACGTGACCCTGACGATATATCAGTAGCGATGTCGCAGTGTGTAAAGCACCCTTATGTCCACACATTGCATCTCTGTGGTGACCACAAAACTACACGTTCTTGACCCAAAAAAAAATGCCCTCGCGGCAAAAATGCATCTAAAAAATGCAACCAGTTTTTGCCGCGGTTTTTGTCCACAGCGTTTTTTTAAGTGAAATCTATGCCTGGAAGGGCTCAAAAATGCAGAAAGAATTGACATGCTGAATCTTTGTGGTCACCACAAAAATGCAACCAAAAAAAGCTGCAACTTGCGGACAGAAAAACTGAAATCTCATACACTTTGCTGGGGAAGGAAATGCATGCAGTTTGTCGACCAAAACTGCACCCAAAAATGTGAAAAACGCACTGTGCGCATGAGGCCTAACTTGGCCTCAAAAACATTTTGTATGAAAATTAGAAAATTAGCATTACCCATCTACTGCTGGTCCAGAGCCAGAGCCCTACCACCGTTCTAGTCTTTGTGAACATGGCTGTATGGATGATGTTCCATCCACATCATGTGACCACTGCAGCCAATCAGCACCACACTGCTGAACCAGTGATCAGCTGCAGTGGTCACATGCTGTAGACAGGATGTCACTAATGCAGCAATGTCAACAAAGACCAGTGTGGACCAGACGAGATGAGGACACTGCAATGGTCGTAGGTAAGTAACAATGATATTCTTATTTTGATGCAGATCATACCTTTGGGCATTCTAACTGGGAAACTGGACAACCTTTTAAATCTGGCCTTGATTTCCCTGCTTTCCAGTAGCAGACCTAGTTTGTAAAAAAAATATGTACCGTATTCTCTCGTACCTTAGATGAACCACTAAATAAACATATCTTTTCCCATACTGACATGTCAATTTATCTTAAGAAAGGTTCTCTTATGGAACCGAGACATTGCCACATGGGCTAATGAAAAGTCCTTTGCATTTTTTTCATATCCAATTGGTGTGCTGCTTTTTTTTCCTATACATGTCATATTGGAACAAAAGGATATGTGTCTAAAAGCTTTACACATGCATTATAGTATTCTGGCGCTGCTTCACTATATTTTTCTAGATAAAAATAAATGGATGTTTCATTGACATTTTTGTGTATATTTAAAGTGGCTGTCTCATTATTTCAAAAAAAGTAAAATTGCAAAGTGCTTGTAAAAATGATAAACTTTGCAATTCAGCTCTTACTGAAATTCCTCTTCATTCTCAAGAACGGAAGGATTTTTAATTATTTTCTGTATTGTTTATTATCTAGGTTTTTGGCCATATATGCAGTCTATCGGCAGTGGCTGGTCTGCTAGGGAAAAAGTGCTTTTAGCAGTTTTGCTATATGAAGCTGTCTGGAACTCTGCATCCGGCCAGCTTCACGGTCACATTTTTTCCCCGATGCTGCAGAGGCTAGTCTACCTTTGCTTACAGGATCAGAGAGCATACAGTTTGAACCAGTATAGCATGATGATGCTGCTGATCTGTGTTGTCAATCAGGAGTACAGCATACCTCCGGCAACCAGGAAGCTGATAGGCTAGGGATTGATGCTCTCTTTTTCAAGAAGATAATAAAAACATTGAAATAATTTTCTAATTGAAATATGTAACATGTACAATAATATGCAATACAACGAATTAAAAAGGTTATCTGGGACTTTTACTATTTTTGTATATGGGGGCTAAGAATAAACAGGCAGGTAGTTGTTAACTACCTGCCTGTTCTGCCCTGTCTCTGCTGACTCAGAGCTGTAACGGACTGCTCCTATCAGAGATTCTGCAACTTCTGCAACTTCACATCGACGTAGCAGCTCCTTCTCTTCTGCTCTGTTCTGTTGATTGTGCCTCTCTGCTGATGTCATGCAGATTAGTAAAAATGAGAGAACAGTTGGAATTTCGCTTTGCTGGCAGCAAATAAACTGAACCTCCATGTGTCCGAACTTGGCCCGAGGAGGTTCGGAAACACTGATTGGCAGTTTCAGTCTCTACCCATATAGAGCCAGCCATAATCAGAATACTTCCAGGGGAGGGTGGGCTGGCTTTTTCAATTTTTTTTCGTTACACACCACATGGGATCATGCAGTTGTTACCCCCAGTCTGCGCTGTTCAAACACTGCAAGCGCCTTGCACAGGGCTGGGCACCGAGCATACCTGAGCACAACGTTGCTTGTGCGAGTTCAGTTCGCACGTAAAGCATTTGAATTCCAAACCCTGTTTTTTTAAGTTGGTGTTCAATTCAAAAAATGAACATTGGGTTCGCTTATCTCTACTGATTAGCAGCCGGTTCCCTGCTGCCTAAGGGGTGCTTCACACACAGCGAGCTCACTGCCGAGATCGCTGCTGAGTCACGCTTTTTGTGACGCAGCAGTGACCTCATTAGCGATCTCGCTGTGTGTGACAATGAGCAGCGATCTGGCCCCTGCTGCGAGATCGCTGCTCGTTACACACAGCCCTGGTTCGTTTTCTTCAAAGGCGCTCTCCCACTGTGACACACAGATCGCTGTGTGTGACAGCGAGAGAGCGACAAATGAAGCGAGCAGGGAGCAGGAGCCGGCGTCTGACAGCTGAGGTAAAGCTTGTAACCAACATAAACATCGGGTAACCAAGGTGGTTACCCGATATTTACCTTAGTTACCAGCCTCTGCAGCTCTCACGCTGCCTGTGCTGCCGGCTCCGGCTCTCTGCACATGTAGCTGCTGTACACATCGGGTTAATTAACCCGATGTGTACAGCAGCTAGGAGAGCAAGGAGCCAGCGCTAAGCAGTGTGCGCGGCTCCCTGCTCTCTGCACATGTAGCTGCATTTACACATCGGGTTAATTAACCCGATGTGTACTGTAGCTAGGAGAGCAAGGAGCCAGCGCTCAGTGTGCGCGGCTCCCTGCTCCCTGCACACACAGCTAAGCGGTGTGCGCTGGTAACTAATGTAAACATCGGGTAACCATACCCGATGTTTACCTTCGTTACCAGTCTCCGCAGCTTCCAGACGGCGGCTCCGTGCAAGCGCAGCGTCACTTGCACGTCGCTGCTGGCTGGGTGCTGTTCACTGGTCGCTGGTGAGATCTGCCTGTTTGACAGCTCACCAGCGACCATGTAGCGATGCAGCAGCGATCCTGACCAGATCAGATCGCTGGTCGGATCGCTGCTGCATCGCTAAGTGTGAAGGTACCCTTACTGTGGGGAGCTGGCTGTATAAGAGCAAGACATCTGCAATGACAACTCATCGAACGAGGAGACCAGAAAAGAAGGTGCTGCTCTGTTAATGAATGATGAAATGAATGAGAGAAATCGCCATCGTTTCCGTGAATAGGGAGATAGTTAGCAGCTACCTAACTGTTAGATTTTAGCCCCTTAAACAAAAATGTTAAAAGCCCTGGATATCCCCTTTAAAGTAAGTACCTCAGCTATGGAAACATTCTATCAGAATATGACTGGTCTCGTATTTAGCATCTAAATGTGGGTCTATTTGCTGAAACCACCAGAGGTCAACTGACAATGGCAGAAAAAGAGGCAATGTATTCAAATGAGTGGGTAACCATCGTATATATGGTCATAATAAAGGCATCCAAAGTAAGAGCCATGCTTTCCAGTAAATTTTGGATATGGCTAACAGTGGACTCCTCTCTTTACTTATGTCCATTTGTCCTATCCCAAAAGGGACAACTCTGACAAAGCTGTAATTTAACTGTTAAATCTTTAATAGTTTTAATATAAGTGTAGTACGTAAAAAGATTAAAAAGCAAAGTCCGTACCTTATTCATAATTATTGTAATTTTTTTCTAAACCACATATTAAATAATCAGGAAACTTAGTTATATAATGATGTGGTTTGGTTTCTGGACTTTATTCTAATAACAAAATGTATTGTTATTATTGCTGTGCTGTCAGAACAGCCTTTGGTGTTCAGAGGAAGTTAGAGCTTAATGACGCATCAAGCCACAACTCTCCGGCTTGGAAGCATCTTCATGTATTGGTTCCCCCTTGAATTTCTTTACAACATGATGTCAATATGAAGATATAACATTAAAAAGGCAGAGAATTGAGGGCTTTACAACAGTATTAATATTTTGCTTAATGATCTTAATTTCTGCTACCAAAGGAATCAAGACAGCAGGCACTTCACGCAGGTGGCAATCTTGAAGGAAAGTATAATTCCATCTGGAAGACCATGAGGGGATTTTATAAGCTAAATGAAACCATATGCAAACTTGCCAAATCTTTTCCCACTCCAAGAATAAGATATGAGGAAAAATAGTTTGAAAAATATTTCAAGTTTGTTTCTTCACTCAATCTTTTTGTAATTATTCAATTTTTGTAATCAACTAGTACTATACAGATGTCAGAAGATGACAGTAGAATGAGACAGATACAGGTCATTGCTCAATACTAACTATATGGGTGAAGTCCGTGACTATATGATCAAAAAACTGGAAAATAATAAGCCCAATTACAAAATATTGCTAAATTGTACATGGTGATAGCATAGTTAGTCGTAAGCTTTCCATATATGTCCGAATTTGTAACAATCCCATCAAATTAAGGGATTTTTCAGGTCCGGTAGTAGTTGGAGTGACAGCCAAATACATACGTAGTCAGTCCTGTCAGATTTTGGGGCATTTCCAGGTGAGACTGAAAGCTGCACTTAAACATCCCTACTTATATATTTGGAATTATATAAAAGAATTGTTTTTGATGAAAAAACAGTAATGTAACAAAGTGGGTGTTAAGACATCTAATATTGATGACTTATCAAAATCAGATTAATTTTAATCAGATTACACCTGTCCAACAGTGGAGGTCAGGTGTAGTCATTGAAAAGAGCTGCACAAAGAGTGCCATGTAAGGGGGATGTCATGCCTCGGCTTTGGTCCGGCAGCCTCCTGTGCTGTGGTCCGTTTCTCTTTCCACTGAGCCACAGTTGGTTTTGGTTACTGTCTTGGTTCTGAACATTTTGTCTCTGTGTGGAAACTTTGTGTGTTCATTGCCTTTCTGCCAACAAATGTTTTCTATGCTGTAATTTAGTCTGCTCTATCACCCGGCGGGTGTAACTATTTAAATCTTCCCGGGGTTTCCATTTTCTGCTGGTGATATTTCTGATATTGGACCTTGCTTGGAACTATAAACTGTTAAGGGTGCTTTACGCGCTGTGACATCACTAGCGATTGCTAGCGATGTCGAGCGCGATAGCACCCGCCCCCGTCGTACGTGCAACATTTGGTGATCGCTGCCGTAGTGAACATTATCGCTACAGCAACGTCACACGCACATACCTGTGCAGCAACGTCGCTGTGACGGCCGAACAATCTCTCCCTTAAGGGGGAGGCGAGTTCGGCGTCACAGCGACGTCACCGCAACGTAACTAAGCGGCCGGCCAATAGAAGCGGAGGGGCGGAGATAAGCGGGACATAACATCCCGCCCACATCCTTCCTTCCTCTTTGCCGGTGGAGGCAGGTAAGGAGATGTTCGTCGCTCCTGCGGTGTCACACATAGCGATGTGTGGTGCCGCAGGACCGACGAACAACATCGTACCGGCAGCAACGATATTAAGGAAATGAGCGACGTGTCAACAAGCAACGATTTTTCACGTTTTTGTGCTCGTTGATCGTTGCTCATTTGTGTTACACGCTGCGATGTCGGTAACGGCGCCGGATGTGCGTCACTACCGACATGACCCCAACGATATATCGTTACCAATATCGCAGCGTGTAAAGCCCCCTTAAGTCTTGTGTTTCTTCTGGCAGACTTTTGATTTACCTTATTTTACTTTGCACCTTCCCCTGGATTCTTAAGGAGGTATACGGAACCCCGGATGGCTGCTTAGAAAGTAAAGGTCCGAGTGGTCATCTAAATCATCCAGTTAAGGTTGTTTCAATCTGCACAGGAGCCTTTAGGGTCTGCGCAGCCGGAACCTCTAGTCTGTACATGAATCAGGCTGGTCAGGTGTAGTAGTCTTAAGCAAGACCTTATTTTCTGTTATTTACCACATGTGCATTTTAGTGCACATAACAGGGGACTAATAGCATTATACTATAATATCACGCCTAATAAATGGAATGGTTTAGTAACTGCCAAACTACTGGTACATTACTTAATTTTAACAAACAAGGCAAATTTACTTATTTGCCCCTTTTTTCAGACCCAAGGCTATTCTTGCCCACTTTTAAGCTAATCATACACAGTAGATATATATTGACAGAACATAGCCACATGATCAGCCCCTATTGAAAGCATAAGTACCCAGGAGCTATATGTGGTTTACAGGCCCATGATGATTGGTTTGCAGCTGTCTGCCAGATTAGTGCATTAGTGGCATGTCTAACATACAGATATGAAGAATAGGTCTCCAGATGGTGAATTATCTGAGTATATATCCACTGGCTGCAAACGGGGAGGTGAGATAAATATGTCTGACTGCAGATAGAGTGATATTGTCAGTAAGAGAGATAAGTGTGATTGATGTAAGAATGATGAATAGGGGTAAAGTGGGTACTTCCGGATATATCTTGCCTATAGGGGAAGGGGCACAAGGTCAACAAGTGCTATTTGTGGGGAAGTAGTAGATGTCATTATACCAGGTTCTCGGTGTCACTATTGTAAGGTGAGCAGGCACTTAATGTGGCTCATAACCATCTTTTAGAGATCAATGTGGCTCTCACAGTGAGAAAGGTTGGGGACCACTTATCTAATGTGTTTGGAGGTCTCACTAATTCCTACAGTAGATATTGGGATGGTAAGCAGTTGGGTTTTAACTCGCTGAATCATTTGTTCTTAGAGAAACAAGACTCGCCTTTTCTTACTAAGAACATATGAATGTACATGAGGGAGTCGAGAAAGATAGCTGTTATCCAAAAGAGTGCTCTGCCAGTAGATATATAATGTATATAGCCATTATGTGTAATGCTATGGCTAAAATCCTAAATTAACGAATTTGGCCACAACTGTCATATCATACGGTCTGGATCATCTTAGACATATTTGGAGATTCTCTCATCAGATAGTAAGGTAGATTGTAATAATATTGTAAGTTCATATAATGAAGGCAGTGATCACTGATCTGTAAATGTTAGACACAACTATCCACATAGAGTTGAGTGGTATGACAGTGTTGTTGTACATTGATGACCCCTATGGTGCAATAACTCCAAGGCAAAAGTAAAACTGAAGAATGTTAGTTCAGCTAGCCTGTAACGTCACTTGATGTTTAAATTGTCTATTCAGTTAACCTTTTCACCATGTCTCACATCCTTCTGGCAGGAATGACAAGTGAACTCCTGTCCTTGGACTGTATAGAGCTTTAGGTCACGAGTGTCATGTCAGACAAGCAGATGAAAAGACCTCCTGCTTGGTAATGAGAAGCATGTCATCATTCAGAAAGCACCAGATCATTGTTGATTCCTCGGGTCAGAATTGGAGGCCACAGCTCACCAGAGCCAAGGACCAAGCTTCAGTCAATTTGTATTCCCCAAATAGTACACAGAGTGCTTACACTTTACCAATGGCCATTAAAATAGGATCTGTGTGACATAAAACAAAGTTTGATTTCTCCCGTATAGCCAAAAGCTCAGCTGAGTTCATGTCTGATACAGATGGAAGCTCTTTTTTTTTAATCAAGAGTTTAAATTACAAAATGCAAAACCTTCCAAGCTAAATACATTACTGGGGAAATAGGATCTGCATTACTAAAATATGTTCAATCATCCAATATAACCCCAGTACTTTGTTTAGAACATTGATTTGAGTACAAAAAGGCCAAATCTTATAGTCTTCATTGGTGGTGTAAATTCAGCTCTGTTTTGTTAACCCATTCCAGTTGGCCACTTTTCCTTTTTCCTCTTTTATTTTCTTTGTCTTTTTCTAAGAAGCATATCTTTTTGATTTTTTTTTTACATAGCGGAATGAGCTGTAGTTTTGAATAACACCATTCATTTTACCATATAATGCACTGGAATCAGATTAAAAAAAAAAATCAAATCATCGGCATGGAAAGGATGAAAACAAAGTGCAATCATGCCCTGTTTTTGAAGGGTTTCATTGATGTTCAGTGTGTGGAAAAATATCTTGGGACACACTTTTTTTTCCCAAAAATTTGGGCGGAAAATGAGGGGTGTGTCTTATAACCCAAATGTATCATACCGGGAACTGGTGGAGAGGGGTAGCAGGTGGCAGGGACAATGCTATGGTCACTGAGCTGAGACTGCGAGTGTTGTGCTGCAGTGGCTATGCTGGGACTGGAGGCGCTGTTCTGGAGTGTCTGTGTGGAAGCTGTGGGCGCTGTGATGCGGTGGCTGTGCTTGGGCTGCGGGCGCTGTGCTGCGGTGGCTGTGCTGGGGCTACGGGCGATGTGCAGCAGTGGCTGTGCCAGAGCTGCGGGCACTGTACTGTGGTGGCTGTGCTTGGGATGCATACATTGTGCTCTGTTGGCAGTGCTGGGGCTGCGGGCACTGTGCTTCGGTGGCTGTGCTGGGGCTACGGGCGCTGTGCTGCAGTGGCTGTGCTGGGGTTGGTGTGCTGCGGGCTTCAAATAATGGCGCCCAGAGTCGGTGCGTGTGCAGATGGAGCTTCCGGATCAAGATCTCATCTGCGCACGCGCTGTCTTCGGCCCATTGATCTCCCAGCAGTGCACTTAAGGAAAATGGCGTCCGGAGGTGGCACGTGCGCAGATGAGATCTCGGCATGTCATTGAGCTGATAGCACACGCGCCGACTCCGGGTGCCATTTCTTTGAAGGCTGCACCGCCGACAGTTTCTGGATGTTGCTTACCTCAGAGCGCCCCCAGCGAGCATCTGGGACACCCGCCGCACCACCTGCAGCATCTCCCTGCTCCACCACCGCTCTTGCCTCCTGTGACCCCGCTCCACCACCTCTGCCACCCCCCATCAGGTAAGACACCACCAGATTATAAGACGGACACCCCCCTTTTTTTTAACTTTTTTTTCTCTAAATTTGGGGGTACATCTTATAATCTGGTGCTTCTTCTAAACTAAAAAATAAGGCATATTTTTGTTTATAGACAGTATTTTAGTAATTTAAAGATAAGTGCAAATAAAGTTTAGCTTAAGTTCTGATACATGAGGGTTTTTTATATGTGGCAAGTTGTAGGGTTTATTTGTATCATTGTGGATTATGTACTTCGGTTTGATCAAAAAGTATTTTGGGGGTAAATGTTAACCTTGGTGTTTTTTGCCTTTTTTATACCACTTATGGTATGGGTTAAATTATTATTTTTTAATGATCATACATTTATGGATATGTTGTTACTGAATACAGTGCATTCTTTTTATTGTTTTTTTTTATTATTATTTCTTTACTTTAAGTTGGGAAAAATAGGATAATTTAAATGCATATTTTATATTTTTAAAACTTAAAAAACATTTTTAAAATCACTTTCTTTCTAGTCTCTTTGTAGTGCTTGCACCTGAGATTGTTTGATTGCCTGTAGTATATACTGCAATACTTCAATATTGCAGGATATAGAAATAATAACATCTCCTATGAAGTCTGATGCCCATGGCTGTGTATCAATATGATGACGCCACTGCCATGGCATCCCATCGACATCCTATTGGCATCCCACGATTACTCCACATTGAGAGAGGAAAATTGTGTGCTGCAATGCGGAGAGTCACACCATTTAACACTATGAAAATGCTGATGTCAGTGAGTCCGCTCCATACATCCAATACCATGTGAGTGACGAACATGAATCATATATGTTTGAAGGGGGGTAAATAAGTAATGGTGTGTCAATTATTTCACTATCTAGCCATCTATATATCTGTATATCTGTCTATTTATCTACAGCATATATATTTCTTTCTTTCTACCTACCTGTATTTATCTGTCGGTGTAGTTATTGATTAATCAATCTGTTTTGTATCTATCTACCATCCAACTAAACAAAAAAAATTCAACTCTTAGCAAAAAAAAAACTATTATTCTTTTTGGCTTTATTAGTGTACCAGTATTAAATAACTCGCTATTAAAAGGAACTTGTCATGTTAAAAAAAACGCTATGAACGTGCAGATATGTTGATGATCTGCAGGTTAATAGTGTTCTGAACCTGCCCGGTGCCCAAACTGACAGCCCTGCTGCTGGGAGGACATTTTGTTCCTCCCGGCATAATTCAGCTTCCAGTAATCGGGGTAGGGCTGATGCAGGTTCAGTCACCACTCAGCGGTGACTAAACCCGCACACGCACCACTCTTCCAATAACTGGCAGCGTTAAAGCTAATTTCCTCTCGGCAGCAGGGCTCTAATTGTAGGTGCCCAGCAGGGTCAAGACGCTATTCCTCCCAGCAGTGTTCGGCTTACAGTCATCAGGGTGGGGCTGATGCAGGTTCAGTCACCACTCAGTGTATAGTCAGCAGTGGCTGTAACCGCATCCCCAGCACTGATTGACAAATGGCTCTAATGCAAATGCGGCTGTTAGTTAGTACTGGGGTGCAGTTACAGCAGATATCCACTCAGTGGTGATTGAAGCCGCACCAGCACCACTCTTCCAATGACTAGAAGCATTAAAGTATATTTCCTCTCGGCACCGAGGCTCTCAGTGGAGGCACTGGGCAGGTTCAGGACGCTATTCCTCCCGGCAGCATTTGCTTTCCAGTCCTCAGGATGATTCTGGTGTAGGTTCAGTCACCACCACCATCAGTGTATAGTCAGCAGTAGCTGTAACCACGTTCCCGGCACTGAATGACAGATGGCTCTATTGCAAAGGCGGCTGTCAGTTAGTGCCGGGGGTGCAGTTACAGTTGACATACACTATACACTGAGCGGTGACTAAACCCGCACCAATGCCACTCTTCAAATGACTAGAAGCGTTAAAGATTTCCTCCCGGCGGCGGGGCTCTCAGTGGAGGCGATGGGCAGGTTCAGAATGCTATTAACCTGCAGATTAAGCCCATAACTGCACATTAATAGCATTTTTTCACAACAAGTTCCTTTTAAACTATATCCATTTACAAGTAAAATATATCTTTGTACCGTGTTAGCCAGTAGAGATAAAAAAATTGTTTAAAAGAACAGAGAGTCCTCAGTGGTTGATACCTTTTAATGGCTAACTGAAAAGATGGTAATAATTGCAAGCTTTCAAGACTACTCAGGTCTCTTCATCAGGCATGGTATAACACAAAATCTGAAGAGTCACAACTCTTGACTCTTCAGATTTTGTGTTATACCATGCCTGATGAAGAGAGCTGAGCAGTCTCGAAAGCTTGCAATTATTACCATCTTTTCAGTTAGCCATTAAAAGGTATCAACCACTGAGGACTCTCTGTTCTTTTAAACAATTTATCCATTTACATACATTTTGTAAACTAAAATTAAACAACCAGCCAGACAATGGAAAGATGAAATGTTCCCCTTTCACTTCGCTTTCTAGGATTCACTTCACTTTAGGACATGGTCACATATGGAGATCAATCCCATCACATGTGACAGTCACAGAATTTTCTGCATTAATCCTTTGCAGGAACACGATCTAAGGAAACTATTCTTCTGCACAAATGGCTAGGTGAATCTTATATTGTCACATTAAGGGCCCATTATGCATCTTTTCTATGGTGCTTCTTATTCAAATTCTATAGGCAGTGCAAAGGTAACTAAATAAAAACATGTTATAAATTCAAAATATGAATTGGAGGGATTATACTTTATATTTCATCTTTGAATTGGAACTGATAAATAGCTGCGAATGGAAATTCTATTTTCCTGCATTCCTAATTTTACAGCTCCTCCAGGTATCCTCATTGTTCGAGTGCTGCTCTCCTAAGGTCCTTGTGACGACCCTTCCACTCTTCAGTCTCCACTGCCAATACCTTCCTAGGGATTATTGATGAGAATCCCAGTTTCTATCTAAATCCAGATCTTGTAATAATAAGTTAGTGAAGGGCATTAAGGATGTGGCCATGAATGAAGATGGTGAGATCAGTCGTCCTGCATCTTTAAAAAGAGATATCACGGATACGGTCATTGATTAAACATTCGCTTTACTCTGTAAAGGGACTTTTGTAAAGAGCTTTTAATAGTTCTCCTTTAAATGATATATAATGCAGTGCTTTGTAACTGTAACTAAAACACCTCCGCTGACTAATAAATGAATACTCCGCAACATCAAAAACGGAATTACAACTAAATTGAAACGTTCAAGATTTCAGTTACTCGGCACAAATAATGTTCGCTCCACTGGCTAAAATGAGTTTCCTTAGGCTTTTCTATTGTGCTTTGTCTGCGTTCATGAATATCCATATTTTGAGAGATTTGCTTGTAACATGGCTCATACATCCATCCTGGGCCTCTTAAACTCTGCTTTATTTACAGTAGTGAAATCACATTCTCACAAGCTGTGTAATTTCTAGTAGTAAACTGACTTTGCAGCCGGGTAATACAGATGTGTCTCAATGGTCCATTTTTTATTCTACAGTTTAAAAAGTTAAGGGCCTATTTATAAGTGTGGAGAACAAAAACCATATGCCACAGAAAAGTACCGTACGATGTGTTTTCTATAAAAGTTTTCACTTGAAGCGTTACACACATAAATAAGAACCAGTAATACTTTCCACACTTTAAAATAGCTTTTACATGTCACCTACAGTACTATTCTATAAAAGAATATATCGAAGTCTAGCTATCTAGCTCTGTCAATGAGACCTGTGCGTTTTATTATTGCAATATATAAATTCACAAGTATTACAATAAGGCTGGATTCACATGATGGTATGGCACCGATGCGAGGGCATTGGACATGATATGCTAAAGACCCTCGGCTCAGGCTCTGCTGCGAGCATGAGCCAAGTGTCATCCAACTGTGACTGCGGTCGGATCACAGCTGTGGAGGAGAGGGAGGGACTAATACTCCCATCTCCTCCATTGTCAGCTGACATGATTATTGCACTGCACTTGGATGTCATCTTAGTGCAGTACAATGCTTCACTTGCATCCATAGACTTGTATGGGTGCGAGTGACACGGCTCTCTCTGAAAATCGCAGCATGCTGTGATTTTTCTCTCATCCAGAATCTGGTTGAGGAAAAAGCTGACCACAGAATCTGGTTGAGAAAAAAGCTGACCATCTGTTCTCCCTCATAGAATAATATTGGTATGAGTGCAATACGAGATTCTCTCGCATTGCACTTGTCCGATTCATACGCTTATGTGAGTGTACCCTAATGGTTGAAATTGCAAGTTGCCTCTTAAGAGAAGAAGAGCACTTAGATCTCAGTCTTAGCCTCTCACCTAGCCAAACAGATCTCATACTTTGCACTGACGAGGGGCAATGCCTAAAAAAATTGAAATTCTGGTTTGGCTTATATATCCTATGTCATACAGCAAGGCTCAGTTAAAGGGTCGATATTGATTTTTAGGCTCGCTACTTCCAATAGGTGGCACTCGAGTTCAGTACTCTTCCTCTCTGAAGAGACAATTTGCACATTAAATTTCCCACTGGAGCATGGAAGGCATTTAAGTCTACTTATACCCGCATGCCAGACCTTGTGTCACTTTCCATAAGGAGAGAACGTCCCCCCTTAGATCCCAGTCTTAGCCTCTCACCTAGCCAAACTAAATCTCATACTTTGCACTGACTAGGGGTAATTCACAGAAAAAAGATGTCTGCAAATTGAGATTCTGGTTTGGCTTATATATCCTAACTCATATAACAAGGCTAGTTTAAAGGCTCAATATTGACTTTTAAGATTGCTACTTCTAATAGGTGGGACTAGGGTTCAAGCTCTCTTCCTCTCTGAAGAGGCAATTTGTATAGAAGTCCCAGAGAGGGTTCATTTAACATTTCTACCTTTGGAACCCAGAGACGGGTCGAATGACCTGAAGGATTTTAGCTAACATCCTATAACCATCGTCTTTTGTTCTGTAATTAAGGCCATTACTGTCGCACCACAGGAGGTTGTTGTTTAACAACCTCCTGTGGTGCAACAGTAATGGCCTTAATTACAGTTTGGACTAAGGGTCATTTGACCCTCTTTCGGGACTTCAGGGGAGAGCTCGACATTTCTGGGACTTCTAGTGTTAAGTCTCCTCATACCGGCATGCCAGACCTGATGTCACTCTCCACAAAGGAGAAAACGTCCCCTTTAGACCCCAATAGTAATTGAAAAAAAACAAGTTTAATTTATCTATACAATAGGTTTATTTTAGCTTCTGTATTATTGTTTCAATACCTGGACCTCCAATATTCTACTGAACTGGACTTCAATCACCATAAAATCATATAGAATTGAGTTTGGTCCAGAAATTACAGCCATAATACAGATGCTAGGATAAAAGCAGTCTATAAAATATAGCTGGAAATATGATGATTGTTCACAGCAATACCCATTCCTCAAAGGCTGTGCAATGTGCAAAGATGAATGAATACTTCTTCAATATTCGCATAGGGTGAGAAGTTGTTAGAATTTTCCCACAAGCCTTACGTTAAGTTGCTTATTATTATTTTTCAAAATTAAGAGGACAATATAAAAATATATATCCGATACAACAGCTTTAAAAGGAAATAATCAAATATTTGATTTTTTTTTAACATTCCTAGTAATATTTATGAATAGGTAAATGGCTCAACTTTTGGCTAAGAGCAAATGAAGTATCTGTTCTTATCAGTGGGTTTGGCCTACTCCACGTACAGTGGATACAATAACGCTCTTTGGATGGAAGCGTAAGAGTTATAAAATTATCCTTGCAGTTGACCGTGACCCACAAGCTCAAAGACCACTTGTCACTGTGTGTCTATCACAAGAACTTGTTGGGATGACAGTAACTTATAGGTTTCCTCATGAAAGTTCTTGAGAAGTTACATGTGGTAGTCAGGTTTCGTATCGGGTGCAACATCTTGACTCTTCTCCCTTAGAAAGAGACTTATACTAGACTGGGTCTAAGTTCAACTGGGAAAGCAGCCCAGGTGATATTTGGAGCAAGATGGGTCCTATCCAAGCTTTGGCAAGGGGTAGTCATGTAGTCACAGATCCCAAGCTCTTGCTATGGCCATCTGGTCCAGAGAGGTGGAGAAGTGTTTATTTGGGGCCCTTCTCCTTTTAGAGGAGATAGTGACAGACTACATACTTGTGCAATTTTTGTGTCACCTTTCACATTTTTTGCATAACTGGATAGAGAACTCAATTTTGCACTTTTAAAAAGTTGGTTTCATAGACCAGACAATATTTTTAAGTAGTGCATCATTGAGGACACTCCGATAAGGTACCATGCAACTTCTATAGTGGTATTATGCCATGATGAACATAAGTGAGAATTGAGCTAGTTTTTTACCCATTTTGCTATCTACATCAGAATTTTATATAGTTATATGTATACAAAAGATATTATAACAAATTATGTAGTGATAAACCCATGATTAGATGGCCAGCCCTGTAATTTTGATGAGATTTTTCCTAGGAGCTGAGACTATAGAGACCATGGTTTTCCATTGTCTGGACAAAACTAACATGAAATCTATGAGAATATAAATAAAATAGGATAAAATGTACTCACATATATAGTAATATTCTCTTCCTGGTCTAAATTCAAATCCTAATGAGAAGGGTGTGAAGAGCTGGAATTTTTCTGAAAACTTTAGAGGTCCATTGGAAGAGTGGGGTCGATTGCACTCCCATCTTTTGAAGCCTTTGGATGTGTGATCACAGGAGCTGTAGCCATCAAAGTTCACCATGAATAAAACGTATCTTTCAGTTCTATCTTCAGGCACGGAGTCTTCATAATGAGGGCAGAATACATCTAGATAGTCATTGATACAGACATCAATGTGGTAGTCACCTCTCATAAACCTGCCATTACAGAAGGAAATAAAAGGAAATAAAAGGAAATGGTTAATATTGGAAGAGGATGTATAACTTTTTATATATTAGAAGCTCCTAAATACATATTAAATCTTGTAACAGAACTAACTGGAGGTTTACCTTTATGCAGTTACTGAAATGTCATTGAAACCTGTAAGTGAATAGGGTCAGTAGATAACCCGTGAACTGAGACCCCCAGTGACTGCATGAAAAAAGGGGCCATTGCACTCTCAATCTACATATCTAATCAGCATTACTTAGGGACTTCCATAGCTCTAAGCTATGTTGATGGCATTGTCATTGAAACTAATGGGACTGTAATATGAGCAGTGTGTCCCTACAGTCTAGTGGAAGTGAATGAGGTCAGGTACAATGACACATTAGAATACAGATAAAAGCAAATTAAGAAATTATGTTAACTCACTAGAAAATGTAACTGTATTAAATATACAATGTAATAAAAAGGTAGGTTTAAAAATATACTAAATACATTAAAATATTATTATCTTACTACCAAAGTAGTAGTATTGTCATTTAATTTCTTACTACCAAAGAATTGTAATTATAATTATTTTATAATAATAATTATTATTATTATAAATAATAATAATACGGTAATAATAAGAATATAAATAACTATAATATTGTCTTCCTGAAAAATATTATTATTGTATTATAGATATATAGTGTATATATATATATATATATATATATATATATATATATAGTGTATATTATATATGCATATATATATATATATATATATATATATATATATATATATATATATATATATATATATATATATATATATATATATATATATATATATATATATATATATAAAATCAATAATAATATTTTGCAGGATGAATTTCTTCATATTCTTACTACCGCAATATTATTATTATTAATAATATTTTGGTAGTAAGAAAATATTATTATTATTTACTATTATTTTCTTACTACTAAAAAATTATTTTCTTATTACCAAAATGTTATTGTTATTATTAGTATTAATATTATTATTATTAATAATAATAATAATAATAATAATAATAATAATAATAATAATAATAATATCTTGGTAGTAAGAAAATACTAATTTGGTAGTAAGAAAAAAATAATACTGATAATAATTATAATAATGCTTTAGTAGTAAGAAATTATTATTAATAATAATGTTTTAATATTCTTGCATGAAGTTAGATTTTTTTGTAATCTATGACCAACACCTTTCTGTATTTAACTACTTATTTTATCCCTACAAAACAGTAATAATAATAATAATAATAATAATAATAATAATAATAATAATAATAATAATAATACTAGGCGATGGTTATAGAAAACAGTAATACTATATGGACACAGATTAATTATTGCAAAATCAAGCCAGGTTTCCAGCTATTTACAATGATTTATAACACCGGGACAGCCATATTTATATAGTTACACATTGCTGGCACTTATTTCTAGTACATATACAAGGTCTTGTACAGCATTTACAAGAAAGGTAAAAGCAATGCAATTTCATTGCCAAACTACACAGTAAAGAATCTGCAGCTTTATGATAAAAGGATTCTGGGATATGAATTAATAGCGCTCGTGCTAACCTGACAGCTCTGAACAAGAGCCAGACGATCATTGTAGCCTTAGGTAGTCTAGCCCAAATGGGTTTTCTCTTTAATTATTATAAAGCATTTTCCGACATGCTATACTAGAGAATTTGCAAGTGTCACTTTTGTGACATTTGACACCGATGTGCTATGAATGATAAATTAGGATTGAAATTTAAAGCCCACCCAAGGCATTGTGAAGAAAAAAATTGCACTAAATATATATTTCAGCAAAGACAGACTGGACATTTGTAGAAAGAATGGTTTTCTAATCAAAAGGCTACGTGACATTTTGAAAAGCAAAACTTTAGTCATTTTAAATGATGCCAAAACTGTCAGTTTAATTAATTTAGTAAGTCTAATTCATTTAATTGGTTTATTGTTAAAGCTTATGTATGAGCAGACAGACTGTGCAGCAATTATATATGAAAAGATTCAACTCCTTTATTGGCAGAAATCTGTGTAATTTACAACACTGTATGACATTAAGGGTATGTTTACACAGATTTTTTTTAGGAGTTTCCAAAAAAATGCATGAAAAATTGCTCAAAAAATGCTTGAAAGTCTAACAGTTTGTTTCTACCATATTGTAAAATGACTTGCTGTTCATATGGTCTGGATTTTGAGTATTTTTCTTAAATTACAGGTTTGTTGTTTTTTTTTTGTTTTTTTAAAAAATCTGGTGATAGAAAAGAGAGTGAATGTCACTTCTCTGTAGTGCCTGTATGGAAAATGTTCAAAAATAAGCACTGTCCAATCAAAAAACTGGAAAAAATGCTCAAGGAAAGTAACTCTCTAAAAACACTTTAAAAACTCGCTTCAAAAGATAAAAAAAAACTAAAAAAAACTGCCAACGCTATGTGCAGATGGAATTTTTCAAGTAGTTTCTGTAGCAGAAACTGAGCAAAATCTCAAAATTCTTCAAAAACAGAGTTTCTCATCAGTTTCTGCTTTGAAAACTCAGCAAAAAGACTGTACGCTTGAACTTCACATCTGCTTTTGGAGAGTATTTAGGACTATAGATGGCCAAGCACTAAAATGCTCCAGTGCTCGGTATTCGAAACAAGCAGGTCTGACACTCTTACAGATTCGACTCGACTACAGAGTATTATGGGAGTCAATGGGAAACTTTAAGCATTTTTCCAGAACATCACTACCCTTCCATATCCATGAGATGGTTGATATGTTAAGTCCCCCATACACATTAGACTGATATTGGCCGCAGCCGTTGATATCAATGGGTTCGGTTGACAGTCTGAAGTGTATGGTGGCACCTACCAACAGATTGTCGGGATTGCCTGATTTCTGACTGTCGATAACTTTGTTCTCCTAGAGATAAGCCGCTAATAAAGATGTCTGTTGGAGGCTTTCAAATAGAGACCAAATTAGTGCTCGTGTGTATGGGAGAGAGGGCTGAGATGTCTGTGCCCAAATGACCAGCTGAAGCATTGTTAAGGCCCCATTACATGCAACGATATCGCTGGGGTCACGGAATTCGTGACGCACATCCGGCGTTGTTAGAGACGTTGCTGTGTGTGACACCTACAAGCGACCGCTAACGATCCAAAAAGCGGCAAAAATCGTTGATTGTTGACACGTTGTTCCTTTCCCAAATATCGTTGCTCATTTGGGACGCAGGTTGTTCGTCGTTCCTGAGGCAGCACACATCGCTACGTGTAACACCCTGGGAACGACGAACAGCAGCATTCCTGCATCCTCCGGCAATGAGGTGGGAGTGACGTTAACGCGGCTGCTCTCTGCCCCTCCGCTTCTATTAGTGGCCCACTGTGTAACACCGCTGTGACGCCGCATGAACCACCCCCTTAAAAAAGAATTTGTTTGCTGGCCACAGCGACGTCGTTAGGAAGACAATGTGCGTGTGACGTGTATCAGCAATATTGTTCGCCATGAGCAGCGATTTGCCCGTGACGCACGCACGACGGAGGCGGGTGCGATCGCAGCGTGTAAAGCGGCCTTTAGGCTGACAGCCAACTAATGCAGTGTTCCTCAACTCCAGTCCTCAAGGCCCACCAACAGTTCATGTTTTCAGGATTTTTTCATTATTGGGCAGGTGTTGGAATTCTCACCTGTGCATAAGATTAAATTATCACCTGGGTAATACTAGGGGAATCCTGAAAACATGACTTGTTGGTGGGCCTTGAGGACTGCAGTCGGGGAACCCTGATCTAATCTGTATGGGGCCTGTAGGTTTCAATTCTTCTGGTGTGTATGGTCACCTTTAGACCTTCTTTCTATTTAGAAGAGAACAATTTATTTATCAATGTTAATGCTGCTCTCTATGTAATAAATCAGTGTGCATTGTTCCATATACTTTCCACATGGAAATTTCTTGGTACAGGAGAATGAACCAGAAGAGCTACAGTGAAGACTCATTGCTTTAGTAATTAGAGGTGAACTTGATGCAAAGACCACCACCACAAGTGTGTCTCAATGATGTATCAGAAGATGTTCATAAGGGTACGCACATACTTTTCAAAATCTCGATAACAAATTCCTAAGCCTTACACAAAAGGAAATTCCATACACCTGACTTCATGTATAGTCATTATGTAATCACACAAATCAGTTGAACATTGTATCAATTTATCATGGGTAGGAATTTCACAAAGTTTTTTGTGTAATGAAACAAAGTAAATCTTTTCAGTCGGTCTGTTTGTCTGAATGCTCCTTAACAAAATGTCCACTTTAAAGTTCATGGCGTAATTCTCCAGCAACACATACTTTGTACTTAGAAATGTTAAAAAAACATATCATGTGATCAAAGTTCATCCACAATCTAATAAGACATAGAGCTTATTAGAGGAACCTCTGAAACCCAAAATTATATATTACATCTAATGCATGGTTCATGGCAGCGCCTCAATCCATCACATTATATTGATGATACAATAACCCTTGCTCAGTGACCTCCTTCACTATCAGCTAATTGATCTTCTTTCACCAGCAGTCACAATGATGAACCAGACGAGTAAACAAAGATTAAAAAGGGGTCGTGGTATGCGTCAGTTGGATAGTTGACATCTGTAAAACTGTGTAATATTTCTTACCAGTGCTGCTGTCACAAAGTGTATACAAATGGGATCTACAAAACCAAAATTCATACAAAGTATCCCAACAGCTAAAATCACCAGTGTATTCTCTAGGGAACATTTTAATCCCTACACTTTCTAGGCTTCAGAGTCCTATTCATTCACAGCCTTCCCTGTATATGCATAATCTACATCATCCTACCAAGTCATTACTGGCACCGCTTCTTGTGTGGAGTGCAGAACATATAGATACTAGCTCAGCTTCTCTGTATAACTTTGCATACAAAAATAGCTGTCAATCACTGCATAACACCGCCTATTGGACTCCTGAGCATAGAAAATGCAGGAAATTATACAAATGCATTACACATTATACTGGAAGGTTTCCCATAAAACTATGTAAAACAATCTGTTCAGCATTTTCAGCTCTACTATGCATCCATAATATAACAGAAGAGAAACAAATCTTTTGGATGAATAGACAAAAAGTTCCAAAGATTCACCCCAAAAAGTTGGAAAAAGACTTTTGAGAAGAGTGGACACTTTTAAAGAGGTTTTCCGGTGTAGAATAAAAAGTCTGCAGCCATTCACTGTGTCCCTCTATGTGACTGCGGACTTGTGAACTCTCTGAGTGAACACATTGGTGCTGTGAGGATTCGCCAGTGTCAGAGCCGGGAACGGCAGTCAAGTATGTCATAAGCATATTCATGGCAAGAACCAGACTAGTGGGAGTGACTCGAGGCCATACCCACTAGGCAGGGTGCAGCCTTGCTCAATACAAGTGTACTGAGCAAGGCCACACCTCGACTAGTGGGCATGGCCTCATGTTACGCCCACTACTTGGGGTCTGGCCGGGAGTATGTACATCACAACTTGACCGCCGTTTTTTGACACTGACACTGGAGAATTCACAAGTCTGGAGTCACATAGAGTGACACACAGAGTGACCGCAGACTTTTCATGCTACAACGGACAACCCCTGACAGCAGCAACATAGGGATCAACTTCATATTAATGCCTATGGATTTGAATGAGATGTAAAAGATCCTTAAGCTGCAATGTGTAGGTGACTCAATAACTTTGTTCATATAGTGCAGTTATCTTCACTTCCATTATATAAATTGCTGAACAATAAACTGCAAGCTGTGTTGTGTTGACAATAATGAGGACAGTGTTGCTGATATATGTAAAGCGCTATGGAATTAAAGACATTATAAAAGTTAATAAATATTATTATTATTGTGTAACTTTTCTTTGATCCTTCACTATTGCTTAAAGTTGAAGCCATCATCAGAAAACGACCCATTGTTTAAATCAGGTTTTGTGTTATATGCATATTTTGATATTTTTTTTTTAATTGTTTACTTCTTCTTTCATATCCTGATCTTTATTATATAAAAAAGAATTAGTAATGTTGCAATTTTTACTTGGCACTAGATCTTTACTAGACTCATGCTTTGCTTTATAAAGAGTTTTCAGCATACTCCTTATCATCAGAGGCAGGATTCCAATGACAGGTAATACCTCTATACACAACCGATAACAAAAGACCCACCATTCACGATAGGCAATATCACAGCCTGCCCTGCTCCTCCTCCCTTCACCATGACCAATGCACAGGCTCATTAGATACTTCAATGCAAAAAATAGGTTCAGAATCTAAACACTGTACATATGTTGTTTCTTGAAACAACAGGAAGTTAAAGTCAAATAAAGCCTCAGTGGCCAATATGAACAGTACCTAGATTTCTGTTTTTTATTTTTCATACAAAATGTGATATACGGGAGAAATATTGCCTAACATTTTAAAATAATACATTTAACACAAATAAAACCTGATTTGAACAAACAGGTCATTTTCTAATGATAGGTTCCCTTTAACATTCTGTCTGTAAGTGTTAAGAAATATCCAGATTTTTTCCAACACATATTGTGCACCATTATATCTCACATTTGTACGGACACACCAGACCCTGTAGCCTTTGGGGCTCATAATCTAATTTCCCCATGTAACACATACACATGTTAGGGTCAGGCACATGTTGCATCTGGAGTATTTGTTTTTAACCTGAAATATTTACTTATATTAAAATTAAATATATGTATAACATATAAAAGAATAAAAATCAACTTATTTTTTTGGATTTTTTTTTTTTTCATTTTTTTACGAAGTGAGATTTTTATGATGCTTTGATAATTCTATTTCACACACTTCTCTCCAAACTCCATAAGGTTTTAAAGACTAATGAAAGGAAGTTTTGAGTTTCTTGGATCCACAGGTGGAAGTCAGTAATACATACAGTAAATGTTCATTTACTGACCTTTACCCTTTACAGCTGCTAGAAGTGGCAGAAACGTAACCTTCCCAAATGTTTGCTCATTCAACAGACAGAATGATAAATTAATCAAAATCTCGTAGAATTATCCAGAACTATACCAGACTTTTCCTTTGCATATATAATTAAAAGACAGATTAACATTTTTAAATGGAAGAGATTCTGTCTAAAATAATTTGCAGCCGGTACATCAAAATGAAACTATTAAAGAATTATATGAAAATATTAATTTTAATAC